>NC_051065.1:38527868-38835894 GCF_004664715.2 Peromyscus leucopus
TTGAGAAGCCAGGCCAACCCCAGCCGCAGCCGCAGCCAGGCAGGTGGCGGCAGGAGAGGCAGCCCCGCCAAACGCTACGCACCAGGCCTCCCCTGCGATGTATATACTTACCTCCATGAGAAATACCTAGACTGCCAAGAAAGAAAATTAGTTTACGTGTTACCTGACTGGCCTCAAGACCTGCTGCACATGCTGTTAGCGAGAAACAAAATCCGTGTGTTGAAGAACAACATGTTTTCTAAGTTTAAAAGGCTGAAGAGCCTGGACTTGCAACAGAACGAGATCTCCAAAATTGAGAACGACGCCTTCTTTGGTTTAAATAAGCTGACCACCCTCCTGCTGCAGCACAACCAGATCAAGGTGCTGACGGAGGAGGTGTTCATTTACACCCCCCTCCTGAGCTACCTGCGCCTTTATGACAACCCCTGGCACTGTACCTGTGAGTTAGAAACACTTGTTTCAATGCTGCAGATTCCACGGAACCGGAATTTGGGCAACTATGCCAAGTGCGAAAGCCCAGTAGCACTGAGAAATAAAAAACTGCTGCAGCTAAAGACTGATGAGTTATGTGATGAAGAGGATAAGGAGCAACTGGACCCCAAACCCCAAGTATCAGGGAGACCCCCAGTCATCAGGCCTGAAGCAGACTCCACTCTGTGCCACAATTACGTGTTTCCCATCCAAACACTGGACTGCAAGAGGAAAGGTGTGTGTGCATCTCCCTTCTTGTTTCTGCAGGCTGTTAGGAAGGTATCTAGTCTTAGTCCCCTTCCTGTATCTCAGGTGCCTGGAGCTGTCAGGTAGCATTCTCCAACAATAGTGGAATCTATGGAGTCCGATTCAAGGCAGCTGGTAAGCAGGGAACAGGAGAAGAGGACATATGTACCCAAGTTGGTAAGGCACCTGGCTAGCATGTGACAAACCCTGGGTTCAATCCCCAGACCCACATAAACTGGGCAGAGTGGCACACACCTGTAATCCCAGCACTTGAGAAGTAAAGACAAGGGGATCCAAAATTCAAAATTATCCTTGACTACATGATGAGTTTAAGAATAGCCTGGGTTACATGTGACACTGCTTCAAAACACATACTCCTAAAAAATTCACACCCCCGAACAAAACAAAGAATAAGCAAATGAAAACAAGTTCAAGGTCCTCCTCAGTTACCTGGGAGGCTGGAGGCCAGCCTGGGCTTCGTGAGGCCCTGTCTCACATCAGGGGTCTGTGCTGGGCAGATGGCTTAAGAGCACGTAGTGCTTTTCAGAAGACCCAAATTTAATGCCCAGCACCTCTACCAGGCGGCTCACAACAACCCAATGCCTCTGGCCTTGATGGGTGCCTACCCACATGTGCTGTACACATACATAGTAAAACATTTTGTAAATATTTACATACAAAGAAAACAGCAGGGCTAGCCATGAGAGCCGGTTCTTTGGTTCAGGGGAAGCTACAGCAGCTAGGAATTCCTTCCATCGTGATTCTAATATATCTTGGCTACAAGTGCAGATGTCCTCTACACAATCTGACCTATACCAAATAAGTAAAATCCATGCATCTATGGGGAGACAATGTCCAGGGAAGAAAACTCACAGCTCAGGCCAGGGGGGAACACTGAGACGGAGGCCAGCAGAGTGTGGGCTAGGGGGGAACACTGAGACGGAAGCCAGCAGAGTGTGATGACGCTTCTGTACTCCAGCCCCTTAGTCTCAAGGTTCTCATGAATGCTGATAGAACCAGACATCTTAATTCTTCTCAAGTTATCCAGAGTGAACAAAATTAAGTCATTTCCAAGTACTTAGTCTAGGATTTATGAGACTGGGGAACTTTCTAGACTATTACCTACTGTCTGTAAATCGATGGTAGGCTTTATATCCTACACAATCTTGTGCAGTGCTGTGCGAGGTCTCCACATATAAAGTCATAAACTAAGAAAACAGATGGGAAATTTCAGAAACGCTTATGATGTGACAGCAAAGACTGGCACTGTCGCAGAGTCATCCAAGAACTGCTAATCTCTTTATGATAACAGCCCATATGACAATGTGGATGTGCTTTGCTTTTGGCATGCTGTAATCATTTATCTGTAGCATTAAGTTACAGCCAGATGTCCTTGGATTAGAGTCAGTTTGAGCATATTAAAATTGTTTTCTGTCTATCTTAGGAGGTTTTGTTTCAGGGCAAAAGATTAGGACAGTTGAAAGGAATCCTGGCAGATCCTCTCAAGAAGGCTAAAAGCAGGAATTCATTAGTGTTCAAGATTAGACAGCTGGATCCAAGAATAAATTTGTTCACTTTTGGCAAAGCTGTGGTCAGAGCTTGCCACTTTCTTCTTGACTCTGAAATGGCATCTGGTCAAATCAGCCTGAGCCAGGTAGCATGGAGAGGTGCACTCACAGGAGTCATGGCGGAGTCGTGATAATAACTGGGGCTGGCCAGGCTGGCCTCCTCTAGTTTGGGAGAAAGTGCTCACTAATTGAAAACCTACCAACTACCAGGTACCCTCCCTTGCACCCATGCAGTCAGCTTTCAGGCTGGTATCCCCATTTAAGAGATGAGGAAAATGAAGCTCGGGAGGTCCCATCAATCGGCCAAGGTCTCACAGTTAAAGAAAAAGCAAAGAACCTTGGTCTCCCAAGCCAGTGCTTGCAGTCTTCCAGAATTCATCTGACCACATGCAAACGAGCCACCACTACCACCACCACCACCACCACAGGAACACACTAGAGAACTCTCCAGCACTCGGTGGGTGCAGTCTTGCTGTACCAAGGTTGGGTGGACTGTCTGTGGTATCTTTACAGTGAGCACGGGGCTGGTGCCTTCTTTTGCACTGCTTAGATTACAGGTTGGCGAGAGTACCTGGTATTCCTGAGGTTCTGCCCTCAGGGTTGTTAAATCTGCTCTTGCTACACTGGGTGTCAAAGAGTAAGTAGGATCGAGCCCACCAGTCATCTGAGAAAAATACCACCCACATAAAAGACACATGGGACTTCTACAGCAAGACTACACTGTGCTCTAAGAGGGAAGAGTTAAGCTGGGTGTGGGTTCACACACCTTTGATCCCAGCATTCCATAGGCAGAGGCAGGTGGACCTCTATGAGTTTGAGACCAGCCTGGTCTCTAGGGCTATGTAGAGAGACCCTGTCTCCTTTCTTTCTTTTTCTTTCTTCCTTTCTTTCTTTCTTCCTTCCTTTCTTTCTTTCTTCCTTTTTTTTTTTTTTTGGTTTTTCAAGACAGGGTTTCTCTGTGTAGTTTTGGGTGCCTGTCCTGGATCTCGCTCTGTAGACCAGGCTAGTCTCAAACCCATAGAGATCCTCCTGGCTCTGCCTCCTGAGTGCTGGGATTAAAGGCCTGCACCACCACTGCCTGAGAGACCCTGTCTCAAAAAAAAAAAAAAAAAAAAGAGGTGAGAGATAAAGATGCCATGCTCCGTTTTTACTTTACTTGCTTCTGACTCTTGGGCTGCCACCACTACCAACCCCACCAATGAGCAAGGTTCTTATTTTGTCTTTTTTTCCCATAAAATATTTCTCTTGGCAAATATCAGCTATAAAACATATTTTATTGCTTTCCTTTTGCAACTTATTGTTGCCTAAATATAATCTTCCAAAAATACCCCACAAATTAATCCTCTTTGCTACAAAACTGCAGGGAACCAATATGAACAAAGTTTCATTACACATAAATTTAGCACCTAGAACACTGAGTCATACATTAAAGGACAACCCAAGTCCCTCTAATGACTATGTAAAATTCAGAGCCCATACTTTCATTTTTTTTAAATGTTTAATTGCCATGAGGTAGTAATTCTACGTGTTTGTGAGATACAATGCAATATTTTAATTCATGACTATGATGTTTAGTGATCTGTTCAGAGTAACTGATTTATCCACCACCTTCGAATGCATCATTTATGCTGGAAACATTCAATATTCTCTCTGCTAGCTACATGAAATGTACAATGACAGTCTTGCTTATGCTACAATCTAGCACATCAGAGCAATTCCTCCCATTCATCTTTACCTCTGTATCTGTTGACTACCTTCTCCATCCCCAACACCAGGCAGAGCCTCTAATTCTAGATTATAAAATAAAGGCTAATTAAGTCTTCTCATAATTAAGTACAAATGCCTCTCCCTATGGTTTACATAAATCTATCAATTCCATTCATTGTTTATTTTTCATTTTTTCTTTATTATACATTCCTGTTTTAAGTTACTTTTTTTTTTTTTTTTTTTTTTTTTTTGGTTTTTCGAGACAGGGTTTCTCTGTGTAGCTTTGCGCCTTTTCCTGGAACTCACTTGGTAGCCCAGGCTGGCCTCGAACTCACAGAGATCCGCCTGGCTCTGCCTCCCGAGTGCTGGGATTAAAGGCGTGCGCCACCACCGCCCGGCAAGTTACATTCTTATAAGGAAAAGCCTATTAAACTCCTATTTTAGTGTCCAGCATTGGGCACTGGGTGATAATATTCTTTGCTCCTTCAAAGCAGTAACTTAATCAACTTCAGCCACAGAAGTGCACAGCAGTTGAAAATCGTGGTTAGAATTCAAATATGACAACCTTTATCTACTCTAGTTCTTTGTTTTGTTCTATATATGGATAACAAATCTCAAGTACTACAAATGCTCAGTAATGTCTGTTTCTAGGCCCCTGCTGGAGTGTGCCGATGCCTTTGATGACTATACTATACATGTTACACACAACATAGACTCTCAAGAGATTTAAAGCATGCCACCAAGGGGGGACCTAGCAGTGACATTCGTGACCAAGAGCCACTGGTTAAACACACAGTCACTTATTCCTCACAGCCCTAAAGTAGTGCTGCCATAATCGACATGATGAATGTCATGTCATAAACGACAAAGCTGGGTACATCGAAGCTGTCCTTAGAGATCACCAAGACAGCAATAATGCACCATTTCAGCCATGCAGCACCATGCAATACTCTCCCTTCCTTCAAGAAGGGGTGCATCCTCTACACCAAGATTTCACTCATGCTCCCTCCCAGTACTGATGCCTCCTCCTGAGCTCTACACAAGAACACCACATGGTGAATGCAAGCAGGGAACCTGTGTCGTGGATCCTTGCAGTGAGGGAATTCAGCCTTCCCAACAGACCAGCAGTGACTCAGATGATTTGTGCAGGATACTGACTTGTGCCAATTCAACCACATAGACCTCAAAGATCACTGGTTTTGCTTAAACATCTGACAGCAAAAAAAAAAGGAAAAATAAAATAAATAATAGCTTTATTCACTGAGTGACAGGCACTTTGCCAAAAAGCTCAGCCTTTCAAAGGGAATGAGAGTGGGACTGGTTGAAAGGCACATTATGCCATATTGACATAGCTGGATTTGCCAAGAACACAGAGTGTGAGCTCTAAAACTACTTTTAGCTCTGCTTTTACCAAAATAATTTGCCAATTTTACTTTGAGGGCTGGGAAGAATTATATAGGTAAATTGCCTTCAGGTGCTTCTGACATTAGGGCCACAATACTGCCCCTGATTTCAATAATAACTAAGAAATTTTAATTCCTAATAAACAAGCTAATGCATGTCTCTTTAACTACTACCAAGTCTTCGAATTAGTTCTGAGGTTGCTGACAACCAAAAGCCTACTGAATGGGGAAAATGATGTGGAGAAAATTTCTCAATTTCCTCTGCATGGTAAGGTTTGGTTGGAGGAGGGGCAGAGCTCATAAGAGCTGATGGTAGATACAGCATCTATTGAAGTGTTTATCAAGAATGTGACCCCAGTTGCAAACCCAGCACTCAGAGATGGAAACACAGAGATCAGTTGCTCAAAACCTTCCTTGCTCAAGTCACATTGCAAGTTCAAAGCCAGACCCTACCTTAAGCCTTCTCCCTCGCCAACCTCAAAATGTTTTGATTAGTGGCAAATGTGAAATATGGGTGCCATATGGTCCTCCAGAAGTGTCGTCTAGAAAGGAGACATTGATGAAATTTGGCTTTGGTGTGAGGAACTGTGTATTTGTCTGCTCTCTATCAAAGTCACATATTTTGCATCAAATTTGTAATCCTCATTCACGTTCAAGGCAAAAGAAGGATCTGCTTTCCCTCGTCACCATAACCAACGCAATTTTCCTGTTTGTTTCTAGGTCATGGTAGGAAAACTCTTGGTTTGCATTTCCTGCTACTTGTGGATGCTATTTTTATCCAGGAGTTTGCTGACAACTCCAAAGTTAATTCTACAATTTGTATTCTTCTTCTAACACCCACAAACCATTGCTTAAGTGGGGCTTCGGGGTATTTTTATAAACGTCTTTCCTGCCCGTTGATTTGTGGCTAACCCACTTTAGCTTGTTTCCTGAGGTTCTTCTGTGATCTGCCCTCAAGTCCGGTCCAGTAGATAGGAGTTCAGCAGGCAAGTTCTTTCTAGAACTGAGGAAGTGCTGCCTCTGGTGACAAGGACACGGTCTGTGCTTTCCTGACTCCGCCTGTTAGCGCTTCCTCCCCCACATACATGTGTGTTACACGGGGGATTCTGGCCAGGTATCAGTACAGATGAAACAGAAGGCTAGCACAGATAGACAGCAGAGCAGCCGTGGCTTAAGTGCTAGGTTAGCATGTTTAGATTGTGACCATGTAACTATGGGCAAATGATCTAACTATTTTGTTCTTCCATTTTCACATATGTAAAATGAGGATAATAATGGCACTTGTACAATTCTCCTCATTTAATTTTATTAAGAGTACCTAGATCAAGAACAGATAGTAAGAGCCCAACAAGAAGGGGAAAGAAATTTCAGGAAGTAAGACTCCAAGGGGTGCATTAAGGAATCTAGGAATGAACTTCCAATAACATCCCATTAAAGACCAGGATGGGAACATAGATCAGTCAGGAAAGTGCTTGCCACAAAGCATAAGGTCCTGAGTTCAATCCTCAGCTGCCATGTAAAAAGTTGGGTATGGTTGCACATGCCTGGAATCCCGGCTCTAAGGAAGCAGAAACAGGCAGATCCCAGCCAACCTAGGCTAATCAGAGAGCCCAAGTTCTAGTGACAAACCCTGCCTCAAAACAAAAGATGTGGACACCACCTGAGGAAGAACAGCTGAGGGAGACTTCTAACTTTCACGGGCATAAGTATGTACACTCGGAGAACATGCGCGCGCGCCCACGCGCACACACACACACACATGCACACAAAGGCCATGCCATCTGGGCCATTAAGAGGAAAATAAAAACAAGGTCCAAGTCACTATGATTGTAAATATGCCTGAGGCTAAGAAATCATAAATCCCAGAGTTGTTGTGTTTAATTAATATTTCTTTGGAACTATTCACAACTCAACTATTCTGTACCAAAAGAGGCAGTGTGGATAAGGGAAAACCACATTTCATAAATGTGGCTTACAGTTTCTGGTTCTAAGAATTTCTGTTTTCTCAGAAAGCCCTTGAGCCACCCTACTCTGCAGAAGTCAGTCAGTCTGGACATTTTATTGCTGCTTCCGATTTTCCTTCATGAAAACAAGTCTCTCTCCCTCCATAGGCTATAGATACCCTAATGAAAACTAATCCAGGCCTCTTCAGTCTTGCAAAAGACCAAGAGGAAGGGCAAGTCTCATGGCAATTGTAATGTCAGTGTGATTAACAAATTCTGAAAAGCATGAGAGAAACATAAGGAGCAGAAGCTAAGATGAGGCAAGCCTTGATTTCCTATTGCCTTTGAGAAGATGACCCACTCCTGCTGGCATGCTGCTGCGGCTAGCTTGCTCTTCTGAGAATCTGGTTACCGCTGGAGCAGGAAGCTTTGGGGGTGCCAGAGTGAACCCCATCGCAAGGACTTGGGAACCATGTGGGTGAAAAGGGAGTCAGAGTGGCAAAGCAAGCATGAATTTTACAGCATCTAACGAAATCAGAAATCAGACACAGAGCCTCCTTTCCCTGTGTTATTTTTTCTTCTTTTTAAATTTAAGTTTACATATGGTCAGCCAGGAACTGAAAATATTAAGTAGAAAATTCTAGAAATAAACAACTTGTAAGGTTTTAGCAACTTATTAAAGCAAACTTGTAATTGCTCTATTTTCCTGTGTGACATTGTTGCTGATCCCTTACTGTGCCTAGTTCACAGAGTAAATGTTCCCACAGGCATGTGTGTACAGGATTTGGTGCTATCTGTTGTTTTAGGCATCCACTGGGGGCCTTGGGTTTTTCTCCTGGAAAACTAGGGGCCTGTTGCCATGGTTTGAAAGATCAGAAGGTCATGAGTGTGGTATTTATGAGAGTAGAGCCTGAGATCACTTGTTGGCAGGGGATGCCTAAAATGATGGATAACATGAATCCGGGACAGAACGGCAACTCCTTAGGAGAGAAAGAACAAGAGGGAGACAGCAGCTTCCCTGAGAGCTCCCCCAGCCCTGACCAAAAGCAAGGAGAGAGTTTATCCATTATCGAGGAAAGTCAACCTGGAGGCAGCAGCGGAAGCAGAGACTGTGGAGGAACACTGCTTGTTGGCTTGCTTTCCATGGCTTGCCCAGCTTGCTTTTTCAAGCAACCCAGGACCACCTGCCCAGGAGTGGCACCACCCCCAGTTTGTTGGGCCCCTCCACATCAGTCATTAATCTATATTAATTTCTATGCACAGACATGCATTTAGACCAATCTTATGGAAGCAATTCCTCATCAAGGCCCCTCTCCCAGGTGACTCATTTGTGTAAAAGTGATAGAAACTGGCCAGCACACTCTCTTTTTACTTTCCGCCTGGTCTTATTCTGCAGCTCTCTGCTGGCCTGAAACCCACTGTGTCCTGTGCAGCCTCGAATGTGCGCCAATCTTCCGGCCCCTGTCCCCCACGTGCACTGCCAGGCCCAGCCTTTCAAAATGTTTCCTGATGGGCATCTCGGGTCACCAGGATGGAGTCTCTTTGCTTCCCAAATGACTCAGCAGCCTCAGCTGTGACCTGGGGGGTCTTCCGCGTCTCTGACCCTCCCCCTGGGGATTGCCTCCCGCTCTCTCTTCCCCCACTAAGCTGGCACTGCAGCTTTATGGCCTTAATAGAAAATAGGAGCCAAAAACTTGTAACCTAAACACTTCATTTTTCCAGAGTTGAAGAAAGTTCCAAGCAACATCCCTCCAGACATTGTTAAGCTTGACTTGTCATACAACAAAATCAGCCAGCTCCGAGCCAAGGAATTTGAAGATGTTCATGAACTAAAGAAATTAAACCTGAGCAGCAACGGCATTGGATTCATAGATCCTGGTAAGTCCCACGGCGTGCCCCTGGTAATTGTGCTGAGAGTGTTCTTCTACGGCAACGTCTATAGTAACACCATCTAGTTACAAAAACTAAGTTCAAAAAGCATGAGTTTTAATTAAGCATGATACTAAAATAGGACTTGTTTGGCACTCAGAAGTATGTGCCAAAATATTGCCTTTCAAAGGGTGTAGTACTATCTAGTCATCCCTTGGTGTCCAGGGTCATGGTTCCAAGACTTTAGTTAATCACTTGTTGATAATACTTAGTATAACAAAATGCCATATAAAGCGTTGTTATACTATATTGTGTAAGGAATAATAAGAGAAGTCTAGTGAGAACACACTACATATTCAGAACAGATACATTTTTGTCAGCTATTTTTATCTGTGGTTGGTTGAATCTGCAAATATAGAATCTGACAGATGCAGGGCACTGACTACATAGTACTAATCAATGTTTACTCCGTCAGCTCAGATAACAAAAGCATTGTAGAGTAGATATATATACAGAGCAGGAGTGGAGGGATTCTCACAATGTAGCCCAGACTGGTCATGAATTCTTCTTCTCCTGCCCTGGCTCCTCAGGAGCTCCTATTACAGGTGCACACTCCCACACCCGGCTCCTATTACAGGTGCACACTCTCACACCCGGCTCCTATTACAGGTGCACACTCCCACACCCGGCTCCTATTACAGGAGCACACTCCCACACCCGGCTCCTATTACAGGTGCACACTCTCACACCCGGCTCCTATTACAGGTGCACACTCCCACACCCGGCTCCTATTACAGGAGCACACTCTCACACCCGACTCCTCAGATGCTCCTATTACAGGTGCACACTCTCGCACCTGACTCCTCAGATGCTCCTATTACAGGTGCACACTCTCACACCTGGCTCCTATTACAGATGCACACTCCCACACCCGGCTCCTATTACAGGTACACACTCTCACACCCGGCTCCTATTACAGGAGCACACTCTCACACCCGACTCCTCAGATGCTCCTATTACAGGTGCACACTCTCGCACCTGTGTAGATTTTTAGAAGTAGAATATGGCTGAAGAGATGCCCCCTGGTAAAGTGACTGCTGCATAGCACAAAGACCTGAGTTCAGATCCCAGCATCTACATCAAAGCTGGGTGCAGTGGCACACGTGTATAACCACAGCATGAGGAGGGGAGGCCAACAGCTCGAGCCAAATAAGTGTGTCTCCGTTCAGTGAGAATCTCTGTTTCAAAAACAAGACAGAGCCTGAGGAAGGCATCTGATGTTGGCCTTTGCCTCCAGACACATACACACATGTGCATACACCCACATGAACATGTACATACATCACACACACACACACACACACACACACACACACACAGAGTGGAAAATATAATAAAATTAAAGACAGGCATATGTGGCAAGGGGTCATTCACACACTGAACATGTAATGGTTTTAAAAATGGAAATTCAGGCTGGGCAGTGGTGGTGGCACACGCCTTTAATCCCAGCACTCGGGAGGCAGAGGCAGGCGGATCTCTGTGAGTTCAAGGCCAGCCTGGGTGACAGAGTGAGTTCCAGGAATAGGTGCAAAGCTACACAGAGAAACCCTGTCTCGAAAAACAAAGAAAAAGAAAAAGAAAAAAAAATAGAGAAAATGGAAATTCATATTTGACTTTTGGGGACATTTGTTAAGCCCCAACTTGTTTAGTATAAATTCAAAACTAATTGCAAAATGCCGGGTTCATAAATTCAGATAAGACGTGCTCAGATCAGGGCAGGACACACTGGCCATGCTCCTAGATCGAGATCAGTTCGCTTTTCTGCCCTTTGAATCTCTTCTCTTCTCCCTTGCCAAGCAAAGCCTCTGGAGAAAAATGAACGCAGCAAATTAAGTGAACACTAGACCTGGACAGGCCAGGGCTGCTGAGACACTGACTAGGTAGAACACACCTGTGCCTTTGCAGTGTGCTTTCTATCTAAAAAGCCCAGCTTTAAAATGATCCTTTATAAATATAATATTTATTATAATAATGCAGCATAATACTAGAAACATTTTGAGTACAATAGTTTCTCCTATGTAAATAAACTAACTAGAGCACTTGCTTTGTGTCTGTGTGGGTATGCGTGTGTGTACAGGCAGACTTTGACAGCAGCGTCTTTTTCAGTCACTCTGCCCTTTGTTTTTTGAGACACAGTCTGTCAACTGAATCTCAAGCTCATCAGTCGGATAAACTGGCTGGCCTGGCGAGCCCCAGAGACCCTCTGTCTCCAGCTCCCCAGCACTGGAACTACAGGCCTACATCACCCTGCCCAGGCTTTTACATAGGTTCTGAGGAGCCAGCTCAGGTCCTCATGCCTGGCGAGCAAGCGCTTTCGCCTCTGGGCTGTCTCCTCAGCCCCTCTGCTTCCCTTAGTAATAACACAAGCACTAGTAGAACTCCACGATTCAAATGTGATCCAAGTGAAAGCTGAAGATGAGCATCCTGGGGGCACAAAGGCATATTTCAGAATTAATACATTGTTTAAATATTACAAAATTATAACTTAAATTTTTAAAGGAACAACAGTTGCAACACTTACCTTAGCCTGTACACAAATTGCACTTTGAATGGCAAGATTAAAAGCAATTTCCTCTTCATAGTAAATAAAGAAACATTTCTTTCCTACAGTCATTATATTAATGTTCATATCAGACACTGGTATACAGTCTCTACAAAGTCAGGCCACAGGTTGAGGAACCCAGAGGTAGAGACCCTCTTGTGGCCCATGAGAACCATAGATCCACAGAACAAGGATCCCTGTGCAAGCATCTAATTCCTTTCTAATGCTGTCATCCAAAGCTCTAGCTGACAATGCCAATGGCAGGATGCCGGGCGGAGCTTAGTGGTGGAGCACTTGCATAACAAGTGCAAGACCCCGGGTTCAACTCCCAGCAACACACAGACACAAATGCGCACATGCACACAAAGGACGCAGATGACTCTTTTGTTAAAATCGTTTGCTAAACAAAAATGCCAGGTATGATGCAGCCTTGGTTAAATTTGTTAAGGCAGTGAACGCTGTGCTATAGCAGTGGGGCAATCACAACAGAACTATGGGATACAAAGAGCACTCCTCTCTCCCTCCTTCCATCTTCCCTTTGTTTATTCAGCACAAGGGAAGCGTTCTCATTAACAGGTATGTATTGAACCAAGTGCCAAGTACTTTTATTGCTAAGTCCTTTAGAACAAGAGAAAATGGGTCTTAGAACTTGAATAGGACAAAATGAACTACACCCGTTTTTAAAGTAAAAGACCTGCTGTGTTTTGGGATGCTTGGAATGAGGCAGTACCCATTGACTTCCTTAAGAATTAAGGCTGCCTAGTGAGCAAATGTGGGGCAGCAGATGATGGTCCAGTAAAGTGCAGGCAGGGCAACAGTAGCGAAAAGGAGAGAAATCACCCTACTGGGGTATTATTTCCTTCAATAAACAGAACTAGCTCTCCCAGGGGCCCCACATGCATACGCTTTAACAACAACTATAGCTTGTTTGAAATAGAACGTAGGAATATTCATCTGCATGTGCTTTCAGTCCAGAGCACTGACTAGTTTCAAGAGAACTGAATTTGTGACAGTCTGATATTAGAATGCCAGCAGATGATCCTCAAAATGCCTGGTTTTCAGAACTATCATCTCAAGAACTGATCTGTCTCCTGGTCCCTACTCCTCAGTCCTTGCTCTGTCCAAAAATAGAAAGTGGCCTGTTTGGGTTTTGTCTAAGAAAATGTGATATGAAAATAGTTAATAGTATTGGAATGAAGCGTATTTCCAGATTCAAAATAAGGAAACTATGTTCTAACAAGGACATTTTGAAAGAGTAATGTGAAATGCTCAAAATAGAAACAAAACGTTTGAAGTCAGGAGTGACCTGTAAATTCTAGAATATGTGGTTAATCTTTATGTGTACATTTCTTTGTTTTTGGAAAGTTGTTTTATTTTGTTATGTGTTATCTTGTTCTAATTACTCAGCATCCAGCTAAATCAAATGCGTATGAATTCTGATAGCTACCACCACTTACCAAATTCAACCAGATGTTTTTAAAATGTTGGTAGAAATTATTTGGTTTGGGACTCTACAAAAACAGACTCTCACCACTAAACTGGAAAAGATCATTTTGTAGGCATTTAGAATCTACCAGTAACTGGGAGCTGTGGCGGCTTCTGCTCTCCTGCACTAAGGTCTTACCTTAGTGCACCCCCTTACAGTGCAGCACGCCCCGCCCCTCTGCAGCATCTTCCCGGTGAGCACAGAAAATGTACACCAGAAAAATGAATTTTTCTGGAACATTCAGAGCACTGGGCAGAAATGGCACGGTATCAACACCTCTTGCAGGCCTTCCCCAGGCTCCAGAAAAATCAACTGTAAAGACTAGCTTAAAACTGACTTTTTCAAATAAAATATCACACACTGTTCTACATAATCCAGGAAAAGCTTTGTTTAAATAAAGTTATATTTCATTTTTTGAATTTCTTCATATGTTTAGTAGGGAGACACACTAAGAATCAAAAACTCCCAACCCAGAAATCCTCTCCACAGAAGTAGTGTGGAAGATAGCACTTTTCTTACTGAATGAACATTACAACAGAATATGATACAAATCACAGGCAAAGACACAAATGACAAAGTCAGAGAGCAGTTGCACCCTCGTCTACATTTGGACCTGGTGGACTCTGCTCATGGTGCTCATGTTTTCATAATAAGAACAGCTAGTCCTCAAGTAGGAGGCCCTCACAGTGCATTTTGGGGGGTGTTTGTTTTTTGAGGGTTTCTCAGTGTAGCACTGGCTGTCCTGGATCTCACTCTGTAGACCAGACTGGCCTCGAACTCACAGAGATCCACCTGCCTCTGCCTCCTGAGTGCTGGGATTAAAGGCGTGCGCCACCACTGCCTGGCCACAGTGCATTTTTTAATCACATAATTTCACCTGTTAGTAGGGTGACTATGTGGTTTAGCTCAGGGTCTTTATGCAAACAATGCTATTCCTCCTTATTTATGACAGGAAGTAGTCTGTAACTAGAAGCAAAGTCCCGGCAAAGTTAGTTTCCTGTCCTCACACTAGCATCACGATGAAAAGTACTATCCCTTGATAGGCCCTGTCCAGTCTTCAGAAGGACTTCAAGACAGTTCAAGGAGTGGAGAAAGCCCTTGGAGTTGCGCGTGTACTGGAGAGCAGCTGTGACAGCGAGGGCTGAGCCTCTGACCGAAATCTGTGGCTGCCCTTACGGCACATGGGGTACACGTGTACACTCCCCTTGCTCACTGGCTAACACTCTGTTTCTAGCTGCCTTTTTAGGGCTCACACACCTAGAAGAGCTTGACTTATCAAACAACAGCCTACAGAACTTTGACTACGGAGTGTTAGAAGATTTATACTTTCTGAAACTCCTGTGGCTCAGAGATAACCCTTGGAGATGCGACTACAGTATCCACTACCTCTACTACTGGTTAAAGCATCACTACAATGTCCATTATAATGGTCTGGAGTGCAAAACACCGGAAGAATACAAAGGGTGGTCCGTGGGGAAATACGTTCGGAGTTACTATGAAGAATGTCCCAAAGACAAGCTGCCAGTGTACCCTGAGACTTTTGACCAGGACACAGAGGACGATGAATGGGAAAAAATACACAGAGATCACACAGCAAAGAAGCATAGAGTGAGAATCACCATAGTGGGATAGTTGGGACTAGCCTCCCAGTGCTTTGCTGGTGTTGGAAAACCGTATGTTTACATTTTGATCAATTGTGATGCCTATTTATACAGGGTTACCCAGCTACAAAAGCTTCTTTTGATTAGTTCCTAATTGTTACTACGCTGTGGTAATTTTAGTTATCTAGGGAAATCTGTATTCTGCTTATATACCCCTCTGTGGGCAGACTCTGATTACAGGATTCCACAGTGGGCCAGGACTAGTAATTACATGCCTGTAATTCCAACCCTCAAGCTGAGGCAGGAGGATGATGATGCCCACCTGTGCTACATCACCAGAAACACTCTCAAAATAACCAAACTATTCCACACTGGTGACCTGAGGGACTTAGATCTTAATATGATATTAGAATTTCATAGTGTCTTGCATATGTTTTTAATGGCTTTTTGAAATAAAAGTTAAGAAAAAAAAAACAAGTTTCTTTTTTTTTTTTTTTTTTTCGTTTTTTCAAGACAGGGTTTCTCTATGTAGTTTTGCGCCTTTCCTGGAACTCACTTGGTAGCCCAGGCTGGCCTTGAACTCACAGAGATCCGCCTGCCTCTGCCTCCCAAGTGCTGGGATTAAAGGCGTGTGCCACCACCGCCGGCCACAAGTTTCATTTTTACATGTCTTTCTGTAACTCCTTATACAATCTGAAAAGTGATCAAAAGGAAAAGTCACAATGAACTGTCTCCCCCAAATCCTATCAACCCTCTGCTGTTATTAATGCTTAAGACAACATAACTGTCAAGTAGATTGGCATTTTGGATTCCCATATGCTCTAGAGTAAGGTTCTGGCAAACCCAGCTCTCAATCATTTCTCATTGATTAAATAAAACTGCCACAATACGCAACAGAGAATATGACACTTATAGTATGAGAGATTGTTCAGAACAGCTCTGAGAAGCCTGGGTAGATGGTGAGAGTCATAAGCCCTGAAGACCTAGATCCACCAGTAAATGTGGAAACAACACTGCTCACTTGTCCTCATCCATGTCTGGCAGCCACTTGTCTGTCACCCAAGTACTTCCTCCTAAGGTAACAGGGCAAGGACCATAAAATTAGGATTTAGGGTCAAAATCTGGAGTGAAAAAGAGAGCAAAAAAATATACTATCCGTGACAATTGAAGGGAGGATGGGTAGTCAAGAGATCCCTGCAGTCTGGGCCTTTAGTTAAAATTAGATCACCTAGAAAACAGCCAGTAAAAGAGGCTGTGCGCAGAGAAAATAAATCTGACTTCATCAAATGGCACACCAGTGACCAGTGATACTCCACACACCAGGCAAACCACACCGAGGATGTGCATGGACCCTGAGTGAATTTCCTCCCACACAGAACATAGTTTCATTTCTCTTTCAAGACAATGGGTACAAAGTTTAGCAAGTGGTCATTCTTAATTCTTACACAAACTGCACAAGCACAAAAGATGGCATACGATAAATAGTTCTGAGTACTGTACACAGTGCCAATAGATTCTGAGCACTGCACTAAAAGTTTCTCATATTCTTCTTGTAATGATCCCCCTGAGGACCATAATGTTATCTGCCCTTCAAAGATGAGAAATCCACAGCTCAGGGGGGTCGGGTAACTTGGACAAAACCATACAGCTGGCAGGAGGCAGCTATGCAAACTCTTTCTATTGTGCAAGGAAATATGGCCCTTGCCCTTGACTACCCGCATCAGAATTTCCAGAACCAGATCCTGCCCTCACCCCCAAAAAAATAGCAGATGTGAGGGAAATTAAGCCTTCACTTCCAACAACACCAATGAGAGTAGCTGGCAAGAGAGACATTTGAATCTATATTAATATGCATAGGAAAGCAATATTTGGAAAGCCAGAGTAGCTACCAGTGGTGCTGGTTTGGTTTGGGGCATCTGTGTGGCTGTGAGGGTCTGAACACCTTACCAAATTTACCAGTGGTTTGGTTATAGGAAATGCAAATCCCACATTACACACTAGGAGTCATCAAAGACATCTGTTAGCTTTACAACATTGCCCAAGAGATTCAATGGATTTATTCATTGTTGTCCATGGGCCTCCAGGTAGAGCAGTAAGGATGAGGACCCCAAGTAGTCAAGATCTGGTGTTAGAGAACCCAGGTGTTACCTCACTGGCTGGCAGGAGGATTGAAAGGAGGGGAACAGATTGAGTATGATTCAGAAAAGGGTCCAAATTGTTCCCTGCTTCAATTTTTAGAGGCTAGTAGGGGATTTTATTGGTTGACTTTCATAGCCAACATCATCCCTTGGGATGTATTTGGAAATAGGCTCTGGAACACATTATAATAGAAATTAGTCTCAAACATCTCAAAGCTAAGTGAGTTGGAATGTTGGTATTGCTCAAAGCCTTAACTGAAGTTATATTTTTGAAAGCATAAGGTTTGCTCATTTCCAAGTCAGAGCTTCAAGGAACCACAGTCAATTCTTGTACTACCAAGTTCTTACTTAACAGTTACCCCATAGACTGACTTTGGATGTTCCTTTATGTTCAGGATATATATATATATATATATATATACTCAAGGTTACTGGTTTTATTAAATCATTGGTGACAAATTAAAAAAATCACAATAATTGAGACAGGTTGCTTCCTTAAAAATAATATAAAGATTTGGTCAGATTTGCCTATTTAATTATTGCTACAATAAAGATATTTGGGCCAAGAATTACTATATTTTAAAAATATACACAAACATCCCTTAAATTAAGAAAATGTGCTTGGGCGATCTTGATCCCAACACAGGCATCAGCTTCATATATTCTAGTCATCATTTGATATAATGAACACAGTCAATACACCCACTGCAGAGGAGAGAATTTGGCCCAAGAATTTTTATTATCTGAAGATCTCTGGACTCTACATAATCATGTTAACAATGTAGCTTATTTTCTCTCCATCCCAAACTGCTCAGTGGGCCTGTCCTAAACACCAGAAAGCCTTTACATGGAAGTAAGTTTCAAAAATCAAGAGAGGATTATAGCTGTGTCTGTGTTTAAAAAGATAAATAGAAGGAAAGGCCAGTCACACCATGGGATAGTGTATTTACATGACACATTAGAAAATGAACCATCATCTGAAACATCCAATAAGAAAACAAGCTGATTTTAAAACGGGCCCAAAACCTTAACAGAGCTAGATGTGGTGGTATATGCCTGTAATTCCAGTACTCAAGAGGCAGAGACAAGAGGATCACCAAAAGATCAAGGCCAACCTAGCAAGATCCAGTCTCCAAAAGTCAACAAATAAACACAACACCTTAATAGACACCTCACCAAAAAGATGCAAATGTAAGCATACAAAAAGAGTCTAAGCCATCAAGGAAACAGAACCGCAGTGGGATGCCATCGCACACCTACGAGAATGACCAAACTCCAGGACAGTGATGGCACCCTTGTTCACGGTCCTAGGAATGCAAAGGAGTGTTGACACCCTGGAAAACAGTTCAGTGATTTCTTACCAAGTTAAATATACTCTCACTATACAATTACCAATTATACTTCTTAGTACCTAACCAAAAGAGTTGAAAACTTTTAGTTTGGCTCTTCAATATTTCCGAAAGGCCAATTATAAAGGTCTGATTTCCAGCACGTGGCACCCCTGGGAGGTGGGAGAACTTCCAGCCAAACCCAGACACCATGAGTGAAAATAAGCATTTTCTTCTTTTAATTTATTCACCTCAGGAATTTTGTACCGGCAACAGAAAACTAACATGATTTATGTCTACAACAATAGCTAAGCACCTCATGTGCATGTACACAGCTGTAACCCAGGGTGAAGCTTGAAAACATTATGCTAATGAGCTAGTCACCAGACTCTAACTATTCCGTTATTACACTCACATGGAGTACTGAGTCAGCACATCCGTAGAGACAGAAAGCAGGGTGATAGTCAGGAGCTGGGGGAAGGAGAAGTGAAGAGTCGGGGGTTAATGGGTGATGAGATCCAGCTTTCTCTCACAGAATAGTTCTAGGGACAGGTGGTCATGGCTGCACAATGTGAGGATACTTAATTCCACAGAACTGATACATATAGGGGTTAAATTGGTAATTTATATGTTATGTGTATCTTTAAAACCCAAAAATTGGTTGCTTGAAACAACAAAATTAACAACATATAAACTAGCCTTACCAAGAAAAAACACAAACAAGAAAATAGTATTGCTAAAAACAAGACATGAAAGAGAACTTGTTAGTGCCAACTTTATAGAAATAAAAAGGATTTTAAGATAATACTATCAACAGTTATACCCCATTTATAGGAAATGCTATCAACAGTTATACCCCAACTACAGGAAGTGCTATCAACAGTTATACCCCAACTACAGGAAGTGCTATCAACAGTTATACCCCAACTACAGGAAGTGCTATCAACAGTTATACCCCAACTACAGGAAGTGCTATCAACAGTTATACCCCAATTATAGGAAATGCTATCAACAGTTATACCCCAATTACAGGAAATGCTATCAACAGTTATACCCCAACTACAGGAAGTTGACAAATTTTCAGACATTTAAACTATCAAAACTGACTCAAGAAATAAAGTCTAAATAGGTCTATAGTAACCAAAGACTGGCAATAAATAACAAGGAGCCTCCAACAAAGAAGAGCCCAGGACCAAATGGATTCATTGGCAGGTTCTACCAGACATTTAAAGGATAAGTGACACTAACCCTTCTCATAGTCTTTAAGGAGAGAGAGAGAGAATTCCTCCTGAACTCATTCTTTAACACCAGTATTATCCAAACAAGGACACCAAATAGATATCACAAGAAAGAAAGCAAAAGACTAATATTCCTCTAAAAATGTACATGCAAACACCCATTAGAAAATGTTAGAAAATAAAAGGCAACAGTATATTAAAAGGAAAATACATGATGTGTGAATAAGATTGGTCCTAGAAAAGCAGCTGTGGGGAAGGGAGGACATGAGCATAGAAGCAGATTGACTAGGAAGAGGAAGGGGATCACTGGGCAAGAGGTGATGGGGGTAACTATGATCAAAGTAGATCATATGCACATATAAAATGCTATTGTGAGGCCCATTACCATGTGTAATTGGCATGTGCTAATAAAAACAATAAACATTAAAATCTGTAGCAGTGACACCCCACTTTGTTGCAACCAGCCTACCTGATTTCTCTACTAACGTGCCTCAATTTATGGCTTTCTTTTGTTCAATGATTATAAAATTTCAGGTAACCAATTCCAGGGAACATGTTATTTGGGGCAACTCATACCTGTGTTCCTGGTCCACAGTCATTCTTATTTGAATAAAAATAAACTAGCTCTTATTTCCTTTGAGGTGGGGAAAAAGGAAATGCAAAGTAGTCGGTGTACAAACAGCACTCGGTGTGATCTGTGCTGTGTTAACAGAGCGGAGGTGGACAGCAAGTGACAGAGGTGACGCCTTTGATAAACCTAGCACACTCACGGGAAAACTGGTCGAGAACATCAGGCGCACGCCACAGATAATGATCTTACTTATTAGGAAAGTCTGAAACTTTCCTCTGAGACCAGAACAAAACAAAAATGTGAACTTCTAGAGCTTTATCCTCACATTCCTCGGAAACTCATTACTGTGTTCACTACCGCTGTCATCAAAATCGAAAGTCAAACTGAAACTGGAAATATTACTCCCTGATTCTGCCTTCTTTATTCAAAAATTACAGATTTCATAAACAGTATATTTCAATGTGTATTTCTTTCTTTCCTTTCTCTCTTTCATTCTTTCTTTCCCTTTTTTCTTTCATTCATTCTTTCTTTCTTTCTTTTTTTGGAGGGGGGAGGTTTTCAAGACAGGGTTTCTCTGTGTAGCTCTGACAGTCCCAGAACTAACTCTGTAGACCAGGCTGGCCATGAACTCACAGAAATCCACCTGCCTCTGCCTCCCAAGTGCTAGGATTAAAGGCGTGTGCCACCAACACCCAGTTCAATATATATTTCTTATATGTGTATGTATAGAGATATATGTGGAGGGATATAGTAAGACAGAAACAGAGGCAGAGAGAGTAAGGTTTATAATTATTTTATATATTTTTAAGACTATAAAAAGGCCAGGCATTTTGGAAATCAATGTGGTGTTTCTCAGAAAATTGGGAATCAATCTACCTCAAGACCCAGTGATATAACTCTTGGGCATATACCCAAGGAATGTTCAATCATACCACAAGGACACTTGCTCAACTATGTTCATAGCAGCTTTATTTGTAATAGTCTGAATCTGATGCCCCTCAACCAAAGAATGGATAAAGAAAATGTGATATATTTACACAATGGAGTATTACTAAGCTATTAAAACAATGATATCAAGAAAATTTGAAGGCAAATGGATGGAACTAAAAAAAGTGGTATGTATTCACTCATAAGTGGATATTAGTTGTAAAGTAAAGGATAACCATGCTACAATCCACAGACCCAGAGAGGCTCGGTAGCAAGGAGGGCCCAAGGGGGGACTCATGGATCTCCCTGGGAAGGGGAAGTAGAAGAGATCTCCTGGGTGGACTGGGGACAGGTGGGCATGGGAACTTGAGGGATCGGGTTGGGGAGGAGGAGGAGAGTACTGAAAGAGATGGTTGGTTGGAAATGGGGCTTTTCGGGGTGGGGTAGAAACTGGATACAAGCGAAACTTGCACGAATCTACAAGAATGACCCCAGCTGAGACTCTTGGCAACAGTGGATAGGTAGCCTGAACTGGACATCGCCTGTGGTCAGATTGGTGACTACCCCAATTGTTATCAGAGAGCCTCCATCCAGTAACTGATGGAACAGATGAAGTGACCCACAGGCAAACACCAGGATGAGCTCAGGGAATCCTGATAAAGGGGTGGGGATATCACAAGAAAACCCACACAAACAACTAACCTGGGCTCAAAAGAACTCACAGAGTCTGAACCAACCAGTCTGAGACAACCAGGAAGCCTGCTGGGACTGACCTAGGCCTTCTGCATACATGTGACAGTTGTGCAGCTTGATTTATTTGGATTCCTAATAGTGGGAGTAGGGGCTGTCCCTAATGCTTTCGCTGGCTCTTGGGAACCTGTTCCTCATCCTGGATTGCCTTAGCCCAGCCTAAATGCAAGGGGAGAAGCTTAGTCTTATGGCAACCTGATAAGCCATGCTTTGCTGACACCCATGGGAGACCTGCCCCTTTCTAAGTAGAAACAGAGGAGGAGTGGATTTGTGGGGGAGAATGGGAGAACAGGAGGGAGGGGGAATTGTGGTTGGGATGTAAAATGTATAAACCAATTTCTTAAAAGACTACAAAAAGCAATCAATTCAAACGGTGGAATAAAGAGATGTTCAATCTCTCTCTCCAGCCTAAACTCTAAAATAATGAACTTTTCCCAAAAATCTGTAATATGAACCAGGCTTGGTGGTACATGCTTTTAATCCCAGCAACCAGGAGGCAGAGGCACGTGAATCTCTTTGAGTTTGAGGCCAGTCTGGTGTTTATGGCAAGTTCCAGGACTGCCAGGGCTACACAGAGAAACCCTGTCTCAAAGAAACAAGAAACAAAATCTAGACTATAATCAGAAAGGGTTTTGGTGCATCAAAAATTAGTGATTGTAGTGGGTAGCTGTTCCAGCTTTGACCTGGAAGTACTACCCCCAGTGAGACTTCCGGTAACTGTCATGCCTACCTATAGCCTGCCCCTGAGGCGGGGCTGAGACAGGAGCCCTTAAGACCTGAGATACAGATGTGCCAGCTCTCTTGGTTTCTGGTAATCCTGGATGTTGGGTGGTAGACCGATCAGAGTTCTCTGGAGAACACCACTGGACTGCTTCACCTCTCCCAGACCCTGTAACCTATTTCTCTACTTGTTGTAAGTTATCCCTCAAAATAAATCTTCGTTTTAACCATGTGGAATTGCCTTAATATATCCCTCAATAAGTGGTTCCTTAAGAACCAGAGGTTGGCCAGGCAGTGGCACATGCTGTTAATCCTAGTACTTGGGAGGCAGAGGCAGGTGGATCTCTGAGTTCAAGACCAGCCTAGTCTACAGAGTGAGTCCAGGGACATCTAGGAATACACAGAGAAACCCTGTCTCAGAAAACCAAAAATAAATAAATAAAAATTTAAAAAGAACCAGAGACTGATGTGACCAGATGGAATGAGAAGCAAACGTGGGAATGGCTTCTGTGGGAGCAAGGATAACATATTCTTACACGGGCATAGCCTGGAATGCTATGGCTTAGTATGGGCATATCATACAGAGTGTGATAATATTAATATTATTCTCATTAAAAGTATAAGAAAGGGTGCTAAGTATCAGGCCAGATAGCTGCATATCTGTGCTCATTTTCAACACTTCAAAGCGGGGTTCTAAGCAACAAAATTAAAATAGGGGGAAAGACACAAGAATAGGAATGAACAGACATAGTAATAACACGTGATTGTCTACCTGGGCACCGAAGGGAATAAATGATGGACATGAAAACAGGAAGACATTTAGCACGTTCCAGTACAATCCAACTGTCCACAGGGCTACAGTTGTCCTCAGCACCAGCAGCAAGCCAATCTAATGAGTTATTTTTCTACTTATGTCTTTATTTATATAAAAAAAAAATAATGTAGAGATACAGCTGAACTCCTATGCATTTCCTCTGCTTCACCTGTTTGCTCCACACATCCTGCCCCTCCCCCCTCTCCCCTCCCCCATCATGTATTTGGAGCGTTCTATTCCCATGCATGCCTTTTATGTTACTACATGTGTATATGTCCTTAAAACATATATACATCATTGCAATTGTCTCAAAATAAGAATTAAGATATATATATTTTTTTCACATTGAAATTCTTCATATATATTTATGTTATATACAGGGTACAAATGTGTGTGTTTGTCACTGTAACTTGACTCACTCTCTTACTATTGTCATACTTTTCCAAAGTAAGATGTTAAATACATATATGTAATTTTTTTTCTCACTATCTGGAATCAGTTGGCTAAATAGTTTTAAAATCTATTGTTTTCTCTGGGAATATATATGGGGAGTAAAAACCTGAATCTCAAAGAACATGTAGATTAAAGACAAAGAGCACAGCGCAAGCACAGAGTGGCCTTGGAAAACTGGCATGACTTCAATGCCCTCAACAAGAAAGCAGGTAAGGAAATTACGACACATCTATCACACAAAGATTATTTTACAGTCAGTGAAAAGAATTTAGTAAATCTATATGCAGTGAGTGACACAGAAAAATTTTGAAGATAAAGGAAAATGCAAACAGCATGATCTTCTTTATGTTGCAAGATGAACCTATTTTAAGACCTCCAGGGTTAACAGTGGGAGAAAATGGGGACCAGAAGAGTGTGATGCCAATGCTATTCACGTTTAAATTGCATGTCAAGGTAATTTTTGAAAAACTGACAAAGTAGGGAACCTTTCCATAAGTGAATGATGGTCTGAAGAGGAGGGTAGGCAATGCTGTTCCTGCCTAGTGTCGGGCTTTGTTACAGTGGGGATATACGCTTACAGTTTTAGCAGACAAACTGATCATACAGACATGAAGTCTAGACAAAAGAAAAAAGTGATCAAGAAGAATGGACAAAGGTCAAATTCCCAGAACATACAACCTAACAACACTGAAGTCTCCCCTTAATGCTTTTCTCGCTTTGATTGGGCACAGCAGAGCAAGGCAGGCCACTGGTGTGAGCATACTTACTGACAGCTTTCAGAGTTTTTGTTCGGAAGAGACAGCCTCGAAAGTTCAGGCGTAGCACGGTTAGACGCCACCTCTGCAAAGTACTCACTACGCATTTATCTGCAATGTTTTTCGTTGTGGAGAAATCAATCTAAAAGGGATAAATAAAATGCATTAAGAAATCAGATCTATTTCATATAAAACTTTTAAACATTTTAAAGCATCAAATACTAGAAGCTCTTCATGGAGTCATTTCCAAATAGAAAAGGAGTCTAAAATGTTTAGAGTTCTCTAAAACTCAAATTTCACAAAATAAAGACTATACTTGTAAAACACATTTCCAAAAGTATTGGATTTGGCCAATGAAAAACAAAGTGCACTCAAATAAAAATTTTAAACACGTTTCTTCAAGTTGGGGATCAAACCCCCATACATGCTAGACAGGCACTCTATCACTGAACTCAATGTACATACAGCATTCGGTCTCTTTGTGAGTTAAGACATACAAAGTGGAAAACAGTGAAATCTCATATATCAAAAAGCTGGGAGAGCCCAGAAAATTTGTAACAGAAAGTACTCTTTAAGTCTCTTTTGTGGTTATCAGTCAACCCAGTATTTACCCTGACCTGTAAGAATTTACAATAACATGCATATATAAAAGAATGAAGAGCAGAATTTTATTAGCAAGAGGAGATGACCTCATGACTTCCGATGAGACTGACTGAATAAATGGAGAGACTGCATGCAGCAGAACACTAGGCAGGAGGTGAACTTGGGGCAAAAGAACATAATACAGCAAAAGAATGCCTAAACCAATGCAGCCCAACTACGCTACATTCTAACTCAGTCCAGGGACAAAATCATTTACTTAGGAATTTAATGATAAACTGTTTTCATGAATGTTACCTGATGTCATTCTTTTGATGAGAGTTGATTCTCAGACAGAACTCAAGGTTCCATTTTAAAAGAAGCTGGAGAGCAGACGGCGGGTGACAGGTTTCTCCTTCATGTTTAGTAATTAAGGGCACACTTTGTGGTCAACCAGATGACAGTTGTAATTCTAAGCCAGCCACTTACTAATGCGAGCGATTATATAGCTAACTCATTTTCTCCCCTGTCAAATGAGAACAAGGGCAACACCTGTGCCGTGGGTAAAGCGCCTGCTCAGCACCCAGAGTACAGGCTGCGCTGAAATTGCAGCTGTTTGTTACTAGTGCAAAAACTATGATCAATCATCACAAAGCGTGAAGTAAAACACCTTTTCAAAGTGTGCAAGGCACATAAAAAAGCTGCTTGGTCTGTCAGTGCGTCTGCATGCACACAAGACGCCCTTACACACAGCCCAGCGTTTTCTAATGTGCACTTCTAGGCTAATGATTCCCACTGTCATGGTCCTAGTCTTTACATGGTCTGTACTCTTTATAGCTGGAAATGAGGAGTCTTGTGGCCACAATAAAAATGAGGCATATACTGTCCCTTGGTGACTTCTCATGTCTCTTGGATGACACTGTAATCTCAACAACTGGGATCGCTTATGCCATCCGTCCAGCTTCAGAGGCCATTACTTCCCTGCTGTCTAAAGTTAGTTCATAGCTGACTTCATCGCTTTCCCTCATGAGTAATGACTAGAGGACAGATGACACCATGCACTCAGACTGACCTGTGATGGTGGCCAGGCAGTAGGTGCAAAATCTGCTAAACGTTCTTATAGAAGCTAAGAGGAGTGGATGGGGTGCCAGCAACTACAGACCAAAGTCACCTCCACACCCATACACCCGTCAGGACACCATCCAGTCCTGACCAGACTGCTCTGCTCTCCTTCTGTGCAGTGCTGCCAAGGAGCTAACAAATCAGAAGTGCCTGTCATGGGCTTTAGTTTAAGAAAGTGATTCGAAAGCCGACCCCGAAGGGATGGTCTGGGAGAATTATAAAGACCCGCTGCTGAGTGAGCCAGTGGGGAGGCCTAAGAATTTCTATCTCCCACAAGCTCTCCTGTGGTGCTGATGCTCTTGGTGTCAGGACCACACTCTGAGAACAGATGGTTTAAAGAAATAAATCTCTTGTTTATGTGACAGCTGTTAGGGGGTGTTCCTTTTAACTTTGGAAAACTCAAAGAAGAAAAGTGAATACAAATGCTCTGGAGGGGAAAAAATGGCACACTGCTCTTAAAGACTGACCCTGCATAAGCCTGGCAGGCATTAGAAAAGCCAGCACTTCCTCTCAGAGACCTGTTGGATACAGGTGTAGAAAATACCAGCCCATGGCAGGGAAGAACAAAGTCAGAGTCGAGAGTGTTCTTGGGTTCTCCTTCCTCTTATTTCTGCTTTTCCCTGTGAGTGTTCAAGTGTGGCATATTATAAGGAAGCAATGAGATCTTCTTGTTTATCAGTCAGCCCTGGTAACCCAGAGTCCATATCAACCCCTGCTCCCACCAGTTCCACATGCTGTCAGTCACGTACAGTAAGGAAATACCCTCTCTTTTTCAGAACTAGCCTTACAGTTATGAGCTATGAAATGGTCATTACAGATCATACACCCCAAAAGTGCCCCTGGGGGTATGGAGAGATGGTTCAGTAGTTAAGAGCACTTGCTGCTCTTCCAGAGGACCTGGGTTCAGTTCCCAGCACCAACATGGCAACTCACAACCTTCTCTAACTCCAATCCCAAAGGATATAATGCCCTCTTCCTGAAGGTTCCAGGCATGTTGTGGTGCATAGACACACATGCAGGCAAAACACACATACACATAGAATAATTATAAAAACTAATAATAAAGAAAACAATTTTCTTTCTTTTCATTTTTCCCCCCAGGCCAGAAGTGGAGGATGTTAAGACAGGGTTTCACCATGTAGCTCTGGCTGTCCTGGAACCCACAGAGATTCGCCTACATCTGCCTCCTGAGTGCTGGGATTAAAGGCTTGCACCATCGTGCCCAGTTCAAATTTTTCTTTCTTAAAAGTTTCCTTTCTCATGGTCAAGAGCTCATGGAGTCTGTGCTCATCAACCAGAATAAGAACACAAATAATGAAGCCGGACAGTGGTGGCTTTAATCCCAACACTCAGAAGGCAGAGAGGCAGGCAGATCTCTGTGAGTTAGAGGCCAGTCTGGGCTACAGAGTGAGATCCAGAAAAGGCGCAAAGCTACACAGAGAAACCCTGTCTCAAAAAACCAAAACCAAAAAAAAAGCAAAGGACACAAATAATGAAATAAGGATGAGGTACAACTTATCCAGCAAAATGGGTCTTTGCTTTATTCTAAAAATAATATTCAACATACATATCCCACCATTTAAAATTTAAAATATAGATATATCTCTTAAGATAATGTTTTTCTCTATCCTTAGCTATTCCTCCAGGTTTGTGCTAACCAAACTCAATCAACCAACAAACCAAAAACACAAACAAAAAGTACTTACTGCTGGTGGCCACAGGGAAGGGAGAGAATCACGCCTTCCCACATGTCTACTTACGGCATTCCACAAGAAGCCTCTCTGTGTCATCGCCATCCAGGAGCGGTTGACTTGACCACACATGATTGTATCTCTAAAACTGAGGTACAAAAAATCTAAATGCAGAGAAAAGAAACAGATGATTTTGAATGATATATGAATTTTGGTATAGATCTTCCATTGTGTGTGTTAGTGATGACAACATCATCCATATATTAGAAAAGTAGACAAATACACACAATCCTAGAGACCTATACAAGACAATCTCACCAAGTACGGTATGGTCAATAGACTGGATATGATGGCACATATCTGTTATCCCATTACTTTCAGATACAGGAGGATTGTGAGTTCAGGGCCTGGAATGTATATTGAGACACCCCTCTTTCAATAAATAAATAAATGAATGAAGAAATAAACCTTCTCTTTTCTCCCATAAAAGTCACATGGCTACCCTGTAGGAAGCGCCCTACAGACGTAGCCATATATCTATGTCATAAAAAATCAGAGCTCCGAGTCTCACCCAGCCCTTGGAGAGGAATATTACAAGAAACCCAGACTTTCTCTTTCATTTATAAGGACCCTGAAATTTCAAGGGGGATGTCCTGGTAGTCCAGGGTAAATGCCCCATCTCAAGACCCTTAATCACATCTGAAAAAAGTTATTTCGCCATGTAAGGTAGCACATTCAAAGGTTCTTGAGACTAGGAAGGTGATATATTTGGGAGGTTCTGCCTATTGTGCTATGTAATAACAAACACTAAATTTAAAAGAGCAGTGAAGAAAATGCACTTGAGGACACTGTAATTATATTTGTTGTACTTTACTGACTAAACTGGGTGGTGAGCACATGGCTGCTCATTATATTTCTTTGCATGTCTGGAATACCTTATGATCTCACTTTTGAATAAAATACATAGGAATAAATTCAAGTAAGGATGTGAAAGGGTGGTCAGTAAACTGAAAATAATGAAACACTGAAAACTGAGGATGATTAAATAAATAGAACAATAAATTGAAAGATACAATAATAACATAAAAGGAACTAAATCATATGTTTATACCTGCCCATGACATAAACACTAAATACATACAATCCTAGAGACCTATACCAGACAATCTCACCAAGTATCCAAAGAACAGATAGTACGAACAGTAAAAATATCAAGATGTCAAATCTATCTCAAGTCTACAGATTCATTAAATAATGTCAACTTTCCAAAGGCTCCTTTTGTAGAAATGGAAGCCAATCCCGCTGGACTACACCTCACCTCTCCCGGATCCTGTAACCAATCCCTTTACTGGCTGTAAGTTACCCCCAAATAAACTTCCTTTTTAACTACATGGAGTTGCCTTCTTAAATTCCCCACACTTAGGGGGCTCCACATTTCAATGTAGAATAAGCCACTTCAGACCTACACTCTATCATAAATCTCTATTTTCTCCTAAGGAATGGGGCCGTATTACATAATATATAAGGAATTTTCAAATGTTCGTATGCAATAACCTTTGGAAATACTAGAAATTAATTCCATGTGCAATACTGGCTGTTGCCAATATAGTTCACGGGAGGAACACTGGGGTGAGGAACTAGACTTTCCAACTTAATTTCATAGATAATCACCAGTTGGATTATTTTGTCTAAATCAGAAAAGTGACAAGATGAGGCACAGAGAAAAAGAGGAGTTTTAAGAAAACTGTACACCAGTAAAGTCTACAAGATAAGAGGTTATCGATTCTGTTAATATCTCAGTTCCCACTCTATGCCTGAGAACTGGGGGGTCTCAGGAGACAAAAGAGCATCCAGAGATCCATCAATAATGTAGCGAGAAAGGGGAATGGAAGGGCCCACCTCAAGAGAAATAGAGGGATGTAACAAGAAAACAAAAGCTGAAAGGGGAAACTCCAGAGCCTCTAGCAGGGTGAGAACAACAAAGAACCCATGGGTACAAGGAAGCCAGCACACCAGGAGACTGAAGTGGATCGAGTGCTGTCGGATCCAAGTCAAGGTAACAGAGGCAGCTGCAAGAGTCACCCAAAGATCTAAGACTCTTTGAGCCTGTAGCCCCCTCCTCCCCTTCTGGACTTGCGTGGAGAAGAGTGAAGCCCCCAGAAGATCATCAGAACACACTGGGGAGGGCAGTTTGTAGAATGTGAGCAGTACACCAAAGCACCAGAAGTACACCAGGTAACTGACCTTAAATGACAAAATCAGGGTCAAATTTCAGCTTTCTGTTGAGAAAGACCTCTAGATCAGGAGCTCTATGATTTTAAGATTCTATGATTCTTTGCTACCTAAAAGATGCAATACTCTTCATGTAGAAAAGGATGTGCAATGTTCATAAGGACTAATTCTCTTCTCCCATACTCTGGGACTAGCTTGGTATCAGGGTATCAGCATGTGTTCCTCCACATGAGACCAGCAAGAACTGGGGAGAAGCTGAGCAGTCACCACGCACTGTCGTTGTAGAAGCCAGCTCACTAGAGAAGGACTTCAGGACACAGATGTGTCCTCTGGCAGTGCCAGAACCCCTCCGTATTGTTAGACTGCCTGGTTACTAATGCACAGCATGTGAGAAGTCTTGCTTGTGAACACAATAAAAGACAAACAAACAAATCCAAATGCAACTGGATGGAGAAAACATACAGCATAAATCTTTAAAATTCGGCATAATTCATCCATCTCGGAATTAAAGGACTGTGGGCACCAACGAACAATAGTTGCAACATCTCCTCAGTGCAGAACCATCTGCCACGTCTGCTCCCCATTGCTGCCATACAATGAACAGAGCCTTTAGGAGGAGTTTGACTTAATTGTCCTATCACAGACCATCACTGACAAGCCGATGGGAACTGAAGCAGAGACCACGGAGGAACACTGCTGACTGGCTGGCGCCCCATAGTTTGCTCAGTCTGCTTTCTTACACTGGGAGAGTCAGTGCCCAAGGGCGGCTCCACCCACAGTGGGCGGGGCCCTCCCACATCAATCACTAATCAAGAAAATGCCCCACAGACTTGCCTACAGACAGCCCCTCGACAAGCACTCCTTCTCCTCAGATGACTCTAGCTCATGCCATGGTGACAAACTAGCCAGCAGGGTACACAGACCCACACCAGTCAAGGCATTCCACGGGAGCCCAGCGCTCCAGCTACTCAGTCAGATTGATGAAGAATTCCCATCCATTTCTTAAATCTTGTAAAATATGAAGAGGAAGAGATGAAAAATGAAAAAAAAAATCCTATGTAAATCCTTTTGCCAAGCAGGAAGTTCCTTTGACAGCTGGATCCAATGACTGACTGGGTAGGTGGGCCTATGAGTGACTTCTGCCACCAAGAAACTCAAAGGGAAAGAAAGCAAAATGTAACAAAACATTAAAATGTCAGTTTGGGCCCACAGCCTATCAGGGGCCACAGCCTGAATCACTATACCTGGGGATACCAGGATGGAAACAATGATGGCAGGGAGGGACCTGAGTCCCTGCCCCTTCCTAGAGCCGTTAGGTGGAGCTGGGCAAAGAGGCACTGGCATGTGTGTGTGTGTGTGTGTGTGTGTGTGTGTGTGTGTGTGTGTGTGTGTGTGATGGACCAAGGTGTCAAGGCCCAAGCAAAGTGAGGAGACTCTAAGTGTCCCTTGGGAGACTGTACTATTAATGGCTGCCTTTCAGAGGAAGGAGGTGGGTCCACCCTAGATGGTAAGGGCATGGTATGGAATGTGGGAGGCCAAACTGCATGAGGGGATGATCTGGCAGGGGGGTTAGAGGGGAGGTGTGAGGGATGATCTGGCAGGGGGGTTAGAGGTTAAGTAAATAGAAAAGTGATCTTATCAAAAAGAGGGGAGGCCAGGGACCGCAGAAAGAGTATAAAGCAAGAGGAAGGATGGTGGAGTTTGGCAGGGTGAGGATAAATGCCCTTGTGTCATGAGGGGCTAGCTTATACTGTATGCCAGGAAGAGATCATGACGAGGGGAACATTTGCCTAGCAAATGTAACAGGAAATGAATGGTTGGTATCTATGTGGTAGAAATCACCTGAGTAAATGCATCAGAAAGTTGGGAGGAGGTTTCATTCCCTAGGGAGCATTTCAAAGTATGAAAAAGAATACTAGAAAGCACCTTGATGTACTACACTAGAATTGGGTATAGCCAGAACTTTAATATATAAAGCACTGCTTCTGATCAAGAAATTTACTTTACAGAAAAAAAAAAAGCACTTTCACCACTTTTTATTAGGATTTTTAATTTTACATATTAAAGAGTAAACATACTCAATATTTTATCTACTTTTTCTAGAAAGAAGTTATATTTCCATTTACATATAGGTTAATTGTGTCATCTTAGGAAGATTTATTACCTTGCTATTGCCTATAATTAGAGATAAGGAGATTTATATGGATTATCAGTTGTCAGAGGTGGATTTATGATGGTTAATTCTATGTGACAATTGAGTCGGTCATGGGGTAAACATTATTTCTGGGTATGTCTGTGTAGGTGTTCTAAATGAGATTAACATTTAAATCAGGCTGGGGAAAAAAAGATTTCCTTTCAGAATGCCAATGAGTTTCACCCAAGCCACTGTAGGCTGATCAGACTCACCCCTCCTTCTCCCCTTCTCTCTCCCTCACTCTCTCCCTTCCCCTCTCTCTTCTAAGCTATGATATGAGCCTTGCCCTGCCTTTGGACTCACATTTGTGTGGAGTTTACAACATGAATACTCTTGGTTCTCAAGCCTCCAGACTTACGCTGTAATGGTATCACTGGTTCTCTTGGGTTTCCACCTAGACAAATGAAAGGTCTTAGGACTCATAGCTTTCCCAGTTACATGAGCGGCCTCTTCAGAGAGCATGCGTGCACACACACACTCACCAGTCATTGGTTTGTGTACCTAAAAAAATGTCAACTTGAAGGAAACATTTATTTTAACTCAGAGGAAAGATTTATTATAACTCATAGCTACAGCCCATAGTCATTTGACTGTGTTGCTTCTGGCCTGTGGTGAGGCAAAGGAAACATGCTTTGCTTCATGATGGCAGGAGAGGGAGAGCAAGAAGGATGGAGAGAGGAGAGAGAGAGAGAGAGAGAGACAACACCAAATGTACCCTTTGAAGGTATGTTTCCAATGCACCTCTATCAACTAGGTCTCAATTCCGAACAGCTCATTAAGATTAATCCATTGGTAAAGTTAGAGTCCTCGTGATCCAGTCACCTTCTGAAAACTGCATTGAGGTCCAAGCCTCCAATAAACAAGTCTTTGAGCAGTATCTCCTATCCCAAGCACAACATTCTTTCTGGGAAGAACCCAGATTAACATAGGATCAAAATATACAGAATAAACAAACATGAAGGAGGAGCTTTAAAAATAAAAAAGGCCTGGGAAAAGTAAAGTGGCATCTTAAAGCTGGGAACATAATTTTAAAAGGGGGGTGGAGGGGATCCTAGAGAAAAGGGGGAGGGGTCCTAGAGACATACACAGATAATTTCTTTCTGGGGGATAAAAGAGAGTCTTAAAGAAAAATATCTCTGAATGTAATTTCAAAAATGGTGATAGTATTTATTAAATATGATTAATGTGTATTAATTCATATTGATTGCTATCCTTGATCTTTGATTTATTAGCCCTTAGAACTGTGAGAAATAAATTTCTGTTATTTCTAAGCCCTCCAGTCTATGAGCCTGTAGATCTATAGTGGGCCAAATGGACCAAGTTTTGGAAACTGTCTTCTAGGTACAGTACGTCTCTGAGAATAAACTTAAATTAGAGAAGTGGGGGGAGACTGGAAAGTTAGGCATTAATCCATTCACCAGTTTTTCTGTTTGATACCATAAACATGAGAAGTGCATGCTAGTTAGTGTCCTTGTTAGAGCTACTGTTGCTTCAGTGAAACACCATGACCACAGCAAGTTGGAGAGGAAAGAGTTTATTCAGCTTATACTTCTACATCATTGTCATTATTGAAGAAAGTCAGGACAGTCACATAGGGTAGGATCTTGGAGGCAGGGGCTGATGCAGAGGCCATGAAGGGATGCTGATTACTGGCTTGCTCCTCATGGCTTCTTAGGCCTGCTTTTTTATAGAACCCAGAACCACCAGCCCAGGGATGGTACCACCCACAATGGGCTGGCCCTCCCCCTATCAGTCACTAATTAAGAAAATGCCTTCCAGCCCGATCTTATGGTGGAATTTCCTCAATGAGATTCCCTCCTTTCCAGTAACTCTAACTTGTTAAGTTAGATATGAAACTAGCTGTGTCAAGTTGATATGAAACTAGCCAGCACAGTTACATTATTTTATTTTATTTTTGAAACAGGGTCTCACCATGTTGCCGTGGTTGGTATGGAAAATTGCATGCATTCTTAGAATACTATTTCTGTATCAGAAATAGAACATTAAACAATAGCCTCTATATAATATCCTAGTTTGGGCAAGCAGAACAAGATAATGGCTAAGAATAGAGCAGGTGCTATATCAGTATTTAACACTTTACAAGATTAAGCTTAAATAGAATGCACAATTAATCCATGGTGGCAGATTGTTTAACCATTAAGCATTTTATCCTTGGAAGTTTTATTTCTTTGAGATATTGTTAAAATCCCCTCTTAAGTTTCTGGAAGTCAAGGTGTTGTTATATTTTTTTGGCATTAGATACTGTTAGAAATAGTTACTTTAAGCAGAAAACTTTTGACTTTATACTGGTCAAAGTCATTTTAATTTTGAAAAAAAAAAAAGAAGGGTTCCAATAACCCACCAAGGTTTACTTTTTTTGAGCAAAATTTTATTTCAAATAAATGAGTGTTTGTAGACCTTGAACACAAATACCTCCTAGAAGAGTTTGTTATATGAAGTGAATGAACCTGTTGTGATGGAATATGCTAGAAGGATACACTGAAGAGATGTAGGCAGGGGTCACAAGTTCTAACCCATCCTGGGCTATGGCTTTGGAGCCAGTGAGATGGTGCAGCAGGTGAAGGCTCCTGCTGCCAAGCCTGACACCTGAGTTCCATCCCTGGACCCAGATGGTGGAAGAAGAGAACCAACTCCTGCACATTGTCCACTGGCCCTCACATGCTGTGGCACACATGACTCCCCCACCACTGGGGTATGAAGTACTGCTTGGAAGAGGAATGAAGTTTAGTGATGGAACTGGAAGATAAATTAGAAAATGAAACAGGTCAGCAACATTGTAGGAAAGAGGAAACCAAAACAAAGAGGAAGAGAGCTGAAAAGTACCATGGTATGCATTCACTCAGCCACAGAGACAAGCAGCCCAAGAACACAGTGGGCACTCCATGGGACTCAGATCCCAAGGACTTGGGGGTCTCAGCACAGTGTACTCTCCACCCAGCATTGTTTTGACCAAGAACCTCATTTTGGAAACAGCATTATGAGGCAATCCTCCACAAGAAAGCAAACCAGAACTGATGCTACAACTTAAGTGGTCTGGGTATCTCCAGCTGAGAGAATGTGCTTCCCACACAAGAGGATTAACTTGAATCTTGGTACCCAAGAGACACCCAAGGATGCTGTTCCTCCCATTGATTCTGACTCTGTGTTGAGTAATAAATCATATGGTTACATGTTTCTGTGTCGTGTATAGTTTCCTCTCACAACAGGACCAGAACACAGGGAGATTTCAGTTGTAAGTGCATACATAATCCAGGTAAGCTATCATCTAGAGATCATCTCCCCTGTCCTTCAGAAGGTTTGGCCAGCTCAGAATGGGGGATAAACATGGCCCAACCAACATGAGGAACCAACACATTCCAAATTCTTAAAAGGTGGCAAGTGAGAGAACGTAAGGGATGGAGACACAGGAATGAGACTAGAAACTATCACAGAACAATGGAATGACCTGGGAACTAGTGAGTAAAAGAAACTAGAAAGTAAGATAGTAACCATGCTTAAATTCCATGAGTGCAGCAAAAAGAACCAGGGACAAAACACACTGAGGAAGCACTTTATTTGCTTTGATATAAAAACAACTTTCTAATTATCTAATCCTCCCCCAAATGGAACAGAATGTCTTTCAGTTAACAGTCTCCCCAGCATAGAAAGCACTAGATCAGAGCTGCATAAACATTACTTTTAATGGAGACTCTTCATTCCTTGGCCTCCTCTGTACATCTGGAAACAGTTCGGTAACCCTGTGCATCTGTCTCTCCATCCCCAACTCCTCCCCTAAAAGGAAGATACCCAATTATAAACTATGGGGGGAAGAACCAGGACACCAGCTCTGGTCCTGCTCCATGCTACTCTAATCGGAATGCAGGATGAATGCATCCGGTCTGCGCTGGGGGAGTCTACAGGTATTCAGCTGTGCAGTGACCAAAGGGTGAAATTTTCCTGATCTGTGAATGTAGGAATAAAGTCCCAGTCCTGGTCACTGGGCCTATGCTACCATCTTGTAGCAACTGGATCTGCCCATTTTCCAGCTTTCTACTCCATGCTTGGCTCCAGACTCAGATGAAAAGAGCTCTATATTGCTTTCTAAAACTTAAAGAATATCTATAAAGATACTGTCCTGGCAGAGAGATTGGACATGTAGCTCTAAATATGTTCTTTATGTATAATTCTGCAACCCTATAAATTTTCAGCTATTTCTGGGACTTCCTAACTTAATTCTTCATTGTGATTTAAAATTCAATGATTCCAAAATTATATTCCTCTATTCCCCAAATCAGTTTACTTATCAAATATTGCTGTACCTCAGATGTATCTCGAACCTCACATTCTAGATTTAAATACTTAAAATTCCAAAGTGCTTGTGGAGTTAGAAATCAATATCATCATTATAAGTATTAAAAAAGCCTCACTGTCATAACTGAAGTTTTTCTGTGTCCCACCCTATAGCATGAATCTTAAAGGTCTTATTAATAAAAACAAACCCGGAACCAAGTATTGGAGTGACGCTGGAAGATCAGAAAAGCAGAACAAGCCACAGCCACCTCACCTTGCCAATTCCTCAGCTGATCCTGTTCCCTCAGGATGGAAGCTTCTGAGTCCTCATCCAAAATGGATCTCAGATGAACTGTGCTGCTCAAAGCCTAAAAGCTTAACCAGCTTAGTTCCTGGTTTTTCACGCCTTATATACCTTTCTGCTTTCTGCCCTCACTTCCTGGGATTAAAGGTTCACTTCCTGGGATTAAAGGCGTGAATCACCATGCCTGGCTGTTTCCAGTGTGGCTTTAAACTCACAGAGATCCAGATGGATCTCTGCCTTCCAAGTGATAGGATTAAAGGCGTGTGTGCCATCATTTTCTGTCCTCTGTATTAGTAGATCTTCTGTTCTCTGACCCCAGATAAGTTTATTAGGGTACACAATATTTTGGGGAACACAATACCACCATACCACCCAGTCTGCAGCTGCTCAGACCCAAGTGAACACACAGAGGCTTATATTAATTAAAACTGCTCAGCCATTAGCTCAGGGTTTCCACTGACTAGCTCTTACATTTAAACTCAGCCCATTTCTGTTAATCTATATGTTGCCGCGTGTTCCATGGCTTTACCTGTGTGCCATTACATGCTGCTCCCTGGACAGCAGGCTGGCGTCTCCTGACTCAGCCTTCCACTTCCCAGACACTGTGACTACTATGATCTAATGAGAATATAGAGGGAAGCACCATGGTCAACATCTGGAGACAGTACAGACAGCTCAAGTGTGCTGGGGTTGGGAGCATGAACTATCAGGAAGAGAAGAGAATTTCCAGAGATTAGAACTGGACATTTTCATGGCAAAACAAATAAAAAAGGACTTTTCAAGAAAGGAGCATAATCAAAGATGAATAAATAGGCAATGAACATCTAACCATTGTGCACTCAAAGCAACTAAAACTCTGTCTCCAAGCCCAGCAGTACAGATACCAAGAATTACCTCCTGACTCTGGGGCACACAAACTGAGGGAGAGAACAGATCAAAGGAAGACCCCATCTGGAAGAAATCACATCCAAGCTGGGTCTAAGCAGGACCAAGGTTGATGAGGAAGGGGCAGAAGGGGAGTCCTACACACAGAAGTAATGGTGGGCAAAGCCATACAGCCAGAGAATATATCTTCTCCTTGGATAACTGAGGGGCACAGCCGGACGACAGCCAAGGGTTCTAGTGGGGAAGCAACGAGAATGGACCTCAGAGGCAGTCAGGGGCTAAAACAGACCAGCCTCATGCAAGGAGAGCAGAAGACACTCTTACTGTTTCATTTATTTCTTTTAGAGAGGTGCGTGTATGGCGATCACAGGACAACTTGCAGGAGTAAGTCCTCTACTTCCATGAGTCCTCTGAGATCTAACTCAGGTAGTCAGACTGAGAGGCAAGTGCCTTTACCCATGGAGCTATCATCTTGTTGGTGCCAGAAGACACTCTTAACCAGGGAAGCGATGGGAACAAATTTGAAGAACTTTGGTGGGCAAATGAAAAAGGTAGATGTTGAAAAACCAATGAAAGAGTCCCAATAATACCAATGAGTAAGAGGCAATGAAGAGGAAAAAAAGAAAGTAAGATTAAAAAGAAAAGAAAATGTAACAAGGAACACAGAGCAGAAGCCAAAGACCATTTCCAAATACTTGCTGAGTTAGGTGAGTAGACAAGGGTGCCACTCTCTACAAACAGGATGAATGAGAGAGAGGAGAGAGAGCACTGGACAGGATACAGGAGAAAGGAAAGGATGCTTTCCATTTCAGAAACGAGTGGTGCCGCTGGAACACCCAGACAGAGGCTGTTCACCGCAGCCTTTGAGTGAGTCTGTGGGCAGCTGGGAGGTGCTGTCGAGAAGTTGACAGCATACAAGCCTGAGAAATGTTTTTTTTTTTTTTTTTTTTTTTTTTTTTTTTTTTTTTTTTTAAGGAAAAGAGTCAGTTAAACACATTTACAGCACTGGAGGAAAAATTCATAGAAACAAACTGAAGCTGATGGGCCAGGGAAGGTGTGGGAAGTGGTGTTAGCAATTCAACTACAGTACAATCAAAGAATAACCTTCTGAACATAAAGCATGGACTTGGGAGTTAATTAATAAATTGCTTCAGTACAGATCACAAGGCAACTAAAACAGATGGTAAACTGCTAAAGTGAACTAATTTCCATCAGCCATTTAAATGTAACACTGTATAGTGTGGAAAGAAAGTCACGGAGTGAGGCTTCAGGAAGTGAGTCAGGCACTAGGGGCAAGCCATGCCTGTAAGGTCAGTGGAGAAGCTGGTCCTGACTCCTTCCTTCCTGGGCAGGCCATGCTCCACTCACGCCTGAGTGCCTCACTCACCCTTCTGCTCCATCTGGTCTGGGATTCTCTCCACACTTTGTTTCATACCCAAGTGTGGTGGTATTGTGTTCCCCAAAATATTGTGTACTCTAATAAATTTATCTGGGGTCAGAGAACAGACAGCCACTAGATACAAAGGCTAGAAAATGGTGGCACTCACACCTTTAATCCTAGCATTTCAGAGATAGAAATCCCTCTGGATCTCTGTGAGTTCAAGGCCACATTGGAAATAGCAAGCATGGTGACACACGCCTTTAATCCCAGAAAGCCAGCCTTTAATCCCAGGGAGTGGTGGTAGAAAACAGAAAGATATATAAGGCGTGAGGACCAGAAACTAGAAGCATTTGGCTGGTTAAACATGTGGCTGGTTAAGCTTCAGGCTTTCCAGCAGCAGTTCAGCTGAGAGCCATTGAGATGAGGACTCAGAGGCCTCCAGTCTGAGGAGACAAGACCAGCTGAGGATCCGGCGAGATTGTTGGTTACATCTACATCTGGTGCGCCCAACGTTCGTGTTACGAATTCATGAAAAAGCTGTTTGCCTGTGGCCTTGTGAGCCCCCGCTCAGGCCCAAGCTACACTCAGCCGGTTGTGGCGGCGCACGCCAGTTGGATTTGCTGAAGGAGGCAGAGGCAGGAGGATCGAAGTTTGAGGCCGGCCTAGGAGGTTTGGGAGAAGCTTTGGCCCAGACTGAACCACAAACAGTGGTGGGACCATGGAAGCAGTGGCTACTGCTCCACGTTGCCAGCTCCTTCTCATCATGTTGGTGACTGCGGTGATGCTGCTACCTGGAACAAAGGGTTTACTGCTGCTGGTTCAGAGAAGAATTGCCAGGACCATCATATTACAAGAAAGCATCGGCAAAGGTCAGTTTGGAAAAGTTTGGCAAGACAAATGGTGGGGAAAAATTGCTGTGAAGATTTTCTGTTCTAGGGAAGAATGTTCATGGTTCCCAGAGACAGACATTTATCAGACTGTGATTGTTCCAAACCACAGAGGAGGCACAAAAAAAAAAAAAAAAAAATCTGCATGGAACCATGACCGCACCTAACAGCAACTTTGAAATCTTCAAAAGGACTATGGTAAAGCCATTAAGCTAATTAACACCACGGAAAGATCTGCTTTGGACTACAAACTGCTTAGGACAATTTTGAGATGGCTAGCTGAGATGATCCAGCCTGACAGACTACTTGAACAAGGACTTGAAACAAGCCCTGAACTTTCCTATTATGCAGAGACTGGACAAACGATACAGGACTTGATGATTAACCCCAAAATTTTCTTTTCAAGATTCCCTAAAGATATCTTCACCCCTAGAAAGCAAAAAGAAAAAGAGAATATAGATATGAGATAGATCATCGAATCTACTCTGAGAAAAAAGATAAAGAAATAATAGGATAAATAGGTAGATCATTGAATCTACACTGAAGAAAAAGGGGAAGATATAAAAATGACAAAAGGTAGACTAATGAATCTATTATGAAAAGAAAAGAGAAAGAATATGGATATGATAAGATAAAAAGGGAGATTATGGAATCTACTTTTTAAAAGGAACTACTTGTTTTAAATAAGATAAATAATGAAAATTTTTTGGTCTGAGTTTATCAGATGTTACTGGACTGGACATTGTTAATATATATAATGGAGTTTTTATCTGAATCTGTCAAATGTTAATGGACTAGACATCATTAATGTAATTTTTGGCTGTATATATTGTATATACTTATTGGATAGTTTTTTTGTATTAGTTATAAGTTTTTTTAATTTTAGACAAAAAGAGAGGAAATGTGGTGGTATTGTGTTCCCCAAAATATTGTGTACTCTAATAAATTTATCTGGGGTCAGAGAACAGACAGCCACTAGATACAAAGGCTAGAAAATGGTGGCACTCACACCTTTAATCCTAGCATTCCAGAGATAGAAATCCCTCTGGATCTCTGTGAGTTCAAGGCCACATTGGAAATAGCAAGCATGGTGACACACGCCTTTAATCCCAGAAAGCCAGCCTTTAATCCCAGGGAGTGGTGGTAGAAAACAGAAAGATATATAAGGCGTGAGGACCAGAAACTAGAAGCTTTTGGCTGGTTAAACATGTGACTGGTTAAGCTTCAGGCTTTCCAGCAGCAGTTCAGCTGAGAGCCATTGAGATGAGGACTCAGAGGCCTCCAGTCTGAGGAGACAAGACCAGCTGAGGATTCGGCGAGGTGAGATAGCTGTGGCTTGTTCTGTCTCTCTGATCTACCAGCATTGACCCCAATAACTGGCCTCAGGTTTGATTTTATTAATAAGAACTTTTAAGATTCTTGCTACACCCAAGTCCTTTCCTTGGCATGCCCACTGGCACTGCCCTCCCACTGGTTCCTACAGAAATGCCCTGCCTCCAGACTTCATCCACTTGCCCTCTACATGGCAGGTAAAACTGTCCAGGTGGACTGGCCCAAATCATGAGGTCCAGGTTTGGTATGGGACCTTGTCTCAACAAATAGTGATCAAGGAAGACATCCAATGTCAACTTGAGGCCTACACATGCACACACACACACAAGCACACACACACATATACACACCAGCACACATATAGGTCCACATACACATGCACACACAAAACACAACACATATGCACTGACACATGGGTGAACAAGCATATACACATACATACACAACATACACACACACAAAAACTTTAATTCTCAGTGGCATGTTTTTGTGTGCTTGTTGATATGTTTGCTACTTGACTCATCTCAAAATATAAATGCACAGGAGCAAAGCTGTTTTCCCTAACCTGCTGTTTTTTCTCAGCATCCAAAAGAAAGCCCTATGTACTGTGTGCATCCTTAGATAGTTACAAGTAAATGATCAGATCTTCATTGCTTGTGACAGTCTCCTGGGTACTAAAAGTAAAGAAGCAATAAGTGGGAAAAAAAAAATGCCAAGGAGAATACACAGGCTTGCTTTCAGCACCAGGCAGTTGGGCTCTTATGATGAGCAAATGTATGGTGTGACATGGGAGAGAGACAAAATGGTTCCTGTCCTGTGGACAGAGACCTATCTGAAGAGGTGAAAGCAGTGAGGAGCGGGCTGAGGTGGGTGGCTTCATTGCCACCCAGGGCCATGGGCTGCTGCATCGCTCATGTCTGGGTTTATGGCGCTGCTGCTATTGCAGCGAAGGTCTGTGCTGATGTTCGTAGCTCCTGAGAGCACCAAAGGCCAAGAGGAAAAGGATGTTGAGTTGGCCCAGCTCCTCACTGGCTGCAATACTAGGGAGAACTGGTCCTGCCCTCAGCAGCTGCAGCACTCAGAAGAGCAGGCCTGCACTTCACCTGGGCAGCATAGTAGAGCCGACCCTGTTGCAGGGTGCAGCTGAGCCAGCACCAAAGGCGTGAGAGTGGGAGAACGGGCCCCACTTCTGTCTGTCATGTGGAGGTGTGGGCGGGAGAGATGTGCCCTCCTTACCCTCACCCCTCGATGCTATGGCAGATGAGGGACCTGACCCTCCCCTTTATCATTTGCAGCACTCAGGAGAGTAGCCCCTCACCTTGCCTAGGCAACACAGCAGAGCTGGCCCTGATAGTAGAGGAGTGGGACAGCCGACCCTGAGAGCATGAAAGCAGGAGAACCAGCCCAACCCCTTGCTCGTTGCTGCATAGGGTGAGCTAGCTGGGGCAATGCTGAAGAGCTCACCCTGGTGGTGAGGATGGGATAGCTAGCAGGCTGACCAACTATCCAGGCCCAGAACTAGGGTTATGAGTTGGCCCACCCCAACATCCACCCCATCTGTGATCTGCTGGAGTACACGAAGGGACCAGCCCTGCAGACCCAAAGCTGTAGGATCTCCATGACACAGGGCAACGGCAGGATAAACAAGAGGAGTCCTAGTGAGGGCCCAGTATCAACAGTGTAGCAGAAACCAGAGGCCTTGAACCAGACCAATGACTCTTTGCAATGAACACTGGCAAGTAAAGATACACAGACAAAAGAATTTGCTGCATGACTCACTGTGTCACACTGCAGCTTCCATGATGAGATTTTTTTCCTTTTTAAGAAATATTTTCAATTCTTATTTTCTTTTCAATTTTAGTTTATTTTATTGGGGGAGGGGTTGGGATCAAGATGCATGATGTAAAAACCATAAAGAAGATCCCTACCCCAGTTGCCAGTCAGCAGGGAAGACTCCTGCAGGCAGGCTTCCCACCAAAACCCCCCATCGGACCCAGCAATCTACAAGACCCATACCCTACCCCAATACCCATCCCCTTGCAACACCAGTGGCTTCCTGAGACATAGAATCTGCCAGCTCTGACTGGACCAAGAGCCCTGATAAGTCCAAGAGTGGCTCCCTGAGCCATAGAATCGGCTAGCTTAGATTGGACCAACAGCAACTCCCTGAGACACAGAATCTGGCAGCTCCAATTAGACCAAGAGCTAAGATTAGACCCAGAGGGGGCCCCCTTGCTCAGACACAGGTACCTCATGCACCTATTGGAGGAAGAAGATGGGTAGATGCCAGCGCAAAAATGCATACAACAACATAAAGAGCAATATGGCATCACTAGAACCTAGTGGTTCTACAATAGAAAGACCTGAACATCACAATGTAGAAGAAGCAGAAGAAAGCTATCTTAAAAATAACTTCATGAAGATGCTAGAGGTCTTTAAAGAGGAAACCCCTCCCCCTATTTTGTTTTTTGCAAAAATCAAGGTATATTCTAGGGTTTCCTGGTTGACCTCAACAGATAAACTGAGATGATAGTCTTAGTTCAGAAATGATCTGAATGTAGATTTACAGTCTACGTGTACAGCTGGCTAAGTGAGATCGCTTTCACAGTTCTGCATGTATCCCATCGGCTCCCCATTAGTCACTGAACTCTTAAAACTGGTATTGTAACATTATCACAATGTTTTGCACCAATTTTATAAACTTTACAGTACAATATGTGTTCCTTTCCTGAGGCAAACCATAGGTATATTTCTCAAGGTTCTGCTGCTATCAGCAGCGTTGATGGAGGATTTTTTATACATTTGTAATAGATAGAAATAAACCAGAAAAAAAAAGAAGAAAAAAAAAGTGGTGGAGGAAAAGGTGAACACTGCAAGAATACTCAAAAGGGCTGAGAGTTGCAAACGCCAAGAATGGCTTTGCATAGTAAATGGAATAGAACAGCTCTGAACTATAGCTTACTTTTCCTGGTTTGGTCTGACAGAATGATTGAATGCTTTTGTACAAAAATCAGAGCCTTAAAAACAAGGATTTGGTGAGAATGTAAAATGGTGTGCCACTTTGGCAAAACAGTTTGGTGGTTGGTCAAAATGCAAAACATTGTTACTCTGTTATTCAACAATTCTACCCTTAGGAATATATCCTCAAACTACTGAAAATGTGCACCTATGAAACATGTACATGAAGGTTTACAGCAGTGTGTTGCTAATAGTAAAAAAGTTAAAACAACTCAAATAGCTATCAAATACTGGAGAGAAATAAAATGTGGCTTATTCATACAATAGAATGTTATTGAGACATAAAAATGAATGAGAAACTGACAGATTAAATGACTTTGGTGAACCTTCATAATTTCATTTGTAGATCTTTCCATTTCTAATTTATAAATACATTTGGGGTTATAAATTATAAATGTACTGCCTCCTGTCAACATTGTATACTTCTATTTGATGATTTCTGTGTCAAACATTATATGGAAATGTTTCCAAGTATTTTCTGTATTAACTGTGAATGAATAGAACAAAATAAATTGCCTGTGATGGAAAAAAAATAAAATAAAGCACTATGCAGTCTATTTCTAGGAAAAAAAAAGAGGAAATGAAAACTTCCCTTAAAGAAATTGATGACAAGACAAAAAAAACATGGAAGAAATCAATAAATCCCTTAAAGAAAGCCATGAAAAAGCTATTACACATGTGAAGGAAACAGTTCAAGACCTGAAAAGTAAAATAGAAACAATGAAGAAGACACAAACAGAGGGAATGCTGGAAATAGAAAATCTGAGAAAATGAAAACAAGAAACACGGATGCAAGCATACCAACATAATACAAGTGATGGAAGAGAGAATGTCTGGTGTATAGGATACAATAGAGGAAATAGATTTGTCAGTCAAAGAAAATACCAAAGCCAAAAAAGTCATAACACAAAATGTCCAGGAAATCATGGACACCATGAAAAGGCCAAACCTAAGAATAATAGGGATAGAAGAAGGAGAAGAATACCAACTCAAAGGCACAGAAAATATATTCAACAAAATCATGGAAGAAAACTTTCCCAACTTAAAGAAGAAAATACCTATGAAGATACAAGAAGCTTATAGAATACCAAATAGACTAGACCCCCAAGGAAAGTCCCCTTGCCACATAATAATTAAACCACTAAATGTACAGAATAAAGAAAGAATATTAAGAGCATCAAAGGAAAAAGCCCAAGTGACTTGTAAAGGCAGACCCATCAGAATAATACCTTACTTCTCAATGGAGACTTTGAAAGCCAAAAGGTCCTGGACAGATATAATGCAGACACAAAGAGACCATGGATGCCAGCCTAGAATAATATACCCAGCAAAACTTTCAATCACCATAGATGGAGTGAACAAGACATTCCAATACAAAACCAAATTAAACAATACCTATCCACAAATCCAGCCCTACAGAAAGCATTAGAAGGAAAATTCCAACCTAAGGAAGTCAGATACACCCACAAAAACACAGGCAATAGATAACCCCACAGCAGTAAATCCCAAAGAAGGGAAATATACACACACTACCACCAAAAGATAACAGAAATTAACAATCACTAGTCATTAATATCCCTTAACATCAATGGACTCAATTCATCTATAAAAAGACAGAGGCTAACAGAATGGATATGAAATCAGGATCCATCCTTCTGCTGCATACAAGAAACACACCTCATCTTCAAAGACAGACACTACCGCAAAGTAAAAGGCTGGGAAAAGTCTTTCCAATCAAATGGACTTAAGCAAGATGGCATAGCTACCCTAATATCTAACAAAATAGACTTCCAACTAAAATCAATTAAAAGAGATCAGGAAGGACATTGCATCCTCATTACAGATCCACCAGGATGAAATTTCAATTCTGGAATTCATGCCCCCAATACAAGGGCACCCACATTTGTAAAAGAAACATTACTAAAGTTTAAATCACACATCAAACCCTACACATTAATAGCGGGAGACTTCAACACCCCACTCTCACCACTGGACAGATCTGCCAGCTCGAAACTTAACAGAGAAATAAGGGACCTAACAGATGTTATGACTCAAATGAGGTTGATAGATATCTACAGAACATTCCACCCTAACAAAAAAGAATATACCTGCTTCTCGGCACTGCACTTTTCTAACATCGAACACACACTCAGTCACAAAGCAAATCTCAACAGATACAAAAAAAAAAAAAATTGAAATAACCTTCTGTATTCTATGAGACCACCATGGCTTAAAGTTAGATTTCAACAGCAACAAAAATTACAGAAAGCCTACAATCTCATGGAAACTGAATAACACTCAACTCAATCACAAATGAGTCAAGGAAGAAATAAAAAAAGAAATTAAAGACTTCCTAGAATTCAATGAAAATGAATGTACTACATATCCAAACTTATGGGACACTATGAAAGCAGCACTAAAATGAAAATTTATAGCACTAAATGCCCACATAAAGAAGCTGGAGAAATCTCACACTAGTGACTTAACAGCACACCTGAAAGCTCTAGAACAAAAAGAAGCAAAGTCACCCAGGAGGAATAGATGACAGGAAATAATCAAATTGAGAGCTGAAATCAATAAAATAGAAACAAAGAGAACAATATAAAGAATCAATAAAACAAAGACTTGGTTCTTTGAGAAAATCAACAAGATAGACAAGCCCTTATCTAAACTAACCAAAAGGCAGAGAGAGAGAGCATCCAAATTAACAAAATCAGAAATGAAAAGGGAGACATAATAACAGACAATGAGGAAATTCAAAGAATCATCAGGTCATACTTCAAAAACCCGTACTCCACAAAACTGGAAAATTTAAAAGAAATGGGACATGTGCAGCCTTGAGGCAGGGGAAGGGGCTTGGACCTGCCTCTACTGGCTGGGAGGCCTTGCCTTCTTGTGGGGAGGAGTGGGGGGTGGGTTGGGAGGGAGAAGCTAGGGAGACGGGAGGAGGGAAGAGGGGGATCTTTGATTGATGTGTAAAATGAATGGGAAAATTTTCTTAATTAGAAAAAAGAAAAACACAAAAAATAAATAAAAAGAAAGTTAAAAGAATTATTTATAAATGTGACACTGGAATCCAAAGAACATATGATTTGACAGGAGAAACAGACAAAAAAACGAGGATATTTAAAAGAATTAGAAACTGTTCATAATGATAACTGTTAGGTCTCAAACCTTGAACAAAGGTTAACTAAGGTGCTTATTAACATATCAAAGCTGACACTGGCCCCCAGGTTCTCCCAACACCCCTCAGGCCCTACCTGTTAAGGGGTCTTTCTTGATTGGCATACCCCACCTTCTCCCTTAACTTCTCCAGCTCAGGGTCTGGGCGGCCCTTGCCCATGTGTTCTTCCCTGTATAACCCAGTCAGTTTGGCTACATGGTCCTTTCGGCCCTTCTGCCTCTCGCCCTCTCAGCCAGTCTTTTGTTCGTTGGCTCCTCTCTTGCTGTCCACCCCCATCTCCTCACATGGACCAGCTCAGTCTGACCACATCCACTCTGGACTCTTCCAGATATCTGCCTCTGGCTGTGCTCTCCCTCACAATAAACCTTCACCTCAACCCCTTAGAAGCAGTCCTGTCCTCCTTTTATTTCCTTTTTTCATTCAGTAACTATTTCCAAGAATACCAGGCCTCCACAACACAGATGATTTCAGTCATCATAGTCAGGAGAAACCTCTTGGATGGAGCCATGGAAGCCGACACATGGAAAGAACCCCAGCTAAGCTATCAGTGTGGCGCAGCAGCACTCGGGGCAAGAGTGAGCACACACATGAAGCCCCCTCCATGCTTTTTTTCTGAATGTCCTCCCAGTATTTTCCTCTTGTGTGTTTCATGTTTCCATCTCGGGTTTATAGGCACATATAGACACCATGCAGCCCACTCTCATTTTACAGTGGAAAATACAAGTGTATACTCTTTTTGCTAGGAATTCTCAATCTTCAGACTGAGGAGTCGGTGAGCTAAGAGAACCAGCAGAGCTGTGTTTGGGATCCAGTCTTCCTGACTTTCGACCTGATGGCTTCAACTCAGCAGTTAGTTTGCTGTATGCCAGGCATTGTTCCAACCCTTCCTAAATGCTGACTGGTCTTACGAGAACAAATGCAAAGGGTATCCTTCTGCACTTCCACCACTATGAGACACCCTAGAAATAAGAAGATAAGCAGCCCAGGATCACACGGCCAACTACACAGTCAGCCACCCAACTACAGAACACATCCTTCCAATTTCCACCCAGCTGCCTCCCGCTGTGGTGCAGTTTTTCATCTCTCAGATGATATATCACTTTTGAAAGCATGGTTCCTGATGAAATTAATGGAGCTGTAAAACTCTTGAACACTTTGGATTAAAATCAAGTGTAAAGTTGCTAGCATCACTGAAGCAATGAAAACAGTCTGGGGTAGGCAACTCTTACCATTCCTAAAAGCAATTCTGAAATGCTTTGTATCTCCAGCTCTTTCATTCGCACCACAAATCAAGCCAACAAACACATAGTTCCTTGATAGAGCAGTGCAGTTTGGAAACTCTAGTCTGAAGTTCATTCGATACAGAGCCACGGAACTTTCAATCACTTTCTGCTTGGTTAGTTAAGGTCAGACTGACCCATGGGGTTATCAAAACATGGATTTGAGAAGTCATTGAGCATACGCTTTGATTTTACAATTCCAAGTAATTTAACTCAACAAGCCTGAATTATCTGGTTCTTCCCCAGTCTGGCCATGCTTTAATAGCTATCCAGGTTTTAGGGGATTTTTTTCCCAAGTGAGATGAGTCAGCCATGCTGTAACAATCTGAAGGTGTTTTTTAAACTGTTTTTGCAAGTCCATGTGCTTTGCATCTTTTACAAACAAAAAGTCACAGCTACTTAAAGTCATAAGGCAAGATTTATATTGTTAGCTAATCAAACAACTGCATTACTTAGAAACATTTTTCAAACTCCAAATTCATCAACATAAGGCTTTTTTCTGTGTTGTGTGTATTTTCATGGAAAGCTGTCTTTGCCAACACAGTTAATATTCTGATACCACTCTTTGGTGCCACCCTGTGCCCTGACGTCAAAGCCTATTCTTAAGGGAAAACTCCACCCATTTCTCTCTTCTCTCCTGCTTTCCTCTCACAAGGCATGCACCTTGTGAACCCCTTGCCCTTCTTCTCTCGATCTCTCTTTCCCTCTTTCTCTTCCTCCTCCTCTCTCCCCCTACCAAATAAAACTCTTCACTGAGTGCTGTCTGCATGGCATCTCTGTTGCTCAGCCACCATGGAGCACCTAGGCTCTATCCACCTGCACATGTAATATCATAACAAACCCTCCCACCAGCCTTGAGTTTGCCTAGCAGTTTGACTGATAGTATATGAGCACGACCATCTGTTAAGGAAGCAGCATTCCTTAACGAGCAAAAATGATACTAAAGAAATGATCGCAAAAACAGTAACCTGAATTGTTTTCAGTTGGTAGAACCAGACCTAAAAACTGCATATTTTCAACAGTACACACAATTCTGAAGAAATGGTGAATGATCTGCTTGCCAACCAAACTGCACCATTTTGTGTTTTGTTCCTAGGACCCATCCTGAGGTCCTCCTTCTCCTACCCCATCACCAGCACCCCAATGGGCCTTGCCCACAAATGCAGGGTAAGTCCACTGCCCTGTTGCAAGCCACAACAGTTGGAGGAGAGGGTAAGTGACCCGCCTAGCAGCTGGATTGTCCCCACTGCCTAGAACCAATTTCCCCAAGACCCATTGCACTGCCCAACCTCCCCCACCTGATGATCCTCCCTGAGGCCAGCTCTTCCCCCCAACTCTGGCAGACTTCAGTGACTCAGGTAGAGGCCATACCAGTCTGAAAAACAGCACCACTTCTGGGCCATTGCTTGTCCCAGATTTCCAACTCTGTTGGAATCCTACTGCTGGGGTGCACAGTCTGAGGAGGGACTTCAGGAGGGACCACACCAGGGATAGATCACACTCAGGTATAGACCACACCAATTGAAAGAATAGGTGCAGACCACAGCAGCCAGAAAAATACCCCGTGCCAGTTACCAGAAGAGAGACCCCTTCCCCTGCTGCACAACAGGCCAAGCTAAGCACCAGAAGGCCAACTCCCGACTTAAACAGAGACTCCTTACTAGAGCAGAGGTCACACTAGCCACCAGAAATCCAGACCACAAAGACTAGAAGACCAAAAAAGAAACAGAAATCAAGGAATAAAACACCCATCAAACAAAGACAAACTAAAAAATCAGGACCTAGACCTATGATCAACCCCAAGCCAGATGTCTAAACACAGTGTAAGAACACGATCAACAACAGCCAGGGCAATATGGCACCACCAGATCCCAGCTATCCTATTGCAAGACCTGACTATTCCATCACAGTTGAAGAACAAGAAAACAACTTTAAAAACAACTTTATAAAGGTGATAGAAGTCCTTAAAGAGGAAATGAAAGAAAGCCCTTACAGAAACTTAGGAAAAGAAAAAAAATGGATGAAATCAATAAATCCCTAAAAGAAAGCCAAGAAAAAAATGAACAAACAGATGAAGGAAACAGTTCAAGATCTGAAAATGAAAATAGAAGCAATATAGAAAACACAAATGGAGGGAATCCTGGAAATGGAAAATTGGGGTAAGCAAACAGGAACAAACAGATGCAAATATCACCAACAGAATACAAGAGATGAAAAAGAGAATCTTAGGTGTTGAAGACATGATAGAGGATAATAGATTCATAGGTCAAAGAAAATGTTAAATCTAAAAAAAAAAATTTTAACACAAAACATCCAGGGAATCTGGGACACTATGGAAAGACCAAACGTAAGAATAATAGGAATAGAAGGAGGAGGAGCATCCCAGCTCAAAAACCCAGACAATATATTTAACAAAACCATAGAAGAAAATTTTTCTAACCTAAAGAAGGACATGCCTATAAAGGTACAAGAAGCCTACAGAACACCAAATAGACTGGAGCAGAAAAGAAAGTCCCCTCGCCTAATAATAATCAAAACACTAAACATACAGAGCAAAGAAAGAATATTAAAAGCAACAAGGGGGGAAAGGCTAAGTAACATAAAGGCAGACCTATTAGAATCACACCTGACTTCTCAACAGAGACCCCAAAATCCAGAAGGGCATGGACTGATGTCTTGCAGACTCTAAGAGACCATGGATGTCAGTCCAGACTATAATACCTAGCAAAACTGTCAATCACCATAGATGATAATCACTGTAGATAAAATAAGGTAGTTTATGACAAAATCAAATTTGAACAACATCTATCCACAAATCCATCCCTACAGAAGGTAATAGAAGGAAAACTTCAACCCCAGGTAGTTAACTACACCCACAAAAACACAGGAAATAGATAATCTTATACCAGCAAAACCCAAAGAAGGGAAAGATATACACAAACACACTCACACTACCACCACTACCACCAACAAAAATAACAGGAATGAACAATCAATGGTCATTAATATCCCTCAATATCAATGGATTCAACTCACCAATAAAAGCCAGAAGTTAACAGAATGGATACAAAAAAAAAAAAAAAAAGGATCCATCCATCTGCTGCATACAAAAAACACACCTCAACATCAAAGACAGACATTACCTCAGAGTAAAGGATTGGAAAAAGATTTTCCAATCAAATGGACCTAAGAAGCAAAGTGATGTAGCTATCATAATATCTAACAAAATAGAATTCCAACCAAAATTAATTAAAAGAGATAGAGAAGGGCATTTCATATTTATCAAAGGAAAAGTCTACCAAGATGATGTCTCATCTATGCCCCACATGTAAGGGTACTCACAATTGTAAATGAAACATTACTAAAGCTTAAGTTACACATAGAACCTCACACATTAATAGTGGAAGACTTTAACACCCCACTCTCACCAATGGAGAGGTTATCTAGACAGAAGATAAACAGAGAAATAATGGAACTAACATGTTATGACGCAAATGAACCTAACATATCTACAGAACATTCCACCCAAACACAAAAGAACATACCTTCTTCTCAGTACCACATGGAACCTTCCCCAAAATTGACCATATACTTGGCCACAAAGCAAGTCTCAACAGATACAAAAAAATTTGAAATAACCCCCTGTATCTTATCAGATCATTGTGGATTAAAGCTGGATTTCAACAACAGAAAGCCTAAAAACTCATGGAAATTGAACTCTACTAAGTTACCACTGGGTCAAGGAAGAAATTAAAGACTTCCTAGAATTCAATGAAAATGAATGTTCAACAAACTCAAACTTACGGGACACAATGAAAGTGGTGCTAAGTAGAAAGTTCACAGCACTAATGCCTTCATGAAGAATTTGGAGAGATCATATACTAGCAGTTTAAGAGCACACCTGAAAGCTCTTGAACAAAAAGAAGTAGATACACCCAAGAGGAATAGACAGCAAGAAATAATCAAACTGAGGGCTGAACTCAATAAAATAGAAACAAAGAGAACAATACAAAGAATCAATGAAACAAAGAGTTGTTTCTTCCAGAAAATCAACAAGACAGACCATCCCTTATTCAAATTAACTAAAAGGCAGAGAGAGAATATCCAAATTAATAAAAAGAAACAAAAAAGGGGACATAACAACAGACTCCGAAAAATCCAGAGTATCATTAGGTCACACTTAAAACCCTGTACTCCACAATATTGGAAAATCTAAATGAAATGGACAATTTTCTGGATAGATACCACATACCAAAGTTAAATCAAGAACAGATAGACAAGTTAAATAGACCTATAACCCCTAAGAAAATAGAAGCAGCCATTAAAAGTCTCCCAACCAAAAAAAAGCCCAGGGCCAGATGGTTTTAATACAAAATTCTACCAGATTTTCAAAGAAGAGCTAATACCAATAGTCCTCAAATTATTCTACACAATAGAAACAGAAGGAACATTGCCAAATTCTTTCTATGAAGCCACAGTCACTGATGCACAAAGACAACAAAAAAAGAGAGAATTACAGACCAATCTCCCTTATGAACATTGATGCAAAAATACTCAATAAAATACTGGCTGACTGAATCCAAGAACACATCAGAAAAGTATCCACCATGATCAAGCGGGATTCATCCCAGGGATGCAGGGATGGTTCAACATAAAAAAAATCTGTCAATGTAATCCACCACACAAACAAACTGAAAGAAAAAAAAACATGACCATCTCATTAGAAAAAGTCTTTGACAAAAATCTAACACCCCTTCATGATAAAGGTCTTGGAGAGACAAGGGATACAAGGGACATTCCTAAACATAATAAGAGCAATATACAGCAAATCGGTGGAGGGATCTATTGTGGAGTCCAGGGCAATTAGAGGCCAAGGAGAGCACAGCCACCTAAACTAAACCCTTTGCTACAGAGAGGATGAAAAGAAAATAACACAAGACAGTCATGTCTGTGTATTCTAATGAAAAAACATAGCATTCATTAACTCATGAGGAAATTTAAAACAAGCCAAATTTGAGAGATGCTCTATAATAAAGCATGCCTAATTTTCCTTTCAAAGGACCCAAAATTAAAGACTGTGGAATTGTTCTGGATTAAAGGAAATCAAGGAGACATAGACCAACTACAACATGCAATCTGGACTGGTCTCTTAGGCTAGAACGTTATTGGAAAACCAAGAGTCTGACGATCTTGATGGCTAACTGTAAGAGAATGCCCTGGCTACAGCTCTTCAGGAAAAATAACTCTTTGTACCTGAAACTTCTCTGTAAGTCCTAGGTTATCACAAATGAAATATGCTGGAGAGTGATAATGTTTAAAGCAAATGTAATTTTAAAATTGTAGAGCTATGAATACATAGAACCAGACCTACTTCAACAGTGACTAAAACCATAAAAGGGAAAACAAAAGCATGCTGTCATAGGTTCTTACAGTATATGCAAAGGAGCATGAAATTATTTGAAGGTCTTAAAATGTGTAACATAAGCCCTGATAAACAAGGAAGTATTAGCAAAGACAGAAAAAAGTCACGGAAAAAAAAAAAAAGCTATATATGTGTCAACAGTATGGAATCACTCAGACAAACCACTGAGAGTGGTGTACTGATGTGGCATAAAGAGAAGTTACTAGGGTGAGAGTGATAGATTTTATTAACTAAAGCTTTAAATTTCTTGACATCAAAATACCCTAGAGGCAAAAGAGATAATGTTAAGTGTGGTGGAGGGAAATACTCAAATATATTCTAGATAAAGGGTTAATGTTGCCAAAATATATAAAGAACAAGTGTGAATTACAATAAAAAGAGAGGACATGAGCAGGTAATTTATAAAGGAGGAAATCACAGGCAAAACATACTTACCCTAACTCCAGGCCACACACAAATCGCAAGGCCTACCATATTTAACAGCCCTACCCACCTGCATTATCGCTTGTTCTGGTAGTGCTGAGACGTCAAATTCCACAGGCGCAGCCGCGGCAGCAGTGTCAGAGGAACTCCGCTCAGGGCTAAGGAGCTTTTCCTCGGGTACTTTGGATTTCAGCTTCCATTTTCTCAACTGAAGTTCATGTTTTAAAATCTGTAATGAAGATAACTTATAAATTCCATGGAATTGTCCTAAGGGTCAAATGCAATGATCCACAGGAAACACGTATTGGCCTAATACAGCACCAGCTACACATTGTTGATTATAATTATGACCTAAATGATGATTTTCCAAGGGAACACAACATTCTCTGGACTCCCTCAGCTTTTACAGACCTTTTCCATTAGCTGTCATAAATATTGGCACAGGCCACCCCCTGAAAGACCTGGTGTCATCTCCTCTTTTAGAGATAAGAGAATTGTGGGCCATAAAGTGGAGTTTCCAGCAATGGAATCCACTAGTGTTTAAGGACACAGGAGAAAAGTGTTAACAAGGAGATGATTAAAAGAGAGGAGTCAAGGAAAAGTTTCGGAAACCTGTCTGATTTATCACCACAGCAAGTCCCACTTGAATGTGACACATTTCCTGAAAATTGTAATGAGAAAGCACTTCCATGGACCAATGAGGATTTTGTACACACAATTATAGTATGAGGTATTTACCATACAACCTCAGGAAGGGTACATATTGGAAAGCCAGCATGCACAGGTATCATCAGCACATACCTGTTATCTTCACTCACTGATTGCAGAATGACTGTTGGCCAAGAAATTGTACTGCTCGTGGGGAATGAATTCCTAAGCACTCATCTAACTACAATTTATAAAGGATAGTAGAATATTGCTAATCCACACTCTATATACCAATCAGGGTATGCCGAACATCAGGCCCAACAGGACGCCGACTTTTCTTGGGTTGGTTGGAGTTGACTATCTCACTGTTAGACCATCAGTCATCAGCAAAGGGCAGTGGTCACAACACTAGCTTAGTGCACAAAGTGGTTGCAAGCGTGGCGTGAGCAGAGATGCCCAGTGGTGTCCAAGCAAAGATATCTAACTTGTAATTATGAAATGGTTTCCACAATAGGGAAAATAGAGGGCAGCATGCAACAAAGCCAATTCAATGTCTGTACGTTGTACACATCTAGAAAGCAGGAACTATGCTTTGTGCACCGCAGACTCTAGTGTTTACCAAGCTTCGCACACGCTCTGCCTGCACACGAGGGACTGACCTCCAACAGCTTAACAGACTGCGAGTGAGTGGGACTGTTGACCCCGCCCTTGGAGGGCAAGGGTTTAATTTCAACTTCTTTTTTTCTTTCCTACTTGTCTCAACTTTGTATTTTAAAGACCACTCACAAAGTATTGCTTACTAAGTAATGTAACTACAAAAATCTCAAGCATAGCTCTGCTGTGAGATGTTCTGTATGTCCTGTGGGAGCCTGTTCTCGGGTTCCTCGTGGCTTTACCCAGAAGGTCCGCATAGAGAATGATTAGGACCGCGGGCCTGAGTGCAGGTGTCTGAGATGGTCTGCACTTGGCTGTGCTGGGGGATGGTCTGTATGTCAAGTTGCTCTGATTGGTCAATAAATAAAACAATGATTGGCCCGTGGCTAGGCAGGAAGTATAGGCAGGACTAACAGAGAGGAGAAATAAAAGAACAGGAAGGCAGAAGGAGTCACTGCCAGCTGCCACCCTGACAAGCAGCATGTAAAGATGCCAGTAAGCCACGAGCCACATGGCAAGATATAGATTTATAGAAATGGATTCATTTAAGATATTAGAACAGCCAGCAAGAAGCCCGCCACGGCCATACAGTTTGTAAGCAATATAAGTCTCTGTGTTTACTTGGTTGGGTCTGAGCGGCTGTGGGACTGGTGGGTGACAAAGATTTGTCCTGACTGTGGGCAAGGCAGGAAAACTCTAGCTACATAGCTCTGTATCTGATTCAAGTACTCTAACATTCTAAAACAATTGATGCAGTAAAATAGTGAAATAATGTAAGCAAAAGAAGGTAGTTTTAAGTTTGCAGGTGGTTCCTTAGGTCCTCCCTTTTAATTGCTTAAATTATGGGTGAATGTTTTAGTTATAAATAATCCTTCAATATTAGTAATTAGTAATTACTAATTTAATCAGTAATTTAAAAACATTAGTAATTTAAAGAAAACATTTACTATTGAAACTGTGACATTAAATATTAGAAAAGAAAAGCAATTTAATCTCATTTAGAAAAGGAACAGGCCAGGTGGTGGTGGCTCACGCCTTTAATCCCAGCACTAGGGAGGCAGAGTCAGGTGAATCTCTGTGAGTTCAAGGCCAGCCTGGTCTACACATCAAGATCCAGGACCAGCACCAAAACTACACAGAGAAATCCTGTCTTGTTAAAAAAAAAAAAAGAAAAGGAACAAATTTACTGAGTCCTTATCATTCTTTATTTTATCCATATCAGAGACTCTTGTAGTTTAGACATCTAACATCTCAATTGATTAAACAGAACTTTTAGTGTCTTCATCAATATCTTTAAGCAAAATATTAAAATATTTCCTTCTTTTAAACAAATAGTGTCTAATATCATACCAACTCATCTTCTCTCGTCTTACTCTTGTGTCTGGCTTTCTCCTTCCATTTTGCTAGGATAATTTTTTGCCTTTGGACATAGAACATCTGTCGCAACCGTAACAGTGAAACTGCAGGAAATGTACTAGGTTATTGCATGTAGTGAAAGCTGCTTCTAAAAATACTATAAACTAATATATCTGACAGTTTCTGCTTCATTTTAATCACACTAAAATTAATTACCACTGATAGCATTAGATAATGCTCTAGAGACTTTTTTAAACCTGTGAATATCCCCTTTGCCCTTAGAGATTTTATATATATATATATATATATATATTTCTTTTCTGAAAAACAAATTTATCTTTTACAAAACTGGAACTTCTAAGCATTTCATACCAATCATAATCACCACATAGTATTGAGATCCAATGTCTTTGAATTATGTGTTCTAGAATTAAGTAGATTGCCTGACACATGTAAACTAGAGGTCCATAACTCAAACATAGAAACCAGAAAAAGCAAACAGGCTGGGGAGCAGGAAGCCTCCTCAAGTTCACCTGGCTGCGCTGGCTGCACTGGCTACACTGGCTGTGCTGGCTGCACCTGGCTGCACACTGGCTGCACTGGCTGCACACTGGATGCACACTGGATGCACTGGCTGTGCTGGCTGCACCTGGCTGCACACTGGCTGCACCTGGTTGCACACTGGCTGCACCCTGACTGCACACTGGCTGCACTGGCTGTGCTGGCTGCACCTGGCTGCACACTGGATGCACTGGCTGCACACTGGATGCACACTGGATGCACTGGCTGTGCTGGCTGCACCTGGCTGCACACTGGCTGCACCTGGCTGCACACTGGCTGCACCTGGCTGCACACTGGCTGCACACTGACTGCACCTGACTGCACACTGGCTGCACCTGGCTGCACACTGGCTGCACCTGGCTGCACACTGGCTGCACCTGGCTACACTGGCTGTACCACCTGGCTGCAGGCTCCCCTATTTTCTCTCAGAAATTAAGGTTCAGTGTTTTCTCTTTATCTTTGGTTTGGGTTTTCACTTTCAACTGAAAATAGATATCTGAATTGTATGTGAATACTTCTGATATTTAAACTTTGGCAATGTTGTTTTTCATTTGAATGCTGTGCAAACAGAACAAAACATGACAGCAAGCAGTTTCCAGCACCACAGGTGAAAGTCTAAAGTCTCTGTTCTTTGGTTCTGCCTGTCAACCTCACTGAACATCATTGAGCATCTCCCTGGAGTCTCACTGAACATCAGTTTTGTCCTAAGATCTTCTCTTTGAGAAGGCAGAACTCAGCTAGGTCAGCTAATGACCAGTTCCCCCACTGGGCAGTTGTCACCAACTGAGAACTGGATGTGCGTTCACAATGCCACATCTGCTGTGTTCTCATTAATTCCCCAGGCTCTGCTTCTTCCTTGCACTGAAGCCATCTCAGTTATCAGAAGAGCTCAGCACCAAGACTAAGTTCAGCTCCCGACAGAATGGCAAAGCCAGGTCTGTCCACCTAATATAATGTCTTTTCAAGGACAAATTAGCTTACAAATATCAATGCTTTCAGACTGAAACACAAATGGATGGTTTCTGTAAGACAGTAATTTCTTCTATTCATTTTCAGTTAAATACTTCTTACTTGAGTTGTTATCTATCAAAATTATGTTTCTATACATGTAAAGGCTAACGTTGATTTCAGCTTGTATCGCTTAAATTGTAACAAGTATATTCTGGGAGGTATTAGCATATTTTTTCAAAACCTCATTTTTATATCAATTGATATTACTATATTATATATCTTCTAAACTAGATTAGAATATTTATTAGACATTTAAGACATTGCATGACGTAAGAATATAATAAAACACTTCTAATGGTACTACTTTGATAATCACAGGTTAGGCTTATTATTTAGAATTTTTGACAATAATCAAAACTTTAAGTTTTTCATAATCAAGAGTTGTATAGAACATAACTTGACTTGAGGGTAGAAAAAGAGGAACAGTGTCCATGAACTGTGACCATACAAATGTAACTTGGGTCTTTTTGAGAGATTATGTAACTTTGGGGTTTCTATTTTCATGGATATTAAATGTATGTGTGTTTTGCCTGCATATGTATGTCTGTGGACCAGGTGCATGTCTGGTACTCATGGAAGTCAAAAAAGGAAATCAAATCCCCTGGCCATGGAGTTATGGACAGTTTTGGGTGCTAGGAATTGAGCTCCCATCCTCTGGAAGAGCAGCCAGTGCTCTTACCTGGCTGAGCCATCTCTCCAGCCCCAAAAGATGATGTAACTTTGGTGACTTGGTTTAAATTACAAACAGGAATATAAATCTTGACAGTATAATATCTGCTTTATAAATATGTGACTATTTTGCATTGTGAGTTAGGGAGGCATAAGATGACACAGAGTATATAATGACACAGGGCAGAGTCAGGAGGATGTGAACCATAGAAAAGAGGAGGCTGGAATTAAGGAATTGGAGAGCAGAAAGGGGGACAAAAGAAAGAGGACCATTGACACCATGTAGTTCCACCTGAGTGTGCATGGGAGCTGTGGAAAGAAAGGCAAAGCAGAGAAGAGATGGAGCTAAAGAGAAGGGAAGGGCAGACATAGGAAAAGGCTTGGGAAAAAGAAAAGTCACCAGGTAACAGAGCAAGAAGCCACAAAAGATGGGAGGAAGGTGCTGAGAGCCAAGGAGAACCTAGAGGGGCAGAAAAGTCAAGAAACTGGTGCAAGGCATCCTGACTCTCTCAAGAGCTTGCAGTTCATTCAGGATTTTGAAGAGCATCATTCCCTACTATGACAACCTTGTGACATGCTAGCCAGTTAACCAGTCGCTAACCCTTCATCATGTTTATGTTAAAACCTTCACAGTCCACTTTGAGGCAGGGACAGACAACAATGCTCAAAAGGAAGTGATTTTTCAGCTGGGTGTGGTAACTCACACCTGTAATCTCAGAATACCAGGGCTGAAGCAGGAGGATTGTCTTCAATTCAAGGCCTCCTAGGCTACATAGTAAGACCTTGTCACAAGAGCAAGAGTAAGATCACTGATTTTTCTGGTTGGTCACAACCTCAGGTATAAGTTAGTATCCAGAACTGCAACAAAAAGGCTGGGTCCTCTGACCCTGCTAAGATCACATATGTGTTGTCCATGCATCACATTCCAAGAAAATGGTTTCTTTAAGCTTCTCCACATGGACATTAAAGGAAATATGGATAAGGAATGCAGACTGTAGTCAACTGGTCTCTAACAAGAACTAACTAGCACTGTATTATGCATAAAAGCTTGAAGTAACTAGGCCTAGTAGTCCAGGCCTGTGATCTCAGCTACCAGGGAGGTAGAGGATTGCAAGTTCAAGGACCACCTAGGCAACTTAGCAAGACTTTGTCTCAAATTGAAAAGGAAAAAGGGGTCTGTGGATATAGCTCCATGGAGGAGTGCTTGCTTGGTATGTACAAGGCCCTAGGTTCAGTACCACACAAAAAAGCTAACGGTAGTTCCTTATTTATATAAACACAATAAAAGTATATGTATATATAAGCATATGTATATATACTTGTATGTATGTATGTATAAATGTATGTACAAGTGTATGTATGTACACACAAGTATATGTATGTGTGTATATATAAATGTATGTACATGTGATTTGATGTTAACTGTGAGTACTTTACATTGCAATCAAATATTTAAAAATGAATCTAACAAAAATGATTAAGTTTTGTTACTGTTTTGTTATGACAAGGTCTCCCTCTGTAGCCCAGGCTGGCCTGGAAGTCCCTGCTTTTGTCACAGTGTTCTAAGTGCTGTTAGGTATGTGCCACCACACCTAGCCTTACAGTAAGTACTTTTAATTAGTTCATTTAATGACAATTCTCTACACACAAAAGTTACATGTTCTCTAGGTTTAACTATCAGGTTGTTGATTCATTGCATAATTGAACACCAGAACTAAGTGCTACGGTGTAGACATTTACCTATAAGCCTTTCTCTACAGGTTATCACATAAGACAGCCAGTGATAAAAAAATACTTTTTGACATCTAAAATTGTCATGTGTTATTGCTCTGTCCATTTTTTCAGCCAAGATAGCCTCCTGATTTGCACGAGGTATTGCAAGTTCCCTCCAACCACTGCAGGCAAAAGATACAGAAAATCATTATTTTCAAAATATTACTTTGAAGCTAGGATAATATAGTAGTAAATAAATTAAGGGGAATAAGAAATGAGATGCCTTTTAACCCCTCAAAATCACAGCACGCACACACAAAACCTGTAAATTGGTGTCCTGAAGAATTCCTGGCAGTTAATATGCTGTATGGCAGTCATATTTCTTTTTTAATAAAATAAGCACATCTTGAGATAACATCATTATTATAACTTCAATTTACCCAGAGAATTGCCTTAATGATGATTTAAAAAAGAGATTTAAGTTCCCAAGCACATCCAATTCCAAGGATTTTAGACAAGCTGTATTTCAAAAAGGTGGTATTTTAACTAAATATAAACTCATCAACTATAAGAAAAGCACAGATGGCAAAGAGTGAGCTTTCCTATGTGTGGATAATAGCAGGGATAAAAAAGCAAAGACAAAGAAATGATATGGGAAAACACATTCTTACCCAAAATGATTCTTTACTAAACGTCCAGTGTAAAATGTACATGCTTTTATCATCAACTCTGGAGTCACCTAAAATAAATAAATAAATGAACTGCACATCAGAAATAAATAGGACAAAGCTGGGCATGACTGTGCACACCTTTAGTCCTAGCACTGGGGAGGCTGAGGCAGGCAGTTGTCTGTGAGTTCAAGGCCAGCCTGGTCTATGTAGTGAGTTCCAGACAGTCAGAACTACATAGTGAGACCCTGTCAAGAAAGAAAAGAGAGGCTGCCTCACAAGACTGATAAGGAGCTGGGACAACATTTGCCTCTGGTGAGAAGAGGGGAAGAATTAATACCACTTACATATTTAGAAATTATATTATATATGTCTATCACCTATTTTTATTGAAGTCATCTTTTTCATATACTTTTATAAATTCTTTGAAAACCCCATACATGCATCCAGTGCATCTTGGTCACATTTGCCTTCTATTCCTTCCACTAACTTCTCCAGGACTCACCCTATAACTCCACCCCTTCCACTAACTTCTCCCAGACTCACCCATAACTCCACCCCTTCCACTAACTTCTCCCAGACTCACCCATAACTCCATCCCTTCCACTAACTTCTCCCAGACTCACCCATAACTCCATCCCTTCCACTAACTTCTCCCAGACTCACCCATAACTCCATCCCTTCCACTAACTTCTCCCAGACTCACCCCATAACTCCACACACACACACACACCCAGCTTTATGCACTATTGGATCCAGTTTGCACTGCTCACATACACATGGCTGTGGGACCAACTGGAACACGGCCAACCTATCGGTGTAGTTTTTTTGTTTTTGTTTTTTTTTTTCTCTTTGAGGGCCCACCACCCAGGTCCCAAATAAATACACAGACCCTTGTTCTTACTTATGAATTACCAGCCTTAGCTTGACTTGATTTTAGTCAGCTTTTCTTAAATTACCTGTTTCTCTTTAACTACATTTTGCCTCTGGGCTTTTTACCTTTTTATATTCTGCATATCTTTTGTTCCTTCTTACTCTGTGGCTGGTTGTGTGGCTGGGTGGCTGGCCCCTGGTGTTCTCCTCTCCTCCTTTTCTCACTCCTCTCTTCACTAGATTTCTCCTCCTATTTATTCTCTCTGCCTGGCAGCCCCACCTATCCTTTCTCCTGCCTAGCTATTGGCCATTCAGCTTTTTATTAGACCAACCAGGTGTTTTAAACAGGCAAAGTAACACAGCTTCACAGAGTTAAACAAATGCAACATAAAAGAATGCAACACATCTTTGTATCACTAACTAATGTTCCACAGCATAAATGAATTAACACATCTTAAACTAATATTCCACAACATACCGGGGTTCACATCTCTAAAGAAAACTAACTTCTTCTCAATGATATAAAGCTGACGGACTTGATTTTGCTCAGGTCTTATGCAGGCAACACAGCTGCTGTGAGTTCATGAGTGCAGCAGATCTGCCTTGTTCAGGAGACAGTTTCACCCTGCTCTTTCTCCACCTCTGGCTCTTACAATCCCTTCCTCCCCCTCTTATGCAATGTTCCCTGAGTAGAGTCACATTTTAAATGACCTCATTACATCCCACTTACTCTAGACTAAAACACTTAAAGATAAGCAGTTATGACATTTTATTGTTGGCTATATTTATGAGCATTTAATTGCAGAATTGAGGATATGATTCAGTTGGTAGACTGCTAGCCCAGCACGCATAAAGTCCTGGGTTTGAATTCCAATGATACATGCCTGAAAACCCCTAATTCTCCTGGTAGTGCATGCCTGCAATCCCAACACAAGTTCAACATCATTCCCAGCTACACAGAAGGTTTAAAGACAGCCTGAGCTACATGATACCTTGGCTCAAAGAGAAAAGAAAAAGCAACTGTAGTCTGTTGGTCACTATCAAGACTGGGTTTTGCCTGTCAGTGCTATAAAATGATATTCTCTCCTCTAAACAAGAAGGATAAAGAAAACCACAAAAATAAAAGTATAAACCATGGAGTCTGCTTAAAGTGAAATAAACTTATTCCATACAACTATTCATAATAAACATAGGGACAGCTAAAGACAGTTTGAACTGACTGGCCTCTGTACGTTCTTTGAAGAATAAACATGACAGTAACATATTTACTCTGTGCACATGCCTACTGTTAAAGACCGAGAATGTTTCTGTCTGTTTTGTTGTTGTTGTTGTTGTTGTTTTGCATGTGTATGTGAGGGTGTGGTATATGCTCACTTCTGTGCACAAAATACAGTGTCAACAAAGTTCATGTGACTTTAAATTTTGTAATTTTGAACTAATATAATATTTTAAAAAATCACAAGGTCTTATGTAATGCCAAAATTTGAAATACTGCAAAGCTCCTAATCAAAATTGTATTGAACAGCTCTTCTTTTCAGAGCTAAGGAAAATGAATTGAAAGTGTTATCTGAGTCCTTGCTACACAGCGGTTGCACAATGGCAGGTAAAGAAAAGTCTCAGCATTAAAAGTACAAGTTTGACTTGCTAGAGTAGAGAGTATTGTCACCTAGGATACCTTCAGCAAGGCGAGGAGCTCAGGGGATGAAGGACCACTTTGGATCTTAAGGATTTGCAGGTGTAGACACATGAAACACCACCTCAACCAGACACCAGGCTCTCAGAAAAAGAACCAGGCTAGTATCCCCTTCAGATGGCCTCTCAAGCTCAAGACACACAGAAACAACAGCAAAATGCATCTTTGAAACAGAGCAAACAGCGGTTTGTGCATACAGTGCCATGACAGGGTTTGAAGGACTAGGGAATTAGAGTTTCACCGTGAGTCATTCTCCTTCATCTTCTGCAGTTTACTGAAAGGCACCTTGATAACTAAAGGATTTTGTGTGTGAAGGAATGCTCATTGTCACTTGATTTTCAGTGCTCTACTTAATAAACACATTTAAATAAATACAACTTTGGAAAAATATTTTTCATAAACTTGTAGATGTTTATTAACAACTTTATTAAGCAAAGTCACTGAAACAATTCAGACTAATTACAAATATTGCTTTTGAGGAAGAGTCTTGCTATATAGATCAGGTTGACATGGAATATCTGCCTCCAACTTATGAGTTCTGGTAAAGGCATTCTTTACATCTCAGATGCCATAAATAACAGGAAATAGTACACACAAGTACCACAGAATTGATATTATTCTTCTACGTTACATTTAAATTTACAGAAAACATTAATCTAACTCAAACCATTATTCCCATACTTTGTTCAAGATTATAGAAATATTTAAGTTTGATGCCTTCTCAGGAGTAATTATCCAGTCAGTCACTCTCTCTCTCTCTCTCTCTCTCTCTCTCTCTCTCTCTCTCTCTCTCTTGTTGTTGTTGTTTTTAATTAATTTTTTTTGAGCCAGGGTTTCTCTGTGTAACCCTGGCTGTCCTGGAACTCACTCTGTAGACCAGGCTAGCTTCGAACTCACAGAGATCCACCCGCCTCTGCCTCCCGATGCTGGAATTAAAGGGGTGTGCCATTATGCCTGCCTCTGTCCAGTCTCAAAAGAAAAGGAATACTATGACAGATAGCAAGGTTCAGGATTTAGTTTCCAAAACTTCTTGTCTACAGCACAGGACGTACCTTTCCCAGACTGTTAAAGCCAAGCCCAATGGTCCTAAGGTTCACTTTCCTTTTCTGAGATGAGCTTTATTTACATCTGTGAGACTATTTAAAGCCCATGTTTTTTCATTTTGATTTTAGGTTTTTGTTAAATGGCACTCCTGGTGACAGCACCATTTTAAAAGCTGTGTATACCATATACAAAATTCTCAAATATAAATTAAAAGATTCAGTTTTTAAAGTTGTATATATGAATATATCTCCTGGAGATATTTAAGGAGGAAATATATAGAAGATTATAGATAGGTTTGTGCTGTGTTTATGTGTGCAGTGTGTGTGTGTGTGTGTGCACAGTGTGCACAGTGTGTGCTGTGTGTATGCAGTGTGTTGTATAGTGTGTACAGTGTGCACATGCAGTGTGTGCATTGTGGTGTACAAAGTGTGTGCAGTGTGTGTGGAGTATGTGCAGTGTGTGTACTGTGTGTGTTGTGTAGTGTGTGCAGTGTATATGTTGTATGTGCAGTGTGTTTACAGTATGTATATGTACATGCAGTTTGTGCAGTGTGTGAACTATGTGTGTGCAGTGTGTATGTGCAGGGTGTATGCTGTGTCTGTGTGTGTATGTAAGAAGTCACAGAGGAGAGGAAGACAATATTATTTCTCATGTTTTAAAGAAACACTAAAATTGGTTACCTAAAGGGAGGGATAGATTAGCCCTTAATGTAATTCTATATTTTGTAATGTTACATATAACTGGAAAAGCATAATTATATCAAAAAGAAAAGTAGGTGACATCAACATTGAGCAATAATTACTTTAGGTAACAAAAAAAGTGTATTACTTTTATTGGCTGTTCCACCACCACCTCCACCCATTGGACCCTGTAAACTACAAGACTCACTCTGCTATTCAAACCCACAGAACCCATCATCCTCCCCCTGGCCAACCATCCCCCACAAAATCAGCAGCCTCTAGAGGCACAAGCACTACCTGCACAAACTGGAAGAAGAGCCCCTAAAAGCCCAAGCACCACTGGCACCAGCTGGAAGAAGAGCAGCCCCCACCCCATGAACAGCCCTCTCCAGCAACATCAGCAGATCCTATAGGCACAAGCGCCACCCACATCACTTGGAAGAACAGACACAGGCAAAACCTACATCAGCTGGAAGAACAGACCCCATAGACACAGGTGCAACCCAAACCAGTTGGAAGAACAGACGCCATAGGCATAAGTAAAGCCCACACTAGCAAGAAGAACCAGATGATACTCTGGATCTAAGCACCCAAACCCCCACAAACCTCAGCTGAGACAACCATACTCAACCTGACAACCAGACAATCACCAGAATCCTTGGTCATTCAGGGTGAAAGAGAATAAATGAAACAGACAATAAAGGAACAAAAGACCCATCCAACAAAGACATCACAAGAATCAACACCTGTTCCTATCATTATCCCAAACCCACTTGGGTAAATGGTAGTGTAAGAATACATTCAACAACATAAAGAGCAATGTGGCACCACCAGAACCTAGTGATTCTGTAACAGCAAGACCTGAACATCCCAATACAGATGAAACAGAAGAAAATGACCTTAAAAATAACTTTATGAAGATGATAGAGGCCCTTAAAGAGGAAATAAAAAATTCCCTTAAAGAAATCAAGGAAAGACAAACAAAAAATTGGAAGAGACCAATAAATCCTTAAAGAAAGTCAAGAAAAAACAATCAAACAGGTGAAGAAAACAGTTCAACACTTGAAAATTGAAACAGAGGCAATAAGGAAAACACAAACCAAGGGAATTCTGGAAATGGAAAATCTGGCTAATGAACAGGAACTACAGATGCAAGCAAAACCAACAGAATACAAGAGATGGAAGAAAGACTCTCAGGCATTGAAGACACATTAGAGGAAATAGATTCATCAGTCAAAAAAAATGTTAAATAGAACAAATTCTTAACACAAAACATCCAGGAAATCTGGGACACCATGAAAAGACCAAATCTAAGAATAATAGGGATAGAAGAAGGAGAAAAATTCCAGCTTAAAGGCACAGAAAATATATTCCACAAAATCATAGAAGAAAACTTTCCCAACCTAAAGAAGGACATGCCTATGAAGATACAAGAAGCTTACAGAGCACCAAATAGACTGGACCAAAAAAAAAATTCCCTAGCCACATAATAATCAAAACACTTAACATACAGAATAAAGAAAAATATTAAGAGCTGCAAAGAAAAAAGACCAAGTAATATATAAAAGCAGACCTATCAGAATTACACCCAAATCTTCAATGGAGACTCTGAAAGCCAGAAGGTCCTGGACAGATGTTCCACAGACATTAAGAGACCAAGTATGGCAGCCCAGACTACTATACCCAGCAAAACTTTCAATCACCATAGACCAAGAAAACAAGATATTCCATAACAAAACCAGATTTAGACAACGCCTATACACAAATCTAGCCCTACAGAAAGTACTAGAAGGAAAACTCCAACCCAAGGATGTTAGCTGAACCCATGAAAACATAGCCAATAGATAATCTCACACCAGCAAATTCCAAAGAAGGGAAACACACACATGCTATCACCAACAACAAAACCAAAAAATAACGGGAATGAAAAATCACTGGTCATTAATATCTCTTAATACCAATGGACTCAATTCACCTACAAAAAGACAGACACTAACAGAATGGATATGAAAACAGGATCCATCCTTTCGCTGCATACAAGAAACACACCTCAACTTCAAAGATAGACATTACCTCAGAGTAAAGGGTTGGGAAAAGGTTTCCCAATCAAATGGACCTAAGACACAAGCTGGTGTAGCTATCCTAATCTATAACAAAATAGACTTCAAACCAAAATTAATCGAAAGAAATGGAGAAGGACATTTCATATTCATCACAGTAAAAATCCATCAAGATGATGTCTCAATTCTGAACATTTATACCCCAAATACAAGGGCAACCACATTTGTAAAGGAAACATTACTAAAGCTTAAATCGACATATCAAAGCCCACACATTAATAGTGGAAGACTTCAACACCCCACTCTCACCAATGAACAGGTCTGCCAGATAGAAACTGAGAAATAAGGAAACTAACGGATATTATGTGAAGTGTTAATCTGTTTAGTCTTAATCATAAAAACCCAGAGTCAGATATTAGGATGAAAGCTGAAATATCTGAGAAGCAGAGCAGCCATCCACTAGAGACTTCTTACCTCTAGAAATCCTCAGACTGAATGGGCCCAAAATCCTCTCTCCACCCACCTTATATTGTGCTGCTATCAAGGGCATGAGATCTCAAGTGCTAGGATTCAAGGCATGAGATTCAAAGTACTGGGATCAAAGGTATAAATGATCACCACCTGGCTCTGTTTTTCTTTTAGACTGGTTCAATCTTGTGTAGCCCAGAGTAGCCTTGAACTCCTGATCTTCCTGCTTCTTCTTCCTAAGTGCTGAGATTAAAGGTGTGTGTCACCATTGCCTGGCCTCTATGGTTAACTAGTGGATAGCTCTGTCCTCTGATCTCCAGGCAAGCTTTATTTGTCAGAACACAAACAATATCACACAACATTTACCCCTTTTTGTCTAAAATAAAAAGTGAAGGTTTCAACTAACATTGAAAGATATATACAATAAGTACAATAACTATATAAAATATATAAAGACAATAATTACTATAGTGGGAATTCATTCCACCCATGACCTAGGGCTATCTGGCCTGATGGAGGTGATGCTTCTTATCTTCCTATGTGACCACTTAAAAGGGAGGAGAAAGGGGGTCATGCTGAAGGATGTCTTTTTGTATGCTGTGAATATATATTGTTCCCATTAGTTAATAAATAAGCTGCTTTGGCCTATGACAAGGCAGCTTAGAGGCGGGTGGGAAATCCAAGGAGAGAGACAAGAAAGAGAAAGGCAGAGTCTGGAGAGACACCAGCCTGCCGCCCAAGGAGAAACATGCCAACAGACTGGTAAAGCCATGGAACATATGGCAAAACATAGATTAATAGAAGGGGGGGGCAGGCGGTGGTGGCGCATGCCTTTAATCCCAGCACTCGGGAGGCAGAGGCAGGTGGATCTTTGTGAGTTCGAGGCCAGCCTGGGCTACCAAGTGAGTTCCAGGAAAGGCACAAAGCTACTCAGAGAAACCCTGTCTCGAAAAACCAAAAAAAAAAAAAAAAAAAAAAAAAAAAAAAGGGTTAGTTTAAGATATACGAGCTAGCTAGCAAGAGTCCTGCCATAGGTCATACAGTTTACAAATAATATTAAGCCTCTGAATGATTATTTTATAAGCAGCTGCAGGACCATGGGGCCAGGTGGGACAGGAGAAAACCTTCTGGCACAGGGCCATGCTCTCTTGGATGGTGAAGCAATGTGTGATCAGTCCTCAGCTTTCCAAGGACTCTGCAACTGTATTTACCTTATCCTATATCAGTGAGTTTGTTTTCCCCATAGAACCACTTAATAAATTGATATATATATAGACCATTAAGGCTCTTGTTACAAATTACATTAACAATGTCTAGTTCATTAGCATTTGACAAATTCAAAGAAAATACTCTGTCCTACCTTGGTGAGTCCAAAGTGTTGTACCTAATTCACTTTCTATCCTAACTTGCGTTACCAACCCAAAACTAATTTTTGATGTCTCTCAACCTTATACACTTTACACCTCTTTTATGAGTCTTTTTTAAATCTGGTAACAAGGAAAACTAAAACTATAACTATCTAGTCTTCAACTCCATTCAGAGACCTAAGAAGGCTATAATGTTACCTGAGTAAACAGGAAGTGTAGAGCAAACAACTTCCAAAAATAAGAAATGACAGAAACAACTGGCTGCTTGGACAATCACCCAAGGCTCCTCTGCAACATTGGGGCATCCATCTTTGACCTACAGGTATAGCATATCTGATAGACTTTTCTGTGAAGCAGAATTTTTGAAGAACTGTCTGACACTGTCTTGACAAAGTTCTGCAGTCACTTTCTTTTCTGTCCTGCTTGTCCCATTTAGACAGCATACTTTCAGAATTGAGGCAAGGGCATTTTCTTGCCTAGCATCTAACAAAGAAAGCAGACTCCATAGGGAGTTTCTTCAATGCCCACAGTCTTCTCTGAAGTAGATTGGTGCTGCCAGGAGCAGACATGTCTCATTGTCATAAAAAATAAAATAAAAAAGAACCTTATGTTATTAAAACATCTTAAATGCCATATTCTGTAGGTCTCTGAAGTGTTTGAAGACCACCTGCCTATCTAAAATATATGTTTGATCTTGAAAACATACCTAACATGACTATAAGTTTGATTGTAATAGGTGACTAACTACTAACCTGCATTTCTTTATTATCCTAAATAATTTGTAAAAACAACTTTCAAGGACTAGAAATGTGTATTACATTGCTGGATGAGCTGTATGGGTACAATATCTTGAACAATAGTAGAAACATATGTAATGAATGTTCTAACCAGAATAACCTTAAATTTGTATTAATATACAGAGTAAGTATGACTACAGGTCCTGGCTCTGAAATCCAGCTTCATCCTCTCTAGGCACATGGCAGGCTGGCTTGCTGGGATTTGTTCCTATGCTAACCCAAGGATCTATGATCAAGGGTGATGGCTCACACAAACAAGGGTGGTGAGAAGAAGAAGGGCTGTTCTGCCATCAACAAGGTGGTGACCCAAAAATACACCATCAACATTCGTAACATTCACAAGCACATCAATGGAGTGGGCTTCAAAGAAATCCAGAAATTTGCCATGAAGGAGATGGAGACTCTAGTTGTGCACATTGATACTGGGCTCAATAAAGCCATCTGGGCCAAAGGAATAAGGAATGTTCCATACCATATCCATGTAAGTTTGTCCAGAAAACCTAATGAGGATGTGGACTCACCAAACAAGCTCTACACATTGGTAACTTACTTACCTGTTACCACATTTAAAAATCTACAGACAGTCAATGTGGATGAGAACTAAGCTGCTGAGTGTCAAATAAAGTTAGAGAACTGCCCTCAAAATTTTTTTTTATCAATAGACAAAAATTCATATCAGTGTAAGATATTTGAAACTAGTAGTGGTGCCGGGGCAGTGGTGGTGCATGCCTTTAATCCCAGCACTTGGGAGACAGAGCCAGGCGGATCTCTGTGAGTTCAAGGCCAGCTTGGTCTACAGAGCAAGATCCAGGACAGGCACCAAAGCTACACAGAGAAACCCTGTCTCAGAAAAAAAAAAAAAAAAAAAAAGAAAGAAAAGAAAAGAAACTAGTAGTTGCATTTTGGGTTTAAAAATAGATTCAATAATATACTTTTTATCCTATCGTTTCTATAACATACATTAGGTATAACAAAAACAACCTCAAATTTGTATCCATATACAAAAATCCAAGCCAATGTAAATATTTAAAACTAGTAGTTTCTTTTTAAAAGTAGATTAATTTATCTACCTTTTATTCCCCCATTTTTAGAATGAGATCTCTGAGTCTAATCTCCTTTGTTCAGCATTTTTCCTGCTCATTACCAATAACAACTTGTAACCAACCCCCTAAATGATGAAAAATATTCATAACCTACTGAATGACCCAAAACCACCCACCCCACATCTTGGGAATGTGGACATCATGTTCTTAAAATTACTTCCTGATGTCTGGGGGTGATGGCATCTTTAGGGGATCCTTAAAACAAATTGGGACAATTGTCAAGTCCTGGGAGAGGTAGCTGTATCATTTGTTGTCCAGTCTCTGCATAATGGGAAAGGGTAGGGCTTATCCCAAGTGTTGGCTAGAGTAGTCTGTGAGGCTGGACCATCTCAGCTAGTCACCATGAAATTGTCCTGAGCAGTTTGTAGTGTAAAGCCGATTTTTAGGTAGTGTTTGTTAGCTCAGTGGTGTTACCATAGTCCAGGTGGAATCATCATTGTAGGGCCCCATCATCTTTTTGGACACTTGGGAGATCACATTAGGCCAGATTATTCCTTTTCTGGGTAATTTTTTCTAGGTAGTATTCCTTTTTTATCTGGATGCTTATTTGTCCAAAAGTCTTTAAGTTTCTCAAAATGGTTGTTTTTGTTTTTGTTTTGTTTTGTTTTGTTTTTTCTAGGAAAGACAAAAAACAAAACCTGTCCCAAGCCTAACTTTGGGGAGTTTCCCTTTTGGCAAGTTATATCTGATCCAATGAAAAGCATTTGTTAGTTTTATTAGTTAGTTTAGAGTGAATGGTCATGATGGTTGACAAACTATCACCCCTTCTGATCAAGAAGTCTCTCTTGTTCAAATTGAATCTTTATTAATTTTGATGGTATAGCTTTTCTTCTTCTGTGGAAGCAAAAGCAAAACCTCTTCCCCAATATAACACAATCCTGGTTTCCATTCTAAGGTCAACACACCTTTAAAGTAAACAGGCTAATGTAATTCAGGTTTTTTTTTTTTTCTATTATCCAATGTCTCTCATTAGTATTTAGAAAATTTAAAGTTAATAGAGCATTATGCAATCTATTTCTAGGAGTATTTATAACCCCTTTCTATTTATTTAGCATTTCTTTTAGAGTTCAGTTAGATCATTCTATAACTGCTTGTCCTCTAGGATTGTGTGGTATCCCTATAATATACTTTATGTTGTAATATGCAAAAAAAACTGTTTCATTTACTAGAGATATATGCGGAGCATTGTCAGTCTTAATTTGTATACCCATTAATGTGGTTGATATATTGTGCACCCCAATAAACTTATCTGGGGGTCCGAGAAAAGAACAGCCATAATATTAAACATGGAGGTTAGGCAGTGATAGCACATGCCTTTAATCCTAGCATTCCAGAGGCAGAGATCCATCTGGATCTCTGTGAGTTCAAAGCCACACTGAAACCAGCCAGTCATGATGACTTACAACTTTAATCCCAGGAAATGATGGCAGAAAGGTATATAAAGCATGAGGACCAGGAACTAGAGCTGGTTAAGCTTTTAGGCTTTTAGCAGCAGTTCAGCAGAGATTCATTCCAGATGAGGACTCAGAGGCTTCCAGTCTGAGGAAATAGGATCAGCTGAGGAATTGGCAAGGTGAGGAAGCTGTGGCTTGTTCTGCTTCTCTGATCTTCCAGCATTCACCCCAATATCTGGCTCTGGGTTTGTTTTTATTCAGATTATTTAAGATCCATGCTACACATTATGGCTGTGACTTCTAATAAATGTGTAATTACAGAATCAGCCTTTTCAGAACTCAAAGCAGTTGCCCATTGAAATACTGAATATGTATCTATAGTGTGGTGTACCTATTTTAATTTTCCAAACTCTGCAAAATGAAACATGTCCATTTACCAAATTTCATTTCCTTGAGTACCCTTTGGGTTACTTCCTGCAGGTAGTGGAATTTGATTATACAACGAACAAGTATGACATTTTCTCATAATTTCCTTGGCTTGTTGCCAAGTGATGGAAAAACCTTTTCAAACTCTTGCTATTGACATGGTGGGTTTTTTTTTTATATATAAAATTTTGAGGCCTCTAGCACATTTCCTATTAATAACTGATCTATTTTATTATTACCTTATGCTAGAGGGCCTGGCAGACCCACATGGGATCTGATATGGGATATATATGGGATAATCCCTATTCCTGATTAGTTTCTGTAATCATATAAATAACAAAGCTAATCCTGACTCATCATGAATAAGTTAAGCAGTTTCAGTGTGTAAAACAACTCTCTCTGCATATCAAGAGTCAGTAACTATACTAAGAGGTTCTGTAAAATCTATTAATATTATGAGAATAGCATATAATTCTGACTTTTGGGCAGAATCATAAGGGCTTTGAGCCACTTTACTTAAATTTCCTGATTTATAACCTGCCTTTCCTGATTTATTTGCATCAGTATAGAATGTAGGGGCTCCAGAAATTGATGTTCCCCATACAATGTAAGGAAGAATCCAGTTAATGCTCTTTATAAATTGAATTCTCTTGCTTTTGGGATATTTGTTGCTAATCCCTCCTAAAAATTACTGCAAGCTCTTTGCCAGTTTTCATTTTCTGCCCATAAAGAAGATATTTTAACATTAGTAAAAGATATTACAATTTCTGATGGGTCTGTTCCTGTCAATTGATGAAGCCTTAATTTTTCTTTTAGAATCAACTCAGAAACCCTTTTCCATGTATGTCTTTAATTTTTTATTCTGTGTGGTAAAAATATCCATTCTAAGATAATATCTTCCTCTGCATTAAAATCCCTGTATGGGAATGTATAGAGGGTAAAATAACCAGGATGCAATCAAGCTCTGGATCCAAACGATCAACATGTGCATCCTGTAATTTCTTTTCCCCCAAAGCCAATTCTCTCTCAGTTTCTGCTGATAATTCTCTGGGACTATTTAAGTCCTTGTCACCTTTTAAGATTTGAAACAAATTACTCAGTTCTGGGGTTGTTACTCAAATAGTGGGCCATCAATGGGCAATGTCTCCCACCAATTTTTGAAAGTCACTAAGAGTCCACATTCAATCTCTCTGGATTTGTACCTTTTGGGGTTGAATTTTTGTAGGCCTATTTTGTATTTTGTATTTAATTACTATTTTGTAAGTAATTAATAGAATCTCCTCCTTGCATTTTTTCAGGAGTAATTTGTAATCCTCAAAAAGGCAAAATTTTCTTTACTTCTTCAAACATTTTCTCTAAAGCACCTAAATTTGAATCAGCTAATAAAATGTCATCCATATAATTGTAAATTATAGATTGAGGGAAATGTACATGAATGATTACCAAAGGCTGTTGTGTAAAATATTGGCATATTGGCATAGGGTAGGGCTGTTTAGTATCCCTTGTGGGAGAACATTCCATTGATTTTCTTGTGAAGGTATATGGGAAAAAGTCTTTTAAATCAATAACTATAATAGGCCATCCCTTATTAATAGAGAGGGTAGGGCAATTCTAGGTTGTAAAGAGCCCATTGGATGAATCACCTTATTAACAGCTCTTAGATCTGTTACCATTCTCCATTTTCCAGATTTCTTTTTAATAACAAATACAGGAGAATTCCAAGGACTGGTCAGTTCCTCAATATGTTGAGCATTTAGCTGCTCCTGTACCAGCTGTTCTAAGGCCTGTAATTCTTTATGTCAATGGCCATTGTTCAACCCAGACAAATGGTCAGCCAACCATTTTGAAAGTAGGGTTGTTGGTACCTTTGGAAGATCAACAGCTGTTGTGCCCTGTTTTTGTACAACCTAAATGGTCAGTGACTGTTCTTTATAATACCATTTAATATTTTTCCCAGAAATATATGTCAGTTTATGGTTTGTTTCTGAGATTGGAGGAATGTTAATCTGGGTATTCCATTGCTGTAACAAATCACATCCCCATAAATTCATTGCTATATTAGCCACATATGACTTTAATTTTCCTCTCTGTCCTTCTGGCCATATACATTAGACCCATCTCATGTTTTGTTTTGCCTGAGATAAAGTTCCAATCCCTAAATGCTAAACATCTACCTCCTGAAGAGGCTAGTTTCAATGCTAAGATTGTGGGGCAATTATTGTTACATCTGCCCTTGTGTTTACAAGATCTTCAGTTACAATGTCATTTATTTGTAAACCTTTAGCTTTGTTCTTTGATCATTTATAGATATTTGCCAAAATATTTGCTTCATAGTTTCTCCTGAAATTTTTGTTTTATCCTCTAAATCTCTTCTATCATCCAGAGCTGTATGGTTTTTTTTACCTTAGGCATTAAGTCCTTTAATTTCTTGGGGAAGGAGTTTCCCCCACAGTAACAGGGAATGACTGAACTAGGTTTGATATAGGGACCTGTAAGAGGCCTCCCAAGGCATTTCTCAATGGCCAAGGGTTACCCTGCCTACCCCTTGTTGATCTGCATTCATTGGTTCAATGTCTGCCTTTGCTACACCTTCTGCATACTCCAGAAGGGAGGGGTCTTCTGTTTGGATTATTTGTGAAAAAACATTGTTTCTAGGAATGTCCTGTTTACAATCCCTTTTTAGGTGACCTTGTTTACCACAATTAAACCACCTGACATCTTGATTTTTTTTTCAAGACTCTGGAAATTATCTCTCCTATTCAAGAGTCACCATGGTTATGAGATTCAATATTGACTATATCTCAGATCCATTTCTCTATAGGTGCTGATCTTGCCTTTAAAGGACTAATCACCCTTTTACATTGTGAATTAGCATTTTCAAAAGTCAAAGATTTAATCATTATTTGTCTAGCTTCTGATTTTGGTATCATTCTATTTACTGCTGAAGTCAATCTTTGTAAAAAAAAAAATTAGTGAAGATTTCATTTGGGCCCTGTATAACTTTATTTAGTAAATGACTGGATTCTCTTTCCAACTTCTTCAATTCTGTCCCAAGCATTCAAAGCTACTGCACTGCATAAAGCCAGGGTGTGGTCATCATATAGAGACTGTCTTTGTACACCAGCAAAAATGTTCTCTCCAAGAAGTTGGTCTTGGGAGATTTCAATGCCTCTAGCCATACTTTATGTTCAATGATCCTAGCCTCATCTTTCTACCAGGTCCTCCACTCTAATTGAGGACCAGGTTCCAATACTGCTGTAACCAAGTCTCTCCAGTCTTGTGGGACAATTCTGTTCCTAGCTGACCATGAATTTAACATCTGCTTCACAAAAGGCAAATGTATATCATATGAGACTATCACTTCCATAAATCTCCTCAAATCTAACATTTCCACAGGAATCTAGTCAGCTCTTACAGAGCCTTAGAGATACCTATCATTTGGCAGTTGTTCCTGTAAGGTGACTGGATAAATTAAGGTTGTTTGTTTGAAAACTTTGGGCTGTTCATACTTAATTTTATAATGTAATTGTAATGTTGCTTCTTCTTTAAATTTCTCTGTCTGGGTCTGAATATCTCTATGATCTGTTTTAATAAGTTTTCCAAGGCTTTTATCTTGGCATGCATATCAACCAACTTTTTTAGGGATAAACTGAGAATTATCAAATTGACAGTAAGAATTATCAAAATGATAATTAACATTATGTCAATCCCAGTTAAGTTGATCATCCCTTCATTTAATTGTTCCATTTTTTCAATCATCTATTGTGTTATCTTACAGAGATCTAATGCTTTCCATCATAATAGTGTTTCCCATTTTTTAATGTGAGAAAAAACTCTCTCTTTTAATTAATTCTTCCCTTTAAGAATTCCAAATTGTCTTACCAAATCTGCTGACAATGACAGTGAAATGTGAGGCTGACTGCTGCCATATGAAATCTCAGACCAAATGGGAATGATCCTGTCTCTATAAATCCTAAAACTGAATGGGCCCAAGATCCTGTCTCCACCCACCTTATATTTCTGTCTCCACCTCCTGATTGTTCTGGGATTAAAGGCATGAGATCCAAAGTGCTGGGATCAAAGGTGTGAACCACCACCACCTGGTTCTGTTTCTCTTTTAGACTGGTTCAATCTCCTGTAGCCCAGGGTGGCCTTGAACTTCTGATCTTCCTGCTTCCTCTTCCCAAGTGCTGGGATTAAAGGTGTGTGCCCCCACTGCTTGGTCTCTATGATTAACTAGTAGCTAGCTCTGCCCTCTGATCTCCAGGCAAGTTTTATTTGTTAGAACACAAACAAAATATCATACAACAGTTATAACTCAAGTGAACTTAACAGCCATCTATAGAACATTTCGCCCAAATACAAAAGAATATATCTTCTTTTCAGCACTGCATGGAACCTTCTCTAAAACTGACCACATACTTAGTCACAAAGCAAATCTCAGCAGATACAAAAAAAATATTGGGATAACCCCCTGTATGTTATCAGATCACCATGGCTTAACGTTAGAATTCAGCAACAACACAAATTACAGAAAGCCTACAAACTCATGGAAACTGAACAACTCTCAACTGAATCACCACTGAGTCAAGGAAGAAAGAAAGAAAGAAATTAAAGACTTCCTAGAATTCAATGATAATGAATGCACAACATAAACTTATGGGACACTATGAAAGCAGTGCTAAGAGGAAAGTTCATACCTCTAAATGCCTACATAAAGAAGTTGGAGAGATCTCACGGTAGTGACTTAACAGCACACCTGAAAGCTCTAGAACAAAAAGAACCAAACTCACCCAGGAGGAATAGATGCCAGGAAATAAATCAAATTGAAGGCTGAAATCAATAAAATAGAAACAAAGAGAACAATACAAAGAATCAATGAAACAAAGAGCTGGTTCTTTGAGAAAATCAACAAGATAGACAAATCCTTATCCAAACTAACCAAAAGGCAGAGAGCGAGCATCCAAATTAACAAAATCAGAAATGAAAAGGGAGACATAACAACAGGCACTGCAGAAATCCAGTGAATCATCAGGTCATACTTTGGAAACCTGTACTCCACAAAATTGGAAAATCTAAAAGAAATGGACAGTTTTCTGGATAGGTACAACATACCAAAATTAAATCAAAACCAGATAAACAATTTAAATAGACCTATAACCCCTAAGGAAATAGAAGCAATCATTAAGTCTCCCAACCAAAAAAAACCCAGGGCCAGATGGTTTCAGCACAGACTTCTACCAGAATTTCAAAGAAGAGCTAATACCAATACTCCTCAAATTTTTCACATGATAGAAACAGAAGGAAAACTGTCAAACTTTTTTTATGAGCCTACAATTACCCTGATACTCAAACCACACAAAGATGTCACAAAGAAAGAGAATTACAGACCAATCTTCCTCATGAACATTGAGGCTAAAATACTGGTAAACTGAATCCCAGAACACATAAAAAAATTATCCACCATGATCAAGCAGGCTTCATCAGAGATGCAGGTGTGTTTCAACATACAAAAATCTATCAATGTAATACACCATATAAACAAACTGATGTAGCATGAATCTTAAAAGAGTCTTATTAATCTACATGAATAACCTGGACATGAATGGGAGTAATGAAGGGCGAGGGTCGAGGGAAAGAGAGCCTGTGGGAGCGGGAGATCCCAGCTGGATCAAGAACAGAGAGGGAGAACAAGTAATAGGAGACCATGGTAAATGAAGACCACATGAGAAAAGGAAGAAACAAAGTGCTAGAGAGGCCCACAGAAATCCACAAAGATACCCCCACAATAGACTGCTGGCAATGGTCGAGAGACAGCCGGAACTGATCTACTCTGGTGATGGGATGGTCAAACACCCTAATAATCGTGCTAGTAACCCCATCCAATGACTGAGGGATCTGGATGCAGAGATCCATGCCTAGGCCCGAGGTGGAGCTCCGGGAGTCTAATTAGCAAGAAAGAGGAGGGTTTATATGAGCAAGAATTGTTGAAACCAAGGTTGGATAAAGCACAGGGACAAACAGCCAAACAAATGGAAACATATGAACTATGAACCAAAGGCTGAGGGGCCCCCAACTGGATCAGGCTCTCTGAATAGGTGAGACAGTTGATTGGCTTGATCTGTTTGGGAGGCATCTAGGCAGTGGTACTGGGTCCTGTTCTCATTGTATGAGTTGGCTGTTTGAAAACTGAGGCTTATGCAGGGACGCTTGGCTCAGTCTGGAAGGAGGGGACTGGACCTGCCTGGACTGAGTCTACCAAGTTGATCTCAGTCCTCGGGGAGGCTTTGTCCTGGAGAAGGTGGGAATAGGGGGTGGGCTCGGGGAAAGGAGAGGGGGGTAGGAGGGGGGAGAAAAAGGGAATCCGTGGCTGATATGTAGAACTGAATGGTATTGTAAAAGAAAAGAAAAGAAAAAAAAAGTCTTATTAATAAAATAAACCTGAAGCCCGGTATTGGAGTCAATGCTGGAAGATCAGAGAAGCAGAACAAGCCACAGCCACCTCACCTGGCCAATTCCTCAGCTGATCCTGTTTCCTCAGACTGGAAGCCTCTGAGTCCTCATCTGGAATGAATCTCAGCTGAACTGCTGCTAAAAGCCTAAAAGCTTAACCACCTCTAGTTCCTGGTTTTTCACACCTTATATACCTTTCTGCTTTCTGCCATCACTTCCTGGGATTAAAGGCAAGAGTCACCATGCCTGGACGTTTCCAGTGTGGCCTTGAACTCAGAGATCCAGATAGATCTCTGCCTCTGGAATGCTAGGATTAGAGGCGTGTGTGCCACTATTTTCTGGCCTCTATATCTAGTGACTGTTCTGTTCTCTGACCCCAGATAAGTTTATTAGGGTGCACAATATTTTGGGGAACACAATACCACCATAAACTGAAAGACAAAAAAAAAAAACCCACATGATCATCTCATTAGATACTGAAAAGGCCTTTGACAAAATCCAACACTCCTTTATAATAAAGGTCTTGGAGAGATCAGGAATACAAGGAACATGCCTAAGCATAATAAAGGCAATTTACAGCAACCTGACAACCAACATCAAATTAAATGGAGAGAAACTCAAAGCAATTCCAACTAAAATCAGGAACAAGACAAGGCTGTCCACTCTCTCCATATCTATTCAATATAGTACTCAAAGGTTCTAGCTAGAGCAATAAGACAACAAAAGGAGATCAAGGGGATACAAATTGGAAAGGAAGAATTCAGACTTTCAGTATTTGCAGATGATAAAATAGTATACGTAAGTGACCACCAGAAAACTCCTACAGCTGATGAACACTTCAGTAATGTGGTAGGATACAAGATTAACTCAAAAAACATCAGTAGCCCTTTCTATATACAACTGATAAATGGGCTGAGAAAGAAATCAGAGAAAACAACACCCTTTACAATAGCCACAAATATTAATATAAAATATCTTGGTGTAACTCTAACCAAACAAGTGAAAAACCTGTATGACAGAACTTTAAGTCTTTGAGTAAGGAAATTGAAGAAGATAACAGAAAATTGAAAGATCTCCTATGTTCTTGGAGAGATAGGATTAACATAGTAAAAATGGCAATCTACAGATTCAATGCAATCCCCATCAAAATCCCAACATAATTCTTAACAAACCTTAAAAGAACAATACTCAACTTCATATGAAAAAACAAAAAAACCCAGGATAGTCAAAACAATCCTGTACAATAAAGAAATTTCCAAAGGTATCACCATCCCTGACTTCAAGCTCTACTATAGAGCTATAGTAATAAAAGCAGCTTGGTATTGGTATAAAAATAAACACATGGATCAATGGGATTGAATTGAAGATACTGACATAAATATAAACACTTACAAACACTTAATTTTGCCCAAAGAAGCCAAAACTGTACAATGTAAAAAAGAAAGCATCTTCAACAAATGGTGATGGCCTAACTGGATGTCAACATGTAGAAGAATGGAAATAGATCCAGATCTGTCACCATGCACAAAACTCAAGTCCAAGTGGATCAAAGACTTCAATATAAATCCATTTACACTGAACCTGATAAAAGAGAAAGTAGGGAGTAGCCTTGAACACATTGGCACAGGAGATCTCTTCCTAAATATAACACCAGTAGCACAGACACTGAGAGCAAAAATTAATAAATGGGACCTCCTGAAACTGAGAAGCTTCTGTAAGGGAAAGGACATGGTAAATAAGACAAAACATCAGCCTACAGAATGGGAAAACATCTTCGCCAACCCCACATCTGACAGAGGACTGATCTCCAAAATATATAAAGAACTGTAGAAATTAGACATCAAAATACAAAAATAATCCAATTAAACAATGGGGTACAGATCTAAACAGAGGATTCTCAACAGAAGAATCTCAAATGGCTGAAAGTCATCTAAGGAATGGCTCAGCATCCTTAGTCATCAGGGAAACGCAAATCAAAACGACTCTGATCTTACACCTGTCAGAATGGCTAAGATCAAAAACACTGAGGACAGCTTATGTTGGAGAGGATGTGGAGCAAGGGGAACATTTCTCCACTGTTGGTGGGAGTGTAATCTTGTGCAGCCACTCTGGAAATTAGTATGGCAGTTTCTCAGAAAATTGGGAATCAAACTACCTCAAGAACCAGTGATACCACTCTTGGGCGTATACCCAAAGGCTGCTCAATAATATCACAAGGACACTTGTTCAACTATGTTCATAGCAGCATTATTCATAATAGCAAGAACCTGGAAACAACCTAAATGTCCCTCAACCAAAGAATGGATAAAGAAAATGTGGTACATTTACACAATGGAGTATTATTCAGTGGTTTAAAAAGTGGCATCATGAAATTTGCAGGCAAATGGATAGAACTAGAAAAAAATCACCCAGACCCAGAAATACAAACATGCTATGTTACTCACTCATAAGTAATAGTAGATGTAAAGCAAAGGATAACCAGAGTACAACCCATAGCCCTAGAGAAACGAGGTAACAAGGAGAACACTAAAAGGGATGTATTAGTCACCCTGGGAAGGTAAAATAGATGAGATCTCCTAGGTGAACTGGGGGCAGGGGTGGAATAAAGAGGAGGGGGTGGGAGATGGGAACATGAGGGATCTGGATGGTCCAGTTGGGGAAGGGATGGAGAGGGAGAGTAACAAAAGAGATATCTTGATAGAGGGAGCCATCGTTGGGTTAGGGAGAAACCTGGTGCTAGGGAAATCCCCAGGAACCCACAAGGATGACTCCAGCTAAGACTACTAGCAATAGTGGAGTGGTGTGGAGCCGAACTAGCCTCCTCCTGTAATCAGATTGGTGACTACCCTAATTGTCATCATAGAATTTTCATCCAGTAACTGATAGAAACAGATGCAGAGATCCACAGGCAAGCACTGTGTTTAGCTCCAGGAGTCCAGTTGAAGAGAGGGAGGAGGGATTATATAAGCAAGGGGGGTCAAGATCATGACAGGAAAACCCACAGAAATAGTTGACCTGAGCTCTCACCAACTCTAGACCAACAGCTAGGAAGCCTACATGGGACTGACCTAGGCCCTCTGCACGTGGGTGACAGTTGTATAGCTTGGTCTGTTTGTGGTGGCACTAGCAGTGGGACCAGGATCTGTCCTGGTACATGAGCTGGCTTTTTGGAACCTACTCCCTATGGTGGGATGCCTTGCTCAGCCTTGATGCAGAGGGGAGGAGCTTGGTCTGGCCTCAACTTACCCTTTCTGAGGAGTAGAAAGGTGGTGGTAGAAAGGAGGTAAGGGAAGGGAATGGGATGAGAGGAGGGAGGGGAAACTGTGTTGGTATGTAAAAAAAATTTTAAAATTAAAAAAAATAGAAGGAAAATATTTATTTTTCTGTGTCTAAGTATTGGCCTAAATGTATACCATGTGAAAGCTTGGTGCACATAGAAGCCAGAAGCGGGTATCAGATCCCCTGGAAGTAGTATTACAGACTATTGTGAGTTGCCATGATGGTGTGAGAAACACAACCATTGTCCTATACAAGATTAGCCAGTGCTTTTAACCATCGAACCATCTCTCTAGCACCCATATTCTTTTTTTTTTTTTTTTTTTTTTTTTTTTTTTTTTTTTTTTTTGAGACATGGTCTCTCTACATAGTCCTGGCTGTTCTGGAACTCACTATATAGACCAGGCTGGCCTCAAACTCAGAAAACCAGCTCCCTCTACCGCCCAAGTACTGGAATTAAAGGTGTGTGCATGCCACCATCATGCCTGGCTGCACATTCAGTGTTCGTAATGACAGTAGTACTCTGGTGCTGTTACTCTGAAACTGTGTAGAATACAATACAATTGAAATGAAGTGTAGAATACAATTACTCTGTGATTATACTATTGCCTACAGGACATTTAATCATTCAAGTTCAAGTTGTCAGTTGTGAGCAGTAATTCTGATCACTGTTAATTAACTTTTATGTTAAAATTTCTAAAGACTTATGATGCATTAATTAAGTCAGTCAACCAGACCATATGGGCCTCCAAGGTTGATAAAGCATTAGCATGCAAAAAGAAAAATGCAAAGGACTAGAGAGATGGTTCAGCAGTTAGAAACACTGTCTGATTTTGCAGAGGACCTGGGCTTGATTTCCAGTACCTACACAACATTTCACAACCATCTGTAACTCTACTTCCAAGGTATTCTGTGCCCTTTTTTGGTCTCCTTGGGAACTGCATACAGGAGGTACCTGGATATGCATGCAGGCAAAACACCCCTACATATAGAATCATTTTTAAAGGCTTTTTAATTTTTTTTTTAAAAAAAAGAAGGAAAGGAACCTTATTGACATCAAATTTCTTCAGTAAATGTAGAAAATCTAGCAACAAAAATGACTAGAACAAAGAATGAAAATGTAGTTTATAAGACACTTAATAGAAACAAGACAGGAGAACTGTTGTCAATTACAGAAGAATCAGATACACGCAACCAAGTACAATATGAGGACTCTGAATTCTGACTTTAACAGACATTAAATAAGAAGACATTTTTGAGACTTTGGGAAACTCTGAAATGGAATAATTATGCCTGAATATAATTAGCACTCGGAAATATTCAACAATTGTTGCAATTATGTAAAACAATGGCACTGTTTTTGTCTTGTTTTTCTTTTTTACAATTATTTCAAGAGACACATACAAATGAAAAGTATAGATATTAATGAGACACTATGTAATGTCTTGCTTAATAAACACTGGGTGATGTTTAGGTCCAATTAAATGTATCTCCTCAAGCATCTACCACTTCTTTATGGTAATAACTTCCAAAAACCTTTCTTCTAGCTTTTTAAAATTATTTTATTGCATTTTTATTTATTTATGCTGTGGTGTGTGTGTGTGTGTGTGTGTGTGTGTGTGTGTGTGCGCGCGCGCGCGCGCGCCACAGCTCATATGTGAAGGTCAAAGGATAGCTTGCAGGAGACAGAAAGTTCTCTCCCACCATGTAGATCCCATCCTACCAACACTTCTTCTGTCTTTGTTAAATGCTTGGTACATCACTAGCTGTAATCACTTCTACAGCTGGAACATCTCACTCCTACCTAACTATAACTGGACCACTAACAATTCTGTCTCCACTGTTTCCTCCAGCCCCAGTCTCCCAGGCCTCTGATAACCACCATTCTAATCTCAACTTTTATGAGATCAACTTTTTTTTTTTAGATTCTACCAGTGAGATCCCAAGACACTGATCTTTCCCAGCCTGGCTTGTTTCCCTTAATGTTATCTCTGTTCATGTTTCTGGAAATGAGAGAATTCCATTTTTTCATGGTTGCATTATTCTGCTGTGTGTATGTACACGTTCTTTAGTCATTCATCTCCAGATAGAAATGTTACTATTCTTTGGCTACTGTGACCAGTATGAAATTAGTGTGGGATTACAGACATCTGTAGCTTTTTTGGAGACAGTCCCATGATCTTGCCCTGGCTGCATGTCAACTCATGATCCTCCTGCCTCAGTCTCTCAAGTGTTATAATTAGAGGCTCTCCAGATGTCTATTCAATATACTGACTTCAGAAGTAGACAGGCCACTGGGCGGAAACGGGCGGACGCAGGTGGGTCCGTGGCGGCGACTCGCGAAGGTGGAAGGGCCCGGTGGCAGCGGCCGACAGGGACATACAGGCCCAGCCACCGGCAACCGGCAGAGACATACACGCCTGGTGGCAGTTCGCAGAGGTGGATGGGCCCGGCAGCAGTGACAAGCAGAGGTAGGTAGGCCCGCGGTGGCAGCCGGCAGAGACATTCAGGCCCGTTGGCCGCCCGCAGAGGTGGACAGACCCAGCGGCAGTTGACAGGGACATACAGGCCCTGCGGCGGAGACAAGTGGACCCAGGTGGGCCTGTGGCGGCGGGCCACAGGGGTGGACAGGCCCAGGGACGGAGAGGGGCGGACGCAGCTTGGAACGGGGACGCCCCTAGCCCCAACACCTGGGGAAGAGGTTATCTCCGTGGGTCAGAACCAGGGCGAGTCTGGGCACTCCGTTTGGGGACAACCCAGGGCCCAACTGCTGATCCTGTGAAACCCAACAACTTGGAGGTGTTGGTGAGACTACCCTGCTCAGCTGAAACCCATCTGGGAGAGGATTCAGATGCCTACAGTTTGAAGTCTGAAGAAACAAGATCAGCTGAGGAGTTGACAAATGAACAAAACGTGACCTGGGAACACAGAAGAAGGCGCTACCCAGCCACTAAACCAGATCACCAGAATCATAAGTATATAATTCACCGACTGAAATCAGCTGTCCCTGAAGAAACAGCCCAATAGCACCAATTTAACCAAGAACCCCTACTAAACCAAGACTAAAAATTAGAACAAGAGAGGCACTCTCAGACACAGACACCACCTGCACCGCACAGAGGAAAAGATGAGTAGACGCCAGTGCAAAAATACAGGCAACAACATAAAGACCTATATGGCAACATTAGAACCTAGTGATTCTACACCTGCAAGACCTAAACATACCATGACAGAAGAAACAGAAGAGATCAACCCTAAAAATGACTTTAAGAAGATGATAGAGGCCTAAAGAAGAAATAAAACATTCCCTCAATGAGGAAATAAAAACTTTCCTTAAAGAGGAAATGAAAAACTACCTTAAAGAGGAAATAAAAACTTTCCTTAAAGAGGAAATGAAGCACTCTCTTAAAGAGAAATAAGAACTTCCCTTAAAGAGGAAATGAAAAACTCTCTTAAAGAGGAAATAAAAAACTCCTTAAAGAAATGGAAGAAAAAACGAACAAAAAATGGGAAGAAATCAAATCAAGCCAAGAAAAAGCAATTAAACAGATGAAAGAAACATTCCAAGATCTGAAAAATGAATTTGAGACAATAAAGAAAACACATGCTGAGGGAATGCTGGAAATAGAAATCCTGACAAAACAAACAGGAACTATAGAAACAAGCATAACCAACCGATTGCAAGAGATGGAACAGAGAATCTCTGACACTGAAGACATGATAGAGAAAATAGATTCGTCAGTCAAAGAAAATACTAAAGACAAAAAAGTTGTAACACAAAACATCCAGGAAATTTGGGACACCATGAAAAGACCAAACCTAAGAATAATAGGGATAGAAGAAGGAGAAGAATACCAACTCAAAGGCACAGAAAATATATTCAACAAAATCATAGAAGAAAACTTTCCTAACCTAAAGAAAGAAATACCTATGAAGATACAAGAAGCTTACAGAACACCGAATAGGCTGGATCCAAAAAAAAAGTCCCCTCGCCACATAATAATCAAAACACTAAACACACAGAACAAAGAAAAAATATTAAGAGCCGCAAAGGAAAAAGACCAAGTAACATATAAAGGTAAACCCATCAGAATAACACCAGACTACTCAATAGAGACTATGAAAGCGAGAAGATCATGGACAAATCTCATGCAGACACTAAGAGACCACGGATGCCAACCCAGACTATTATACCCAGCAAAACTCTTAATCACCATAGGCGGAATAAACAAAATATTCCAGGATAAAACCAGATTTAATCAATACCTGTCTACAAACCCAGCCCTACAGAAAGCACTAGAAGGGAAAATTCAACCCAAAGAAGCTAAACACATCCATGAAAAATCAAGCAATAGCTAATCCCACACCAACATACACCACAGAAGAAACAAGCTGGCGTAGCTATCCTAATATCTAGAGAAAAAGGATGTTTCAAAAGAGAAGAAGTCTTGTGGCAATGCCTCAGTGGTCCAGGTAACTACCAGAACTCGGAAAAGTTGGTTGAACTTGGGATTGACTGGGAGGCCAAAGATTTAAAAAGCAGAAGATTCTCTCAAGACATAAGTTGTGTGATAATAGTGTGGTTTGTGTGTGTGAATGAGAATTTGTAAATGTTGAATTCTAGGCTTCGACAATCATTGTCAGTGCAGATTAAGCTGCAAGTATTTATGTTCTAAAACTTAAATTATAAAGCTAGTTATGTCTTTCTAACAACTAGTTTTAATGTTCATGAGCATATTTTACCTACATTACTTTTTCAGGATGTTGAGAAAGCACAGGCTGGAGGCTGGGGCTAGATGGTTTTGAGAAAGAGGTCTTGGTGGACTCTTTCATAGAGCAAAGGGAAGCAATGCCTTCTGGGAAATGAGCTAAGTTTTAATCTAGTCTTTAAGATTAGAAGTCAAAAACAAAAATATTAAGGAAAGGAAAACTTAATTGATCTTTGAAGTATTGTTATGTGGAATTGAGTGGGACTTTTGAGGCCTTTCTTCCAGAAAACAAGGACTTGGTTGTCAGGCCTATATTAGGCCTAAACCTTGGTGCCATGTAGTTGTACTTAAATCATTTCAATGGAAAGTGTCTTAGTGATTGGATCTTCTAGTGCAGTTTGGAGTTCTTCCATTTGAAAAATGTGATATTTACATGGGATTGTTTGAATCTTGTTTTCTAGTCCCTCCCCATCACCACCCTCATAATCTGAAGGTAGATTTTTCTCTTGATAAAGGAATAAAAAAGGTGAACATCTTGTTTGTAAATAGGTATCTAGTAACTAGTGGTAAACTTGAAATGGTAGAATTCTTTAAAGCCTAATTCTAGGTAGCCTTAAGAAAATGTATCTTAATTATTTTTGAACCTGTATTCACCTTGTTTTTTTCAAATATCTTAAGTTATATTTTCTTTTTCAGAGCTGCTTCTTATTTGGGGCTACTTTTTTTTTTTAATTGGGGCGTAATTCATAAAAGGTATATTGTTTTGATGAGACTTTTTACAACTATGGCTGGATGTCTTTCTTTAGTCTTCCAAGAAGGGCCATTTTACTTTTTTAGAGTTACTTTTTAAAGTCATGAGGTCAACAACTTGGACTACTATGCATGTAAGTGCTAATGCAAATTAAAGCCCAAGTTGACCTCCAGCAGCAGTTTATTCTATGTTGACAGTGAGAGAACACTTTGCCTGTTAGGATACTGTTACTCGTGGACTGAAATGCTGAAAAAACCCCTCCCCCTATTTTGTTTTTTGCAAAAATCAAGGTATATTCTAGGGTTTCCTGGTTGACCTCAACAGATAAACTGAGATGATAGTCTTAGATCAGAAATGATCTGAATGTTGATTTACAGTCTACGTGTACAGCTGGCTAAGTGAGATCGCTTTCACAGTTCTGCATGTATCCCATCGGCTCCCCATTAGTCACTGAACTCTTAAAACTGGTATTGTAATATTATCACAATGTTTTGCGCTAATTTTATAAACTTTACAGTACAATATGTGTTCCTTTTCTGAGGCAAACCAAAGGTATATTTCTCAAGGTTCTGCTGTTATCAGCAGCGTTGATGGAGGATTTTTATACATTTGTAATAGATAGGAATAAACCAGGAAAAAAGAAGAAAAAAAAAGTGGTGGAGGAAAAGGTGAACACTGCAAGAATACTCAAAAGGCTGGGAGTTGCAAACGCCAAGAATGGCTTTGCATAGTAAATGGAATAGAACAGCTCTGAACTATAGCTTACTTTTCCTGGTTTGGTCTGAGAGAATGATTGAATGCTTTTGTGCAAAAATCAGAGCCTTAAAAGCAAGGATTTGGTGAGATTGTAAAATAGTGTGCCACTTTGGCAAAACAGTTTGGTGGTTGGTCAAAATGCAAAACATTGTTACTCTGTTACTCAACAATTCTACCTTAGGAATATATCCTCAAACTACTGAAAATGTGCACCTATGAAACATGTACATGAAGGTTTACAGCAGTGTGTTGCTAATAGTAAAAAAGTTAAAACAACTCAAATAGCTATCAAATACTGGAGAGAAATAAAATGTGGCTTATTCATACAATAGAATATTATTAAGACATAAAAATGAATGAGAAACTGACAGATTAAATGACTTTGGTGAACCTTCATAATTTCATTTGTAGATCTTTCCATTTCTAATTTATAAATACATTTGGGGTTATAAATTATAAATGTACTGCTCCTGTCAACATTGTATACTTTTATTTGATGATTTCTGTGTCAAACATTATATGGAAATGTTTCCAAGTATTTTCTGTATTAACTGTGAATGAATAGAACAAAATAAATTGCCTGTGATGGAAAAAAAAGAAATTAAAAAATAAAAAAAAAAAAAAGAAAAAAAAAATATATACTGACTTCATTTCCTTTTAATGTATACGAAGAGGCAGGACAATATGGTAGCTCCCTTTTCTGTGCATCCTCATCAAAATGTATCAGTCATTCTTCCTGGAGTAGGCATCACTGTGCTTTGATGTATTTCCGTGAGAATGATGTTGAACATTTTTCATAGACCTGTTGGTCATTTATGTGTCTTCTTTTGAAAAATGTCAATTTGCCTCAATAGCCTGCTTTTGAATCAGGTAATTTGAGGGTTGGGCTATTAAGGTTTTACAGTTCCTTATACATGCTGGATACCAACCCAACTATATAGTCTTTATAGTTTCTCCCATTTTGTAGGCTGCATTTCACTTCCATAACCAATTCTTTTCCTAAATACAAACTTCTGAGTTTCATAGAACCCCACTACTTTTGCTAACCTCTATTTTTGGGGTCTTCTCAAACATAAAACCTTGTCCATTCTACTTTCCTGTTTTCTTCTAGTAGTTTCACAGTTTGGGATCTTACATTTAAGTCTTTAATCCATTCTGAGCTGATACTTGGTGTTCCTGGTGAGAGACAGGGGTCTAACTTCATTCTGCATGTTAATTCCCAACTTTCCCAATAACATTTATTGACAAATTGTCCTTTCTCCAGCACACTCTCACACAGCTTCCTTGACAATCTGTTGGCTGTATATATACCAGTTTCTAGGCTCTCCGTTCTGTTTCATGTTTTCCTGTGTACTACAGCTGTGTGGAGTGTTTTCAAGTCAGATAATACAATGCCTCCTGATTTGTTCTTTTTGCACAAAGTAGCTTTGGCTACTCAGGATTGTGTGTGTGTGTGTGTGTGTGTGTGTGTGTGTGTGTGTGTGTGTGTGTGTGTTAGCATATGTATTTTAGGATTATTTTCTCTGATTTTGTAAAAGGGGACGGGGGAGTCACTGATATTTCCATAGGGGTTACAGTGAATCTCTCCCATCATCTTGGACAGTATATTTGAACTGACTTTTAAGACTTTGTTGCTTTTTATAGTATTGAAACATTTGTGTTTTTCTTTAAGCTCACTGAGATTGTAAAAGCCGTTGTTTCAAATTCTCTAAGAGTTCTCCCATACTAGACATCTGGTGGGTTTCTGGCACCTCATTTAGGTGAGGCCATGGCTTCCTCAAAGCTATTGGTGCCTGCTGGTGTGAGGCATTGTGAAGGGGTAGGCACTTCCCTCCCCTTCCTAGTCTGGTTTCGTTTACTTGCCAAACCTAGATTTCTAAGCAGCTGCTGTTTTCTGTCTATCTCTCTGCAGTCATCTCACTCTTTCAGCACAGGATAGTGCCATGGTCCAAACGTTCCAAAGAGCTGCAGCTAACACTACTGTGGTGGTTTGAAAGAACATGCCCCCCAAAGGGAGTGGCACTATTAGGAGGTATGGATTGATCAGAGGAAGTGTGTCACTGTGGGGGTGGGCTTTGAGGTATTTTTCTCAAGCTTCACTCAGTGTGTTAATCAAGATGTAGGACTCTCAGCTCCGGTACCACATCTGCCTGCACACCACTAAGGCAAGCCATCCCAATTAAATGTTTTCTTTATAAGAGTTGCTATGGTCATGGTGTCTCTTCATAGCAATAAAAAACCCTGACTAAAACGACCATTGCTCCAATACTAAAGAGAGGTCCAATCTCAGAACACTGTCTGAATACACATTGATGTGTTGTTCAAAAAGATCCAGGAGAGTACCTCAAGAGCACCCCCGTCTACAGTCTCTTCTTGGGGCTGAGGTAGCCTGGATGCCACAGTTAACACATGCTCAGACACTATTCCTAGGATTCTGTTCAGCTCTGGGAAGAAAGACTGTGGACAGCCTACCCTGAGGCTCCAATGCTGCACCAGTGGCCACTAAAGGCACTGAGCTCTCACCAGCAGTCTTAGTTAGGGCTCCTGTCCTGTGATGAAACACCATGACCAAGAGCAAATTGAGCGTGTAGCCAGAAGGTTTTCTCCAGTCCCACCCAGCCCTGTGGTGATTATAAAATAATCACTCACAGGCTTAATATTATTTATAAACTGTATGACTTATGGTAGGCTTCTTGCTAGCTAGCTCTTATAACTTAACTCAACCCATAACTATTAATCTGTGTATGGCCACGTGCTCTGTGGCTTTATCTGCATCCCATTACATGTTGCTCCTTTGGCAGCTGGCTCGCATCTCTCTAGACTCTACCTGTCTCTTTCCTGTCTCTCTTGGATTTCCCACCTGCCTCTAAGCTGCCTTGTCATAGGTCAAAGGAGCATATTTATTAACCAATGGGAACAACATATATTCACAGTGTACAGAAAGGCATCCCCCAGGAGGGGAGAAAAAGGATTTGTTTGGTTTACACTTCCACATCTTAGTCCATTGTTGAAGGCAGTCAGGATAGGAACTCAAAGAAGACAGGATCCTTGAGGTAAGAGCTGATGCAGAGGCCATGAAGGAGTGCTGCTTACTGGCTTGCTTCCTTGTGGTTTGAATAAGAATGGTCATATATTTGAATGCTTAGTCACAAGGGAGTGAAACTATTTGAGAAGGATTAGAAGGATTATGAGTCCTTATTGGAGGTGGGATTGGGAGTTTCAAATAGAACACACCATGCCCAGTGTTTCTTTCTCTCTGTCTGCTGCCTATGGATCAGAATGTAGTGCTCAGCTACATCTCTAGTGCCAGAGTGCTACCATGCTCCCACAGTACTCCGACCATGATGATAACAAACTCACCCTCTGAAACTGTAATGCAGGCCCTAATTAAATGATTTCTTTCATAAGAGTTGCCTTAGTCATGATGTCTCTTCACAGCAATAGAACAGTAACTAAGACAGTCCTCATGGCTTCCTTGGCCTGCTTTCTTATAAAAAGCAGGACTACTCCCCCAGGGATGGCACCACCCACAGTGGTGGTACCACACACAGTAAGCTGGGCCCTCCCACATCAATCACTAATTAAGAAAATGCCCTACAGGATTGCCTACAGCCCAATCTTATAGAAGCATTTTCTTAATTAAGAGTCTTTTCTCTCAGATGACTTTAGCTTGTGTCAAATTGACATAAAACTAGCTAGCACACCACCTGAGCCAACTGCCTGACAAGAATGCACAACTCTGGGGAGGAACCAATACTTACACTGCTCTGGGTAGATGTGGTCCAAAGTCAGGGCTACAGCAACAAGCCAGAAGTGGCTTTAGCCAGTACAGAATTCAACAGGCTGGGTAGCTTTTCTTCTTCCAATACCAAAGCAGTTAGAGAAGCCCTATGTACAGGAAGGCCTGGTGGTGAGAGCCACAAGAATCTGTCCACTGTTAGGTTCATCCAGCCTGGAACTAAGTTCTAGGGAAAAGTGTTGCATTGACTACCATGTCCCACACCCAGGAAACAGTCAGGGATCAGTGCTGAAGCCATGATGCAGCTGTCAGTGATCCATGCCAAAGCACTTATGCAAACCAGAGGTGAGCACTCTGTCTGTTCCCTCGGGAACTCCAGACTCCAGCTGGTGAGCACTGGCTTGGCAACAGCTGTTCCGCCAGACGTTAGGAGACGATGAAAGAAACAGCCCTTCCTAGTCCACAGCTTCAGAGAACCTCCGAGTCTCTGGAGGATGCATGTGCCCCAGGTTCATTTCAAGGCTGGAAATGGTGAAGGGCCAAACTACAGTTGGTCCCACTGTCACTAAAATTCCTTCCCAGGGGAGATATCAATAATGTCTACCCATTCTCCTAAGGTCTCAACAACAAAGTGCAACATAAGTCTGCCAAAGTTCACGCTGAGGAACTGCTGAGTTTATCAGGCTTCCTTACAAAGCACAGGTGAGGATTACTTACAGAGTGTGGGTGCTCCTACCCCCAGGTTGCACCCAAAAAGCCTTTGCTCAGCAGGGATGAGGGCATCCTCACGGCTGCATAGAGTCTATATATTCCAGTCATGTGCAATTACACAGAGTCATTTTAACAGGAGATAGGAGCAGGTGGACACTCAGGTAAGGGTGCCATGACTCTCCCCACTCATGCATAAAGGGAGTGTAAACAGTCAACAAGCAAAGCTGGGGTGCTCTTCTTGCAAGGGGGTACAGCTGAACTACCCCAGATAGCAATTATTTGGCTCAGAGGACTGTCACTCACAACACTCACTAACACACAAGTTTCTAGCAAAGGCCAGGGCCTGTCCTGGGTATAGGGCCTCCAGTGTATGTGGAGGGCTGGGTCTCACTATGGTGGACCTGGCACTGACCTCTAAGGCTGAGCCTGTCCCAGAGGAGGGACAGGGGAGTCCTGTTCCCTGCTGTACTGCCCTAGGTTGAGGGAGGACGGTTGCTCTCATCACCCAGCCTGTCTGCAGGAACCGGCAGGGCATTAGGGGTTGTAGGGTTTTCCAAACACTGGCTTGCACTGAGGCAGACCTAGTACTGACTGTCCAGTCTAAAGCCTGAACTTTAGCCTCTGTCCTCTGGCAAAGGGGGTGGTGTAGCACAAATCTTCAAAGGTCTTACTAATAAAAACAAACCCAGAGCCAGTATTGGGGTGAACACTGAAAGATCAGAGAAGTAGAACAAGCTACATACAACCTCACCTGGCCAACTTCTCAGCTGATCTTGTTTCCTCAAACTGAAAGCTGAACTGCTGCTAAAAGCTTAACCAGGCTCTAGTTCCTGGTCCTCAGGCCTTATATACCTTTCTGCTTCCTGCCATCACTTCCTGGGATTAAAGGTGTGTGTCACCATGCCTGGCTGCTTTCCAGTGTGGCTTTGAACTCACAGAGATCCAGACTGATCTCTGCCTCCCAAGTCATAGGATTAAAGGTGTGTGTGCCACCATTTTCTGGCCTCTATGTCTGTCTAATGGCTGTTCTGTTCTCTGACCCCAGATAAGTTTACTAGGGTGCACAATATATTGGGGGACACAATATCACCACAGGATGGTATCTCCCTGGATGCTGAGCTGCTTGAGGTTAGGGGACCGGTTAGATAGGCAACTGTGTCCTTCCTGCCTTCAGTGACCCTTTGTTACACTGAAAGCCGGCTCCATGGTCCCTCACTTGGCTTCCCCAGCATTTGGGCAGGCAAACGTGTGTAGTCTGAAGGATGTTTGACGTGGTATGTCTGTGGGACCACCACTAGAGCGCTTCCTTGGCTGCCACCATGCTCTACCCTAGTATTGCATTTATGTTCTCTACAGCCATCTTTTCCTGTCAGGGACACACACCTAAGGATTTTTAAAAAATTAAGTGTAACTGAAGATTTCCTGTGTCCTGGTTGAGAGATTCTTCTGTCCCATATCAGAAATAAGTCCTAAGATTGGTCTTCCAATACTCTGACGAGAACAGAAGGGAAATAAACTAGACATGCAATGGGATAGCTGTCGTTCAGACTGGATTGCAGCATTAACTGTGACAGTCTCTCACTTTCCTGTATGTTTCAACTTTTCCATCGTGAGAAGTTTCCAAGTATCCTCTCTTGTCGTTAGTAGGCACATATGGAGGGGTTTTTTTTTTTTTCCCTAAGAAATGGGAATTGAGTCCATGGGGTTACTCTATTCCTCACAAAGGTTGAGTCTCTCATCTTGGGTTGCATAATTAAACTGTCTTTCTGTCTGTGGTTATGAAAGCAATTTCAGCTTTTTAAGAGCATCTTTTTGGCTTGCCCAGTTCCCTATGTCCAGTCTTCTAAGTGACAAGACACATTATATTTTATGAACAGGCAGATATAGGTAGCCCTACTGTGTAAAACTGTACAGTGTGAGATTGTAAAATCCTGCAAAGCAACCTTAAGCAATGTGAGATGTAATAGTTTGTGACCTTTAAATTTTTGTGAAAATCAGCCAGGTGTGGCAGCACATGCCTTTAATCCCAACACTCGGGAGGCATAAGCAAACAGATCTCTGTGAGTTCAAGGCCTACCTGGTCTACAAAGCAGGTTCTAGAACAGCCAGAGCTATTACACAGAGAAATCATGTCTTGAAAAAAAAAAGTAAAATCAGTAAAATAAAGCTAATAAATCATTTTAATAAAATCATTTCAAATAAAGCTAATATTACTATACAATGATTTGAAATGTCAAATTCACTGAGGATTAATGTTCATTCTTCAATGTTGTTATTTTTAATATTTTTTTTCTGAGTGTAAAAGAGTGAATTAATCTACATCCAACCTAGGCTGAGCTCTCTAATTAAGCAACCCAGAGCACCTGGAGACTCACATTTTTATATCTAAGACATTTTCTTCAGTGTTGCTAAAAGGTCAAATCTCATAGTTACTTTTGTGTCAATTTATTATAGCATGTGTTCTATACCTTGGCAAATTACCACACTCCTACCAAGGTCTGAATCAGCTTCCATCAGTTTTTTCCTTTGTGCTTTAATATCACAAAGCATATCTATTTTCCAGTAGAACTTTAGGTTTGAACTGTTGATGCCTCTTGGAATTCTTCCCAGTAGTTTAAAGATTCCATAAGGACTTCTACAGACATTGGTGCAACCTGATTTCATGTCTTCTGTGATCCTTGTCAACAAGAAGTTTACTCACTCTCTCTCTCTCTCTCTCCACCATCAGTGTTTTCAAACATGTTAGCCTGTTTACAGCAATGGGTTGGTTTTTTTTTTCAATCAAAATAACATTGAAAGCAAACTTACTCTAGAGAGAAAAGATGGAAATGGAGAGCCCAGAATCCTGTCCTCTGCACCTCTCTTTTAGTCCCTGAGGTTGCCCCCAAATATCTCCAAGAACATAGCATGCAGATATCTGCACTCTGTAGTAGATCAAAGCTCTGTAGTTGATGAAGTGTTACTTAATCTACACGCCATAATGCACATCAGTTCTGATCAAATGCATGGGTTCTAGCCCATGCACTGGTGCCTCCAGCTAATCCCAGACTTGGCAGAACATCCCAGTCCTCTGCATCTGTTTCTCTGTTGCAGAACACTGAGGATTAAGGCTAACCACAACCCATCCTTGTGTTCTGGGGTCTCAGCACTTACTTTGAATATGACTTTGATTGCAATTTTCAATGTCCAACTTTACTGAGAGCCCCCAAGTTTTACTTGGACTTACATGGGCCATATCCCTGGCATTACCAAATGCCATACACTGTCCTAAGCATATCTAATTTTTGTTTACATTTCTCTCTCCATGTAATTTTTGCCAACACACACACTGCTCTAAAAATCTCCAACTCCTCTATTATTCCCATTTCTCTTTAGAGGAGTTGCTGGAGCAGGCTCCTCATTTCAGGGACAACCAGAACTGGTTTTCAAGTTCAATCTCATTAACATTTTGGTTATAACTTTATAAGCATGATTCCCTGTATCCTCCTTCATTGGGGCCACCAGCAGACAGTGGAGGGAACACAAAAGGGAGTAACTAGGAAGGAAAGAGACTATCCCGCTTTAAGGATTCCTCTAAGGCTTTTGCTTTGTTTTTGAGAGGATCTTGCCAAGGAGCCCGAGTTGCCCCTCAATCTCTCCATCCTCCTGCCTCAGCCTCCTGAGATTACAGGGTGTGCTGTTAAACCCAACTTTCGGAATGCTATTTCTGCCCATGAGAGGAAGAGAGGAAGAGAGGGAGAATGGCAGACAGTCAGAATGGACAAGTTTGGTTCTGTGTGTGTTGTTATTACTTTTCCTGAATGGCCTCAATTCAAAGGAGATTCTGACCTCATGCATCTGGCCCCCTGTAAAACCTAAAATCTGTTTGGGTATTTCCATCGGAACTTAGGAAGTGTTTTGAAGTGCTTGATTAATTACCAGCTGGTCATCCAGTCCAAAAAGTTGTTCCAGGTAAGTTTCAGAAAGTCTTCGAATTTTTGGTTTCAGTGATGGATCAATGCACATGTCCCTTTAATAAAATTACAAAGCAAGGTCAAAATTAATTCCATTTTGAAGTAATTCTCTAACCGAGTCACTGATTCTCGTGTGTGTATGAGGAGTGGGAGGGTGCTTCCCCTGAGGAGGCAGGTCAGCATCACCAGAATTTGCCAAGTTCCTGAGAACAGTGTGCCACCTTTTCTCATCCTCACCTTGAAACATTCTGTCCTAGGAGCACAAATGGGAGCTTACTCTGTTCTCACACTGAGAAAATCAGTCAATATATTGTTCACATTAAATCTTGGGAACCTAATAGCCTATGGAGGGATTCTTTAACAAGCCCCTGATTTGAAACGTTTATTGGCAAGATCTTATCATGATACTATACAAAGTTCTTGGCCTTCAAAATACTTCCCTAACACACAACAAAACAACACTTACCAGAGAAGGTTTTCCAGACCATTTTGAATGATGACTATGATCATGTGCTCTAAATACCTCAGTGGATCCTCAGGACATGTCACAAGTAAACCACATAACAGAGCCTGGTAAGAAAAGGAGAGGAGATGGAGCCGGTGTTTCTGCTTTCACTCGGGTGTCTCTTCGTATTGACTGTGTGGACATGCTGCTCAGTCAAATCAAAATTCAGTACGCCTCACCTGTCCAGAAACCCCACAGTAACACAGGAGAAGTTGCTGCACAGTATTTTGTGTTACGTGAGAAATTTTTTGTACAACTCCAAAGATAGTTACAATGTTTAGATCCGTAGTTTCTACCCTTTTTAAGAATGAGGAGCCAGTCAGTGGTGGCCTTTAATCTCAGCACTTGGGAGGCAGAGGCAGGTGGATCTCTGTGAGTTTGAGGTCAGCCTGGCCAAAAAAAAAAGAAACCATTTATTTTTTATTGATTCTTTGGGAATTTCACATCATCCACCCCATCCCACTCATTTCTAAGTCCTTCCCTGTCTGCCCTCCTCCCTTGGGGCCTCCTCCCAAAAGAAAAGTGAAAAAAAACAGAAATAAAATTTTTTTAAAAAAATCACTTGATTCCTCTGTCTTGCCCGCCTCTCTATCACATATCCATTCATTGTAGTGGCACTGGGAGCTGCAGTATGTCACACAGCACACCCTTTTGTCCACTCAATTTTACTTGCAAATGTTCATTGCAATTAGTCATTGGTCTGGTAAGGAACCTTTTTTAAGTTAAAAAAAAATTACTCAAGTCAAATCATAAGATGACTGATAAAACCCATGGTCAAAATCTATTGTGGAGATAAATGCAGGCCTCGCCCCTCATCAAGGAAACTTCTCTTTGCAACAGACAGAGACCACTAAAGAAAACCACAACCAATCAAAATGTAGTATTGTGGAGCCCAGTACCAATGGATACATCGATAAAACACTCTCATGCCTAAGGCTCAGGGAACATTGCAGAAGAGGGTCAGAAAGACTGTAAGGGACAGAGAAGCAGGCAGTTTGCTGTGGGAGTGTGTTTCTTAGTAACATCAGAAGCTACATCCATAAAGCCTCACCAACATGAGCTGAACAAGGAGACACCAATGGACATGCCCAGCTGCTTAGGGGAAAGCACACAAGGCCTTGACCCTTCACAAAGAACTACAGCCAACTGAGAAACAATGGGAGCAGGAGAGGTGGTCCTCCAGGGAAGAGGACACCAAATGGTTGTCCAGTGCTAGATGACCAGCCCTGAAAACATACATGCAAGCAACATTATACAGACTGAACAGATTGCATTTAGGAATAAATACACATATAGTACAGATACATATATGCATGCAATAACAATTAGAACAAAAGGCCACGAATTTGAAGGAGAGTAGGGAGGGGTATATGGCAGGGTTCGAAAGGAAGAAAGGGAAGGCAGAAATGTTGTAATTATATTATAATCTCAAAAATAAAAAAAAAAGAAGAAAAAAATTTAAATCTACTATGGGGCTATGGCGGGGTTCAATGGCAGAGCCCTTTGCTAGAGCGTGGTAAGGCCATGGATCTAGTTCACAGCAGTGGGGGTGGGGGGTCTAGTGTAGATTGGAAAAAACATTAAAATGCATTTGTATTTTACCATCCATGATACTTATAGAGAATATATATATATATATATATATATGTATATATATTATAGCATACATAATATATATATTGGGGAAATGTGCACACAGGTCGGCAACAAATAACTTAATAGATAATTAAGCTAGTAATTGTTTATTATTAATAGATAATGTTCTTTAAAGCACATATGTAGAACACAGAAAGCTGCTGCAGTGTTATTTTCCCGTAGGAGATCCCTGTGAGAAAAAAACTTCCCATTAAAATAATATCAACGAGACACAGAATTACTGAACATCTCTGCACTTAGGGCAGAAAAAAAGGCTCACATTGCACAGGCAACAGAAACCACCTGGAAATTTATCTTGTTTTTCCTGGTTCCCTGTCTCCCTTTAGGGTCTGCTGTGTGTGTCTCAGCAGGAGGGAGATTTTTTTCCCTTTCCCTGACCCAGAGGCCACTCTTGTTGGCTTTCTCCTACTTCTTCATTTCAGAAACAAAATACCCCACACCTTAGAGTTACACAGAGCAGTTGTTCCCACAGTCATGGGCCAAGCGCCAACAAACATGATCTAGGGACTTGGCAGCTCTCACAGTGTCCCTCCAACCAACAGACAAAGAGAAGCAGAAACCCAGGAAATGTCCTGACTGAACTCTGTGTAATGTAATCCTCCCTTTGCAACAGCTCCAACTCCCTCTTGGTGTGCAGCCTGGTAGGACCCTACCAGCAGGATAAAGGCAAAATGCCTCAGCTTAGACACAGATCCCTTCCCCCTCTCCCTCCTGTTGGAAATAAGATAATAAATTCAAGAGACTGTGAAAACAAAGCAATTTTAAAATACACAATTCAGCAGAAAAGGACACCAACATAGAGAAAAGGCCAAAACTGCCACCCAGTAGCAGCTTTTAAACCCCTTTGACTGCCCTCTGTTCCTATTGGCAGGAGCACGCACCCTTCACAAACTCCAGAGACAAAAGGAGGGTGTGGCACTGAACAGAGTTCTTAAAAAAAAAAAAAAAAAAAAAAAAAAAAAAAAAAAAAAAAAAATCCAGGGCTAGTGAGATGGCTCAGCAGCTAAGAGTGCCCTGCTCTGTAGAGGACTCAAGTCTGTTTCCTAGAACTCACTTAGGGGTGCTGACTTCTTCAGTTCTGGGGAGCTAGCCCACTCTTACAGCCTTGGTGGGCACCGAGCATGCAGGAAAAACACACACACACAGAAAAATAAATCTTTTTTTTTTTTTTTCTTTTTTTAAGAAAATGGACCATAACAACCTCTTAGGCTCCTCCTCGACCTTCTCAGGAGAAGTTCAGCTACTTGTAGACTAAATACACAAGGCACCCTTGGTTCCCACCACAGCTGCAAGCTAAATTTTAAAAGGTGGCTACTACCCAAAAGGCAGCAAAGGACCTAATAATGGGGCTAAATCCTTCTACTCCATCAGCTTCCTGAATGGCTGTGCTGAAAAGCCCATCTCTTTAGCACTTCGCTGTACGGGTCTACAGAGCTCACGGCTCCTGCCCTCCCCACTCCACAACCCCCCTCCTCCTTCATATTTTGGTGTCTAGAGGATATTTACATCCCAAGTATTTGAATCTGTTACCTAAGGCTCTGTATTTTTAGCAAGCTCCTTGAGAAGTTCCCAGGCACACAGAAGTCTGGTAGTTAGTGGAATTTAGTTTTACAGGAATTAAGAAAGTTAGGGACTGCGCTAAGAAATATCAGAAACTGCATGTTACCTTGTATTTCCAAGCTGTACAGATAAAAAAGCTGCTTTCCTAAAAATTTATCCTGCAGAAGCCTAGTCAAATTTGGAGGGTCTTTGAAATGGCAATATAGGCATATGGAGCTAGCAGAGTTGGAAAGTTTTTTTGCAAAGAAATATGACTGTTCATTTATTCCTTGTTGTTGGATCTTCTTTTAATCTTTTGGGGACCCCACCACCCAGCTCCCAAATAAATCACACATGGAGGCTTATTATTACTTATAAATGTCTGGCCTTAGTTTGGCTTGTTTCTTGGCAGCTTTTCTTAACTTAATTCGCCCTGTCTACCTTTTGCCTCTGTGCTTTTCCCATTCTCTTACTTCTATAAATCTTACTCTTATTCTGTGACTTGCTGTGTAGCTGGGTGTCTGGCCCCTGGAGTTCTCCTCCTTCTCTAGCTACTTCTTTTTTTCCCAGATTTCTCCTTCTATTTATCCTCTCTGCCTGACAGCCTCACCTATTTCTCTCCCTGTCTCACTATTAGCCGTTCAGTTCTTTATTAGAGCGTCCGGTGTTTTAGACAGGCAAAGTAACACAGCTTCACAGAGTTAAACAAATGCAGCATAAACAAAAGTAACATACCTTAAAATAATATTCCACAACAGTTCCTAATGGACAAAATAACACAGCATGCAGTTTAAAAATTAATGAGTGGATGGCACACAGCAGCACGCCAATGAGGCAGCGTGAAGAGTGAGTAAAAAAGTCTTTTTTGGTTGCTTGTTTTGAAGTGCTAGGGACGGAAGCCAGGGCCTTAGAGAAGGTAAGCGAGGACCACAGAAGCTAACTCCTCAATGCCATCAACGCAAAGGTCTGGGGAGACGGTTCAGCAGACAAACGCACTTGCTATACGAGAATGAGGGTTACCTCTGCTCTTGTTTCCTTATGTGGGACAATGAGATGTGTATGTCATAGGACCCTCATGAGCATTAAATGTATTAATATGCACAAACAGCTCTGAAGTACATCTAGAACAGAATCAGTGCTTAGATAACGCAGCACGCGATCATTGGTATCTTTAACTATCCACTGCTGTTTACACCCTCCACTAAAGGAAAAGGCCAAAGAAAAGAAACTCAGGAGAGTCCTGCACATCACTGAAAGTACAATGTGACAACAAGGAAAAACCTTGAGTGACAGATTGTTCACCAAGCTAAATGGAAAAAGTTTGAGGGGAAAAACATGTTTAGGAAAAAATGGCAAGGAAAGAGAATGTCCTTGAACAATATATATATTGTTCAGATATAAGCAACAAGATAGTTAGCTGCCTAGCATAGCTCTGGGTGGAGGGCGGCAGGGTAGGAACAGAGACTGACTAACTTGTGAAAATTAATCATGTTTATTATGTCAGACACCCAGATAGCAGCACAGTGAATGTGTTAACCGCCTCAATGGTAACAAAAACAACTGCTCTCAGAATGCAGCAATGAAAGCAGTTCTTGGATGCTTGTGCAGCCTGTTAGAGAAATTTCCAAGTGGCAAGAAGAGAAGAAAGAGCTTATGAGTGGGGAAGCAGGAAAAGCCAAGCCCAGCAGCACAGGCAAAGTCACGGATGGAGGCAGGAAGTGGCAGACAGGGTCACTCTGTGAAGACTGATGAATTCTCCTCCAGACCCAATAGATCCCTGTCTCCTTTTATATCCTGCTGCAATAATAGAATATCACAGACTGGGTGAGTTACAAAGTCCCTCATGGCTTATGGTCTGCAGGCTGCAAAGTCCAAGAGCATGGGGCCAGCACTTAGTGAGGACCTTTGTGCTTAGCCGCAGCATGCCCAAGGCTAGAGGGGACTTGGGGAGCAGAATTTGCTTGTATAACAACCTGTCCTGTGATAACTCAGTCATCCTGAGATCAGTCCATCTGTTAGGCTCATGGTCCATGGCCACAGCTGCTGTAAGAAGTCCCACTACCCCTCCACACTGCTGCATTGGGAGCTGACATTCTAACACATGAGCCTTGTAGGGACACATTCAAACCAGAGTCATTTGCGATGAAACCCTTGTCCTTGTGCTCCTTGCCCACACCATGTACTCACACAAAAGTATGCACATGTGTAGCTTCCTACAGAACTGACTATCATCTATTTGGAAATGGTTTGTTCACATATAAACACAGAAATATATCTTTAAACAGACAATAGAACAAACAGTATAGATGTGTATACCCTTTGAAAAGAAAAGGAAAAAAGGAGGTTGCTTTAAAAAGAAAAAGTGCCACTTGAGAATCAGAGTTCCAGAAAGCCTTTTACTTTGCAATTAAAAAAAAAAAATCTGAACATTGTTGAAAGCTTTTCCTACCCCTTCCCCAAGCCCCATGAAAAGAGCCAAAGTGACACCCCTCACCTCTGAGGTGGATGTGGAGCTACTATAACATTACTTCAGTGTATGTTTCATTTTATAATTCAGTAATGAACATTTGAAAATAAATCAGCTATGTGTACCAACATTTAAACAGATGGCATGACCTTCTAACTTAGAAGCTTTATAAACATAAGTGTCCCGAGACTCTTAAAGGGAACCAACTGCTTTGACCACACAGAAGGAAACTTGGGGAATAGAAAACACCTTTTGGGACCAACATGAGGGGTCTATTTGAGCCAGAGTCCGACTGTGTTATCTAGCTGGTCTGAAACTTGTAAGACCAAGCAACTCTCCTGCCTCTGTCTCCCAAGGAGCCAGGACTGCAAGAATCCCACCATGCCCAGATCAGACTGCACAGGGGGAAGCAGCAGCCACTGGGATGGAAGAGAAGGACAATTATTTGAACACCTGAAGTCTGTGCCACCAGTGGAGGGACCATCATGTGGCTAAGCCCTAGGTAAAATAACTCCTGCAGAAATAACGAATTGGCAGCATTCTGTATCTTTAGTGTGGATTCTCCTTAGAACGACATCTGTGAACTGGCTGGCTGGGCGACAACTCAGCAAAGATTTGTCCCTGCCCCAGCCAAGAAGCTATCAACTTCTAACCGAAAAGTCCAGCAAAGCAAGTTAGTGAAGCGGTCCCTCCTCGCCCAAATCAGCAAACTGTCCCTAGCCACATTCAAATTCCTGATTCTTGTATCTCTGGAAAATGTTTATTCCGTGTTCCAAGGCAGGGTTTTGCTGTGTTCCCCAGTCTGGTGTCCGGGCTCAAGCGGTTTTCTTTCTTAACCCCTCAAGTATCCTGAAAGAGCTTCCCCTGTGCCTCTCCTTTGCACCCGAGGGGTATCTCGCCTTAAAACAAATACTCAATAACAGGATCCATGTAGCTTTTAAATAAATGCATTTCTTTCGAGCACAAATTGACAAGTGAATCTTGAAAGAAATGTAAACCATAAAAACTGTATAAAAAAAAATCAAGAAAAATTCAAGTGGCTTTAGTCCTGATTTGCAACTGAAGTTCGCCCTCTGCTGGAAAGAGCCAGATTTGCATGTTTCTAAACATTAGATTGAAATCCAACTTTACAATTTGAAATGTCGTTATTTACTCTGATACAATTGCTATGTTTATTTGTTTAATAATTTTGTAGACAGTGTATCCATAATACATAGCTCATAGATGGTCTCTCTGAAGCAGGCCTGTTTGTCAATAGGTAACATACCTAGTTCTACCAAGTAGAAAGTGAGAAATACATACCTATCTCTAATTTTTTTATGTATGCAAATCCTTCCAAAAGGGTATAATAGCATGGGCTCCTATTTTAATAATCTGCTTAAGGATATAGTGCCTTTCAGAGTCCCTCCAAAAGACAAAGAGTGGGATGCTGACACAGCAGGCACAGTATCTGTATTCTGAGAGAAAAGATGACTACAGTGACCCAGAAGAAACCACAAGTATTCACGTTTCCCACAATTCCTTGTAGGTACAGCCCCTAAGTGTTGCCATTATGCATTTTTTCTATTTGGAGTTTCTAAAATATATAGTTCCTGGACCATAAAATAATTTATACAAAGTAAACATTTTATTGCCCAAATATCTAAGTATCTGACTATTTACTTCATTTGCTTAATATATAAAACAAACACTTAAAAATATCTAGCTCTGGACTGAGAAATAGCTCAGTGGGTAAAGCACTTGCCTCACAAGATTTAGGGCTGAGTTTGAATCCCCAGGACCCATGTAAAGGCAGGTAAGTAGCACACACCTGGGATGGGGGTGAAGACAGAAGAATCCCCAAAACTCAAGGACCAATAAGCCTTGCCTCAAAAAACAAAGAGACCCTGTTTCAAACAAGGTAGAAGGCAAAAACTGATGCCCAAGCTTTCCACTGATGCACCATGACATGCATGTGCCACCCCTTATATACATGAACAAACACGCCCAAAATATTTTAAAATATTCAGTCCCAAGATCTTTTTTAAAAGGTTATCACTATATTTTATGTTCATATCTTTTGTGTAGACAACATACTTAGATGGCAAGAACATCTCACTAGATTCTAATGATGGGAAAGACTAGCTTGGTGCAAACATGAGAGACACAGAGACAGAGAAAAAGAAATTATAACCTGACAGAATTGTATTACTTTTTATTTTATACTTTTAACATTTATTTATTCATTGATTGAGTGATTCACTTATTTACTGTGTGTGTGCATACTTTCAGGAGAGCAATTGACTAAGGTACCTGTAGTTGAACTATGGCCTCAACATGGGTGCATGCATCCTAGTGCAAATGCAAGTAAGACACTGGAGAGCAGTGAAATTCCACAGGAGGAAGAATCTTCTTCAGTGAACTGCCAAAGGTCAGCACTCTTTCCTAGCTCTGGGTCTAGAATGAGGACCAGGCTGTGTCCGGCTACAAGATGCTCTGCCAGCAGTAAAAAGGGAGCTGCAGGTTGCAATTGAAGTTCATGGTGTCAGCCCACCAGGAGGAAACTCCCTGATGGGTAAATCTCAGACAGGCAAGGCCCCGAGACCCCAGGCCCCAGAATGTCTTTTCTTTCTTGTGGGAGGCCAGCTTCCAAATTTACAATGGTTCTTATGAGGAGGAGAGAGAAATAAGAATATATTAGATAGAAAGACAGCAAAGAGGAGAAAGACAGAAACATGGGATAGCTTCAGGAGGACCTGGATCAATACCCAACAGCCTTTTCCATTTATTCAAAAGGGCTTTTTATAACAATGCCAAGGAGTGGGGCAAAAGACCTCCCCGTTGCTAGATCAAAGCACATGGCAAAGCCAAGTGTAGACCCTTCCAAACACCTGGTAACCAAACCCATGATCAAATCATCCCCTTATGCAGCCCTGCTCGGTAAAGAAAGCTCAGATTCTCAGACCCTGAGTAAGTTCTCACTAGGAAACCTCTCTGGGTCTCCACAACTCCCTCTTCTTAATATTTTAAAGGGTCCCTTGTACCCCTCAGAAAGACTGTGCCTGTCTTAGGTCATCTTCTTCTTTACTAATCAGCCTTACCCATCATGGAGATACACATTCTGTCTAGTGTACTCTGTCTTAAGTTGGCAGCTAGCAAGGACTTACCCATCTCTGACTATCAGCTGCTGGCAAGGGAAAGTACAGAGCTTAATTCTTTGCAGGTCTAAATCAGGTCCCCACTAAGTGCATGCAAGTAGCTGGAATAACCACAGCAATCCCTATGGCTACCATACTCCCCAGTAAAGGATTAGAGGATGATGAAGATGAATGTCCTTTTTGAATGGGTCAAGATGTCTATAGCAGCCTCAGCTGCACCAAGTCCATTTTTAAATCAATAAACTCTTGATGCACTGCATCAAATAAATCAGTAAACTCCTGATGCAACCACATCAAACCTAAAGACTCCCTTAGCTTCACCAAACCATGGTTCATTAATATCAACAGGTTAACATAATTCTAGCATGAATATTACTATACATGTTTACAATTCTTACAAACTTACATCCAAAAGCAAACTCTCAATAGGACTATTTATACTTTACAAACTTTAGCAAACATCTAAAGTGATCTCTTAACAGAACTATTTACATTTTCCTCTAACAAGACAGAGGGTCCATGAATCATGAGTCACCATAGTTAAAATTATAGGTGAAATAAAAAACTGTTGCATCTCTGGAGTTTGAAGTTCAAAGTCAATTCTGAGACCAGTTTTAAAGTTCCCCCTGAAAGTTTGAAATCAGAGCCTAACTCGTTAGTGGCTCTCGAGTCTTTGTCTAGTGGTCCCATTACCAAAACTTGTTCCAGTGCAGCAACCAAGTCCAAACAAGTCTCTGCATTTTCCGGTAGCCTTCCCTAGGATAGCTGCCCTAGGGTGAAGGTGGAATTACCATACTGAGCTGCTGTAAAACTCTTCAAAAATCTTTCTGCTCAGCTAGGGGAATCAGGAACCTGTCTCTTAAAGGAGCCATGCATTGGTTTGTCGCTAACAACCAGAAACTGTGTGGCTCTGGGCTCCATTTCTTTCCAGCTTTCACAGACTCAGTATTATCCTGGGTATCTGTCTGTTCAGTTACGGGAACATTTAAAATCCTTGCACCTCCTGCCCTCTGCCAGCTACTTCTCTAATACTTGCTTGAAGGGGAGACATAGGACTAGCAGCAAGGGTTTGCCATGCTCTGGGAAGTTTGTGCACCAGGGCAATTATGAGCAACTTTATCATTCTGATAGATGACTCCCGAGGTGAGTCTAATTCTGCCACTACAGAAGGAAGATGAGTACCCTTCTGAAAGGAAAGACCTGAAGAGCCTACAATTTTTGAGAAAGAGAAATTACTAAGTCTCTCGTGCCCTTCAATTCCTCCCTTGTCTTATCCCAAGACTTCTGTTCCTTAAACTGAGCTTCATGGTCAAGAGAGGATGGACCCTGAGTGATTGATTTTGTAAAAGTATTCCCATTCAACAGCAGCTCTGGTGGAGTGGAGTGTTTTGTTCTGCCCATATCTGCCTCAGGGAAAATTCCCCCCTGCCACTCAGAACTCAGATCCAAACTGTCCCAAATTAGTGCCCACAGTCCAAAAGCTTCCACTGTGATCTTTTCCATCCCATGCTCCTCATAATGTTGTTGCATTTTGACTCCAGGTTCTCCCCCATGAGTCTGCGTCCAGAGTTCCATAGTCAGAAAACCAAGGACAGAGTTCCTCTACAAACTCCAAGAACCTCTGTACTTGGTCCTGTTCTACCTTAACTTCTCTGGTTTTCAAACTCTCTATAAGTGATTATTCAAATATCTATTATATTTCCCTGCCCCAAATCAGCTTCTCTTTCTCAGACTGCTAAGTCCACAGTGTCTGCTCATTCCTGGATGCTGTTTTCTGTGCACCAGGTCCAGCACTAGGGAAATTCTAATCTTTCCCTAAGTTTCTTCCTATGTAATATCCCTATACCTAAGCCTATATTTTTACCTAATTTAGTAGACAGAGATTAAGAAAGAGAGAAATAGAGACAGTGATACTTTTTTAAGATTTATTTATTCATTTTATGTATATGAGTGCTCTATCTGCATGTACACCTTTATTCCAGAAAAGGCCATCAAATCCTACTATAGATGGTTCTATGGTTGCTTGGAATTGAACTCAGAACCTCTGGAAGAGCAGTCAGCATTCTTAGCTGCTGAGCCATCTCACCAGCCCCCGACAGAGAGATACTTGCTGCAGCCTATCTTTTACTACTTGCTTCAGCTTAACTTTTAACTGCTCTGCTTTATTTATATACAGTTTTACTCCCAAAGAACAGAATACCACCACCTGATCCTTAATTCAAATCCAGACATGTCCACCTGCTTCTACAGTGCCCCCTTCTCTCCCTTACTTATTTCCTCTGTATCTAAGTCCCAAGTTCTGGTTTTATCTGTGGGAGGCCAGCTCCCACCTTTCCAAGGGTTCTGATGAGGAGGAGAGAGGGATAAGAAAATATTAGATAGAAAGATAGCAAAGAGGAGACAGACAGTCACAAGATAGCTTTGGGAGGGCCTCGGTCAATACCCAACAGCCTTTTCCATTTATTCAAAAGGGCTTTTTATAGCAATGCCAAAGCAAAAGACCTCCCACCTGCTAGATCAAAGCACACTGTACATCCAAGTGTAGACCCTTCCAAACACCTGGTAACCACGTCCATGGTCAAATCATCCCCTTATGCAGCCCTGCTGGGTAAAGCAAGCTCAGATTCTTGGACCCTAAGTAACTCACTAGGAAACCTCTGTGGGTCTCCACAGCTTCTGCTGTGCCTTTACATGTTTGCTGCTGCTATCTTTCTCTGGTATCTGGCATGGTGTGATTGGGTGTGGGGAGATCCCTACTGTTGTAATGTAGTGTATTTATTTCATGGAAACATCCCATTCTACTGAGCATTTTTACCTGTGGATTGTTATGAAGATGATTCCTCTCTAAGCTGTACTGTCGAATTAATAATAATAATAATGTTAGCTTATACAGAGTTTTGATGAATAAAAATAAATACAAGGAAATGTTATACAGCTAGGGCCTATGCATATTACCTAAGGAGCTGCATAGCTTGCAGTTCAGGTTAATGATTACAAAAAAAATTGAGTCCCACTTAGCCCAGCTAGCTTATATTCTTTTAACCATAATGTTGAGAAATGTGTTCACAGGTTTCAGAGTGCATCACAGCTGAAACAAAGCCTTGGAAATAACTTAAAGTTATACTATGGTGTTTTCATGAAACAGCTTTGAGGTGAAAAACCCAAGAAGACAATCTAAAATTTTAGAAAGGCATATAGTTGAATGAAGAACTCTTTCAGGTCAGGGAACAAGAACAAAGCAGCCCAGTTATTACTACCTGACACACTTTTCTTGCTAGGATTGGTTGATGACCAAAGGTGATGATTAATTTCTTATATCTCCTCATTTAAAAAAGAAAAACTATTGATGAGTAGGTATGTATCCTAAAGATTTAAAGTAGAGCTGACTGATTCTTTTTCATATATAAAAGTTTAAGTTTGTGATTCCTTTAAGATTCCTTATAAAGATTACCTTTCAAGGTAAGTAGTAAAGTAATTAGCCTTTTCTTTGCCACTGCAAAATGCAGCCTGCCAGTGAAAGACCTGACAGAAGAATACCTTGCTTGCCCAATTGGTTAATCTATAACAAGCTACTTGGGTGTGAATGTATGTGAGCTCTTGGGATAATGTTGTTGTTGGCATTTTACTCTTTTTGGGGGGCCCACCACCCAGCTCCCAGATAAATTTGCACAGAGGCTTATTATTACTTATGAATTCCTGTCATTAGTTTGGCTTAGTTTCTAGCCAACTTTTCTTAACTTATCCTGACTATCTTTTGCCTCTGGGCTTTTCCCATTCTCTTACTTCTGTAAATCTTACTCTTACTCTGTGGCTTGCTGTGTAGCTGGGTGACTGGCCCCTGATGTCCTCCTCCTTCTCTCACTCCTGGATCTCTCTCCCCAGATTTCTCCTTCTATATATTCTCTCTGCCTGACAGCCCCACCTATCCATTTTCCTGTCTTGCCATTGGTTGTTCAGGTCTTTATTAGACCATCAGATGTTTTAGACAGGCACAGTAACACAGCTTCACAGAGTTAAACAAATGTAACATAAACAAAAGTAATACACCTTAAAATAATATTCTACAATTTTTTTGTTTCTCACCTACAATACCTAAAATGTTAAACATGTAAGGGATATGGGGGAAAATGCTGTTTTTAACTGTTTGTTTTGTATTCATTGTAATCATTCACTTGAAAAACAGAATGTAGCCACGTTGTAATTTTTATATTGCCTAAAAGATTTTGCTGGGTTATATAAGCTGTAAGAAAAAGAATAAATATAGAGTTAAAATGGGCTAGAAGAAAAACATCAAGAATGAGAGAAGGAAAACATCAATAATGGGAGAATTAGAAGGGAAACATCAAGAGTAAAGCTAGAGTTAGAAATAAAACATCAAGGATGAGAGAAGGAATAGAGAATGCAAAAGAAGAATAAAGAAAAGGTTTGAAGGAAATCTTCAAGAGAGTGTGTGAGTATCTTTTTCCCTAACCCCTTCAGATAGAAAAGTCTTAGTACATGCCTACGCTGTGGATTCCTTTTGAGCCCGTCACTGCTGGGGCCCCTAGGCAGCAATAAGCCAGCTTTTGGTGGTTGCATGGAGCTGAAAGAATAAGAGGTGCCCAAATGTGGCCATTTGTTCAATAACAAATATGTCTGGTCTAGGGTGTTCATAAAGGAGCCAGCACAACTACATTTAAGAGGATATTCACAGGAAAGAGAGAGGAACCTGCAGTCTAGCTTCAAGCCAGCTTCATCTGCCTAGACTGAGTGACCTCTTCACTCTATAGAGAGGAAAGGGGAACCCTCTATGGTGAAAGAATGTATTGTGTAGAATGTCTACTATTCCTTTTTACTTGATATCCAACAAAACAAATCATTCAATATGTGTGTGAGGAAACATGATAGTCAGTGGAAGAAAAGAAACAACAGACCCCCAAAATAATTCATATATTGAAGGTACTAGTATTTCTTTTTGTCTTTGTTTTAGACAGGCTCTCTTGCTAAATTTCCTATGCTTGCCTTGAACTCAATATGTAACCCAGGCTAGCCTAAAGCCATCCTTCTGTCCTAGCTTCCTGAGTCTTGGGATTACAGACATGTACCATCAGTTTTCCAGATAATTATTTTATAAAATAATCACTAACATGTTAAAGAAAGCAGGAAATGATAGCAAAATAAATGAAAAGATATTTTCATAATTTAAAAAAATTTTAAAAAAAATTAATGCCATTAACAGGAATCAATGAGCATTCCAGGCCTGAAAAATATATTGTCCACAATTAAGATTTAATTTAATCTATTCAACAGATGGGATGGGTCACAACATAAAACAAAATTAGTAAATTTAGCAATCCATTAGATTAATCAGTGAAAAAGATCCAAAATTGCACCCAGAAGAAAAAACAGTTGACAGAACAAAGGTAAAATTTTTAATTATATTCACGATTGGATTCCTATAGGAGAAGATAATTGGGTAGAAATAACAATATATTCAAGTGATTGGTTGCAAAACTAAGGAAAACTAAGTGTTAGTCAACAGATTCAGTAAGTCTAGTATATCAGGCAGGTTTTTGTTTTGTTTTATTTGCTTTTTTTTTCTTTTTGAGTATTACTATGCCTGGGCTCAAGCAATCCTTAGCAGGTAGAACTACACCTACCAGTGGCATGAGTAACTTTTTGGTTTTGGTTTTGGTTTTCATTTAGTCAGAATGTACACAAGTTTGTAGAGAAATGGCATTGTAGGTAAACAACTAGGTTTTACTTAGAACACACAGATGATGTTCAGAAGAGGTCAAATAACCATGGATGTCTAAAAATAAAAGATTAAGTGTTACACATATTGCAGGTGGCTTTTAGAAGAGTAAAAGTCCTGGGAAATAGAGAGCTGGCAGAATTAAGTTCACTTTAATGGCCTCCACGGGAAAGTGAATGGGTGGGACCCAAGACTTCTGTTTCACCTGCTGTTAATGCATGAGCAGAGGTGACTGAAGGGTTTCTCAGGATAAAATCATGGGGCATACCCCTATTTAACATGTTAATAAATACTTCAAAATTACCACCCTAGAAGGAAGAGTTGTACCAAATTGCCCTGGAAGTTGAATGCTTTGCCTCTTCCCTTCCCTGAAGCACTCATCTCCCCTGGAAGTTGAGTGGCTCTCCCCTTCCCTCCCCTGTGCTCTCATTCTCCCCAAGATGTTATCTGCTCGAAACTCCTACTGTATCACCCACAATACACACCTACCATTTACAGACAAAATAGAAGTTACCAGAACTTTCTCAGCTCCCTACTCCAAGGAGAATAAAACTTTGCATTCAGCACCATACTGTTCTCCAGAGGCAGGGCAAAATGGGGGAATATGAGGGTGAGAAGGAAACCCTGCTCCCTGCTCCTGCAGCTCTGATCTGCTCTGTCAGAAGGGACCTATGGGACCACACAGGGAACGTGTTTTTCCAAACGGTACCCTAATAAAGACAGGAAGTAAACTGATTGCTCAGGGTTAGATGTTGTACTTCCAAACGCCCTAGTCAAGAATGCCAAGGCCAGTGATTAGGCTGTGCTTACATAAGGCCAAATGACAGATAACCTTCAATTCTGGTCTCCTCTCTCCCAGACCTAAATGAAGCCCCTTAGGCCATAAATCCCAAATAAATCCACTATACAACTTTAGTTACTGAGAGAAAAAGAAACTTGTACTTTTAATCTAACCTGTGACAAACTACACTCTCTGGGTAATGTTAGGGGGGAAGTGTGTGTGTTTAGGGGGTGGGAATTAGCAACACTTAAAGATGTAATTTTGAAAGCCACAAGAAAAAAAAAAACACACATACCTACAACTCCACTGTAGAGCCACTGAAGCACGAGTGTCCCTCCCTTCAGAAGCCCACAGCTGATAGTGTTTGACTCTCTCTATTGCAGCACCTGTGTTTCTGCTTCTAATAAATCCAGTTTTGCTTCATACAGATTCGCCCTGAAACTCACTTGCTGAAACCAAAAGCAGGTTTTGCCTGGGTGTCGATCTCTGAAAAGGTGTCGTGTGAAGCTGTGTCGAACAGCAGTGACTCTTATTCCCTCTTGCTAAAAGCAGGAAGAGGCAATTCTTAGCCACAGAATCCTGAAGTCTCTTGTTCTCGGCTCACTGCCCACTTCTTGCTCAAGATGCTCTTCATAATGCAACGCTCTCTTTTCCTCAGTGTGTGTCTGACACTCTTCCCTTTTTCGTCTTGTCTAAAGGTTGACACATGGGGATTCCCCAGGGCCCTGTGCTCTTCCTCTCTGGAAAATGTCACTTTTTCTCTCCCCTTCTTTCTCATCCCCATCCCTGCTTTGGCCACCATCACCACCCGTCGGGCGTCTCTAACCTTCCCCTTCAACCTCTCCCATCCCACTCCTTCCCAGCTGCAGCTCCGGGCATCTCCTTGCCTCTCCCGCGCCCTCTGTGTGTGCGAGGCCGCGTGGCTCCAGTACCTCACAGATTTGAGGAATGTAGTTGTCCCTGAAGTAGTTCCTCAGTTTGGGGGTGGCACTGCGTAGTGAAGCCATGGTCAAGGGCAAGACTGAGAAACTTCCCTCTGCGGGCTACTGGTGTCCACGCTGCCGAGGCCGGCCGCGTCGGGGCGTTGCCCGGCAACCACGGGGGAGGAGCCGTACAGTCTCCGCCAATCTGGAGGCGGAAAAGAGAGCTTGAGAGAGGGGCGGGGCAGAGTGGAAAGGGGGCGGGACAGGACGGGCTGGGGCGGGGCAAACGGGGGGCTGGGCATAGCTGGGCAGGGGAGGTTGGGGCGGGGCTGGGGGCGGGACTCAGGCGGGGAGATCTGGGCCCCGGAAGAGGCTGCAGTCGGGGTTCAGCGGGAGCGGCGCCTCCGGCGAGCCCCTCCCGCTCGCCGGGGCACAGGCGCTCGCCGCCGCGCGCTGGGTGGGAGGGCTTCCGAGTTCAGCAGGGCGGCTTCCGGAAGGCGGAGCTCCAACCCCATTTCCTTTCTCTGGGCCTGAGCTGGTTCTGGCCCTGCTGCACCTGCCTGTGGTCCTGGCTTCCCGGCTTCCTGCGGCAGCGGCATGGGCGGCGCGCGGGACGTGGGCTGGGTGGCGGCGGGGCTGGTCCTCGGCGCCGGCGCCTGCTACTGCATCTACCGGCTGACTCAGGGCCCGCGGCGAGGCGGGCGCCGGCTGCGCCCCTCGCGGTCCGCAGGTGAGGCGATGGGCCAGGTGGACAGGTTCGGGGCTCCAGGGCCACCCCGGGCTGGGCTGGGCCGGAGGTGCCCTAAGCACTCGCGACTCCCTGTTGTCGCAGTAAAACTAGGTCTGAGTGGGAGGACATGGGGCAGGGCGTGGAGGGAGGCTGGAGGTAGACGAGTCAGGAAGCCTAGGTTGCCTTGGGTGGGTCCTGAGCCGCTTCCCTGCCCCCGCTTCTTTGTTTAAAATAAGGGCTGAAAACATTGCCTGAAGTTTTCTGTTGCTTCCTCAGGCTTCACAGCCGAGAACTAAGGTTTCTCCACGCCATTGTAGATAACCTGTCACTGTAAAGTTTGTCCTGGGCCTTTGTGTTACCAAAGAGATGCCCCTGACGGCGAGACAGTTAGTGCAGGTCCTTGAGCCCAGGTTGAAACTTGCACGTAGCTGTGTGAAGAAGAGATCCCTAAGGTGCAGTTCTGCCAGCACTTCACGGGACCTGTTCAGGGCCTTGAAGCCCTCCATAGCATCCTGAAATTCGGGGTGTGTATTGGAAATAACCTCAGCCTACAGGAGGTACTCCCTTCTGGCAGACAAGGCTTGTAGGTTCAGTCCTATGGTGATTGGGACATTGAGAGGTCCAACAATTTGCTGCACATAAAGGGATCGTTTAGGTCGTGAAAACTGTTGGGCAAACAATTTGAAATAAAATCTGCCCACCAAAAACCTGCCTTCCTCAGAGGTAGAGAAACGTGTAGCTGGGCATATGCAAAATAAATAGTAGCTTGTCCTTAAAATAAGACGACTTGACAATACCATCTTCTTTTTTTTTTTTTTTAAAGATTTATTTATTTATTTTTTTTTAAAGATTTATTTATTTATTTATTATGTATACAGCACGTATGACTGCAGGCCAGAAGAGGTCACCAGATCTCGTTACAGATGGTTGTGAGCCACCATGTGGTTGCTGGGAATTGAACTCAGGACCTCTGGAGGAGCAGTCAGTGCTCTTAACCTCTGAGCCATCTCTCCAGCCCGACAATACCATCTTCTACACATAGTTCATCTCAAATTCACTGAGAGTTCAGGCAGTTAGAGGTGAGAGTAAAGGCAATATAGATAATAATTGCCTTTCCCTAAAGAGAAAATAAAGCACCTTTATAGGCAGGTAGAAAAGTATTTTCGGGTTGTACAACTTTGGCATTTACTTTTCAAAATTTGCACTTACCTGAAGGGACCAGGACCAACTTGACAAAGATAGTACAAATCTCCCTCAATCATGAATAAAGAAAATCTATCAGAGAGTTGAGGAAATGATATACTGAGGCCAGATGGACATATAAGAAGAATTCATAGGAGTATATGTTATTTATTGCACTAATATATTTTTAAACAACATAGTAATGTATAAAAGTCATTAAAATAGTATTTCTGATAACTTGCAACATTAGGAATAGAAGGAAATGTTCTTAAATTGATGGATAATACTCATCAAAAAAAAACACAAAGATGCTTTAATTAAAGGTATTTAATATTAAAACATTAGTTTCATCTTTACTAAGTTCAAGACTAAGAGACGTGCTATCACAACTATTTAGCATTGTCCTGGAGTCCCAGGCATCTTGACAGGAAAAATCATAAGCAAAATTATAGAAAAAGAAATTCTGATTTGTAAATGACTTAATTTGAGTCAGAAAAGTGCCAGAGAATTAGCTGAACACTAGAAGGGGGGGTTCCATTGGTAAAATGGAACACAACACAGATATACTTAGTAATTTCTTATATCTAAGCACTATGTGCAAGTTTTCAGTATAAATTTAATTGAAAAGATTTCATTTATAATAACTTCTAAAACTAGGAGAATATCAAGCAGGAAGCCTCTATGTAGATAAACTACACAATGGCACACTGAAAACATAATTGTGGTATTTCCATAGGCTTCCTGCCTGATGGACTCTTAAAAGGGTAATGAGTCCCTCCCTTATCTACTTAGCACAAACCTATCATCGTTGCTCTTTAGGCAGATGTCCCATCAGATCTGTATACCTAATGTTAAAGTAGGAGACAAAATGCTGTCAACATCAGGGGTCCCTGTTATTTACATGCACTACCTTACTAATAGACATAGATTATGGGACCACTGGCTGATACTTGATGGCTATGAACCTTTGTTTCCTATATAAATTCAGAGTAATAATAGTATCTTTTTCCCTAGGAATACCTGAGAATCAAATGATGTAAACCATGTAAAGTGCTTCAGACAAGCAATGCCAGGCAGCCATCTACAGAACCTTGGAAGTTTGGGCTGCCCACTCAGAAGAGGCTTGCTGCTCCCTTTCCTTTTTCTTCATCTTTTTTGACTCTGACCAAAAGCCTAAGCATGCTTTCCCACACACTTACTTCCTCACTCTTCAGTACTTTCCTTCTTCCATGTGCCAGCCTCCACTGCTGAAGCGGCATGTGTTCTTGAAGCTGTGACCTTCTTTCTTCATCTTCCTCTTGCCCACAGATGCCAGCATTTACACCTTGCTTGCCTTTTGCTTTCTCTCAAACATGATGAAAATTGTCCCCAGACTTTAAAAAACAAAACACTTAGGCTGGGCAGTGGTGGCACACACCTTTCATCCCAGCACTCAGGAGGCAGAGGCAGGTGGATCGTTGTGAGTTTGAGGCCAGCCTGGGCTACAGAGTGAGTTCCAGGACAGGCTCCAAAACTACACAGAGAAACCCTGTCTCGAAAAACCAGAAAAAAAAAAAAAAAAAAAACAAAAAAAAAAAAAACACTTCATTGATGACTTTTAATGACCTTTCAATGGCTTTCCTCTTATGCAGAAGACTTAACCGATCGTTCCTATGATGAGATCTTAAATGCTGAACAACTTGAAAAACTTCTATACCTGCTGGAGTCAACCAATGATCCTATAATTGTTGAAAAAGCCTTGGTCACTCTGGGTAATAATGCAGCCTTCTCAGCTAATCAAGTAAGCCTCCTCTTTTTACACACAGTAGTAGTTATGATTCTAGGCACTTAACTCTCAGAGTCTCTGTATCCTCATATGTACTTATGCTCACACATTATTTGCTTTTTTTGCATCAGAAAATCACAGCCAAATAATGACACAGGAAGTACTGTCTGAGAAGCTGGATACTAGCATCACATTTGTACTAGTTCCTATTCATCAAAAGGCAGAGCTTCCATAAAATAGAAAAAGCACCTAACATTTAAGTATGTGTTTTCATTGGGTAGCTGACCTTGCTGGCATGGTCCTGATGTAGGTGGTCCCTCAGCCAGCGATAACCACCAAATCAGCGTGAATGGCTAAGACTGAAGAGTTCAATGTGAATGCTTCTTTCTCCCTTCCCCCACAGAGAACAAGGAAAAAGGTTTTTTTTTCCAACAATGCTTCTTGTTAACATTGGCACCAATACAGATTTATTTTGAGCTAAAAAAAGAATTTTGAATGTTTTGCCATTAAAAAGTAATACATGCTTGAGGAAATATATGCATTTAAGGTGGTTATGCAATGTGTGCATGTATCAAAACTTAAACTATATATATATATATAGTATATATATATATATAAGTCTGTCAGCTAAAACAAAGAGAGATAGATGAATGGGTAAAAGTGGGCCCATATGAAAACCAGGCATGGTACCATGCACTTATAATCCCAGCACTGAGGAGGCAGGGAGTCCCTGGGGCTCATTCGCCTAATCACCAAGCTCTGATCCTAATGAGAGACCCTGTCTCAAAAAATAAGACAGCTACTGAGAAACAATACTCAAGGTTGACCTCTGGCTCACACTTAGGAACATGTCTCCACATACATAAATATGTTCATCCCCGCCCCCCCATGCATGAAAAGTAAAGTAAGTAAATAAATAGAAAATTAAGGCCGAGGAGAAGCTCAGTAGGCAAAGTGGTTCACCTTACAAGCCTGAGGACCTATGTTCAGTCTTCAGAACTCAAACTAAAACAGCCAAAGCAGGTGTAGCACACACTTGTAAGCCCAGCACTAGCAAGCAGGGACAGAAAGCTGATCCCTGAGGCTCCCTGGCTGGCCGGCCAGGTCTACTTGGTTGCACTGATTGTACACATTAGTGATGAACTCCGGGTCACCAGTAATGCGTTCGTGTCACATTGAGGAAATAAAAGCACTTCCCCTTGGAGTCATTTAACCGAGAGTGAGTCCACTGCACTCCTTGCTCCCTGTGTCTTTTGTCCTCTGTCTGTCTGTTATTTGAGTCTGAATCTGTGCCTGTCTGTGTGTCTGCCTGGTGTATGTCTGTCTGCGAGTGATATAACTGGCTGTGCCTACAAAGGGCTTCACTTTATTGAACGGTGTCTCAGTCAGGGTTCTATTGCTTGAAGAGACACCGTGACCACAGCAGCTCTTAGAAAACATTTAACTGGGGCCGGCTTACAGTTCAGAGGTTTAGTCCATTATTGTCATGGTGAGATGCATGTCAGCATATAGGCAGATGTGCTGGAGGGTGGCTGAGAATTCTGCATCTGGATTAGGGAGCAGGAAGGGAGTCACACAGGGCCTGGCTTGAGCATCTGAAACCTGAAAGCCCACTCCCAGTGACACACTTCCTCCAGCAAGGCCACACCTCCTAATAGTGCCACTCCTTAGGAGCCTGTAGGGACCATTTTTATTCAGACCTCCACAAACAGCATAGAAAACATCATGTGGGGAAGGATGGGACACTTTACAGAAATCTTTAATAGTTTTACAAGGGATTAAATTACTGGCCCCAGCTGATCCCAAATGACCCAGATAATAAACATTGTTTTTAACCAATATCCATAGTTAGTTTCAACTTCTGTATTTGCTGCTTTCAGCAATAATGATACACATGCATTATTCTGGTTCAGGGGCAAGAAAGAGTTTGTTACTTAAGATTGTCACTGTGCATTAGTTTAGGTTGAAAAAGTTAATTGCTTTGGAAATCCAAGGCAAGGTTAATAGTTACGTTATTCTCTTAAAGGCAGGTAAAACAGTTTGAGTACATGGTAGGCTAGCAATCTTAAGTGACTTCAAGATTTATTATTAACTTTGGCTATGAGGTCCAGCAAAAAATTCCAGTCTTAGAATATATTTCAGAATATTACATCTCCACACTTGTTTAGTCCCAGCCAATGAAAGAACTGTCTAAAAAAAAAAAAGTGAATGGCATTTTGATGAATGACAGCTGAGGTTGCCCTCTGCAGGCACATAGATACACAGACACTCACATAAATACAATTTTTTTAAGTAATAAAATTTTCTAACAGGAAGGTTTGTTTATGAGAATAGCATTTCTCTAAAGTGATTAATTTTAGTTGCATTTTTAGATGTATAGAATTCAGTTAAATGGCTGCATATTGAAGTTACAGTCCATTTTTTCCCCTCTCTTAGGCCATTATTCGTGAGTTGGGTGGTATCCCAATTGTTGGAAACAAAATCAACTCTCTGAACCACAGTATTAAAGAGAAAGCTTTAAATGCACTAAATAACCTGAGTGTGAATGTTGAAAATCAAATCAAGATAAAGGTGAGTTGTTTGAAATAAAAATGCATCGGGTTGTCCTTTCAAAAGAAGTGATTAAAGGTGAGTAACGGAACGTAACAGGGTGTCCCTTATAACTTTATAGCCAACCATTACCTTTAAAGAAAGAAACTAAAGCAGAGCTATCCCCTAGGCTTTTCTAGTTGGGTTTCAGTTTAATTCAGGAATGCTCAAAGAACAAAGCCAGCATCCAGGAACACAGGCCTGCAGAAAGACTCGGCATCCAGGAACACAGGCCTGCAGAAAGACTCGGCATCCAGGAACACAGGCCTGCAGAAAGACTCAGCATCCAGGAACACAGGCCTGCGGAAAGACTCAGCATCCAGGAACACAGGCCTGCAGAAAGACTCAGCATCCAGGAACACAGGCCTGCGGAAAGACTCAGCATCCAGGAACACAGGCCTGCAGAAAGACTCAGCATCCAGGAACACACGCCTGCAGAAAGACTCAGCATCCAGGAACACACGCCTGCAGGCAGACTCAGCATCCAGGAACACAGGCCTGTAGAAAGACTCAGCATCCAGGAACACAGGCCTGCAGAAAGACTCAGCATCCAGGAACACACGCCTGCAGAAAGACTCAGCATCCAGGAACACAGGCCTGCAGAAAGACTTCCAGTCAGAAGACTCAGCATCCAGGAACACACGCCTGCGGAAAGACTCGGCATCCAGGAACACAGGCCTGCAGAAAGACTCAGCATCCAGGAACATAGGCCTGCAGAAAGACTCAACATCCAGGAACACACGCCTGCAGACTCAGCATCCAGGAACACACAACTGTGGAAAGACTCAGCATCCAGGAACACAGGCCTGTGGAAAGACTCAATAAACTCAAAAACCAAGTGGGTGCAGCAGAGTGTTTTAAACTGTTCTGTCATCCTCAGATATCCAGGACACCTGTCTGTGGAGCCCTCCTCACCATTACCTCAGATACCCAGTACACTGTCTGTGGAGCCCTCCTCACCATCACCTCAGATATCCAGGACACCCACCTGTGGAGCCCTCCTCACCATCACCTCAGATATCCAGGACTACCACACATCCGACCTGTGGAGCCCTCCTCACCATCACCTCAGATATCCAGGACACCCACCTGTGGAGCCCTCCTCACCATCACCTCAGATATCCAGGACACCCACCTGTGGAGCCCTCCTCACCATCACCTCAAATATCCAGGACACCCACCTGTGGAGCCCTCCTCACCATCAAGGGGAGTTGTTGATGTTAGTGTTTTAAAAGTTGGAGATGTAATGAAATTGTGACCAAAGAAACAGTTGGCTTCCAAGTGTAATTTAGAGCTTATAACTTCATCTCTGCTTCCTTATTGTTACATTGCCACATCTATGACAGCGTGGATACATTTGGAGTTTCTCACAAATGTTAATAAAGCTGTGTTGGGTGGTTAGTTGATCATTTCTTAGAACTTCAAATAAGGAACATTTTCTTATAAGTTTGCAATTTTTGATGGCATTCAGATTGATAAATTTTCCAGTCTGGAAACTCATGCATGATACCTAGTACGACCAGTGCTTCATTGCATTTCACCAGTGAAAGGGAGCAGTAATGTGGAAACTCTCATACGTGCATCTGCATAAGTAAGAACAATCTTGAGCTGAATTTAATTTTTCTTTGCTTGCTTTTGATTCTCAGCACAATGCCAGGTCGTTAAACAAAGGCAGCTCAACTAAAATAGTCACCAGAGCTGGAGGGCAGACATAAATGTCCCCTTTTCTGAAGAACCAGTTCATCCTGAGGTCTACTCAGCCATTCAGTAGACATTTCTAGAAAGTCTGGGTTGCTCAGTCTTTCTTTTTGCCTTCAGGTGTATGTCCAGCGAGTCTGTGAGGATGTCTTTGCGGATCCCTTGAACTCCGCTGTGCAGCTGGCTGGACTGAGGCTGCTCACAAACATGACCGTCACCAATGACTACCAGCACCTGCTCAGCAGCTACATCGCAGGCCTGCTCCACCTGTTACTTATCGGAAATGGAAGCACCAAGGTAGGAGTGCCACGGTCAGTGTTGCAGGTTGAGAGCTGTTGCATCAAACTGAGTAAGACTGAATTTGCAGTCTGTGTGGTAACACACAGCTTTAATCTCAGCACTCTGGGATGCAGAGGCAGGCAGAGTTTGGAGAGTTCTATCTAGACTACAGAAAAAGTTCCAGTGAGGAAAAAAAAAGACTGAAATTCCACACCATCTATTTCAACCCTGGGATGTCTCAGCACTCGAGAGTCAGAGGCAGGTGGATCTGTGTGAGTTCATGGCCAACCTGATCTATACAGCAAATTGCAGGGCCACATAAAGAAACCCTGTATCAAAAAGTAAAAGAGATAGTCCACTCAAAGTTTACGAAAAATACTCAGAAGCCCAAGAAAGCACATTACTTTTATCTTCTGACACTTAACTGCAGAATCAGTGTGTGTAGATCATGTGACCTTCACCTCAAGTGGGTGGTCATTTGATTTTCTGACATCAGTAAACCATGTTCTACTGGGATCCCTAGCATCCTTAACCAGAAATAGGAACACTGAGTAAAGGGACTCAGAAATAGTGACCATAAGTTGCAGCTTTTACCTTAGGATTGACTAGTTTTTAAAATTAGCATACAAAGTAATGGGTTTCATTGTTTCATTTTTATGTATAGCTTTTGTTACTCACAGTCTTAGTTAGAAACCCTAACATGGTGAAGAGACACCATGACCATGGCAATTCTTATAAAGGAAAACATTTAATTGGAGTAGCAGCATACAGTTTCAGAGGTTCAGTCCATTATCATCTTGGCGGAGAGCATGGTGCTGCTACATCTTGATCAGAAGGCAACAGAAAGTGGACTCAGACACTGGGCGGTATCCTGAGCATAGGAAACCTCAGAGCCCACCCCCACAGGGACACACTTCCTCCAGTAAGGCCACAACCACTCCAACAAAGCCACCCCTCCTAATAGTGCCACTCCCTGTGAGATTATGGAGGCAGTTACATTCAGACTACCACACTCCACCCCTGACTGCTATAAGCTTTTAATATCATAATACAAAATGCATTTAGTCCAACTCCAAAAGTTCCCATAGTCTATTACAGTCTCAACAATGTTGAAAAGTACAAAGTTCAAAGTCTTCTTTTGAGATTCATGCAATCTCTTAACTCGAATGCCCTATAAAATCAAAATCAAAAACCAGATCACATACTTCCAGCATATAATGGCACAGGATATACATTACCATTCCAAAACATAGGGAAGGGAGCATAATGAGGAAATACTGGACCAAAACAGGACGGAAAACCAGCTGGGCACACCCCAAACTCTGCATCTGAATGTCTGATGTCAAAACGCTCTTCAGATCTCCCAACTCCTTTCAGCTTTGTTGACTGTAACACATCACATCCTTCCTTTTGAGCTGGTTCCACTCCCTGTTAGCAGCTCTCCTCAGCAGGTATCCCACAGCTCTGGCATCCCTAACATCTTGGATTCTCCAAGGCAATCCAGGTTAAACTTCACAACTTCACACAGTGGCCTCTCTAGGCCTCCATTCAGGGATGCCCTGACATCTGCCTGGCCTCAGTGGCTTTCCTTAGTCTCAGGCAAATTCTATAATCCCTTTTATCCTTAAGTCCAGAACCACTTGGCCAAAGCTACAAGTTCTGCTGCTTACTGGGACTGGAACATGGCCTCCTTGTTCAATTACATCTTCACCAGCTTTCTGTCCTTCACTTACCTAAGCTTGCTCTGTAGACCAGGCTGGCCTCAAACTCAGAGATCCGCCAGCCTCTGCCTTCCCAGTGCTGGGATTAAAAGTGTGTGCCACCACACCTGGCTCTAAGCTTTTCTTTAGTTCCTTTTCACAAGTTGGAAACAGCTGGGTGGGATCTTGCCCTGAGGTCACCACTTCCTTTATTTCTTAATCCCTTTTTCTCCTTGAGCACAGGAGTTAACTCTATTCCACTTCCTGGTGCCCCTTTTCTCAGTTTGTGCCTTTTGTACTTTCATTTGCTTAGCTTCTTTTCATTGTAAATCTTCATCAGAGTTACCATTAATAACTACACAACACAGTCTGTACTAGGCTGTTTTGAGATTTCCTCTGCCAAATCCAAATCTCTTTACTTTTGCCTCCAGCAGACTCTTCAGATAAGGGCAAAAAAAGCAGCCACATTCTTCACCAAAATATCACAGGAATGATCTCCAGGCAACATATTAAACCTCTTGAGGTAGCCTCCCACCCATACACCCAGTTCATCAAATCACACACAGCACCACTGTCTTCCATGCTCCTGCTAGTGTGGCCCATTAAGCAGTGCTTAAAGCATTCTACCGCTTTCCTAACCTCAAGTATCAAAGTCCATTTTACTCCAAACAAAAATGGTCCAGCCTATCACAGCAGTACCCCAGTCCCTGGTACCAACTTCTGTTCTGTCTTAGTTAGGGTTTCTAAGACTGTGAAGAGACACCATGACCATGGCAATTCTTATAAAGGAAAACATTTAACTGAGGTGGCAGCTTACAGTTTCAGAGTTTCAGTCCATTATCATCATGGCAGGGAGCATGACAGCACACAAGCAGACATGGTGCCGGAGGAGCTGAGAGCCCTACATCTTGTAGGCAACAGGAAGTCAACTGAGACACTGGGCAGTAGCCTGAGCATAAGAAACCCCAAAGCCAGCCCCACAGTGACACACCTCCTAATAGTGCCTATGGGTTTATGGGGGCCAATTACATCCAAACTACCACATTCTTCCTTCCCAACTTCCCTCCTTCTTAACCCTGCCTGCCCCCATCCTCCTTCCCAGTGTCCCTTTCCATTTTCATGTCACATGTGACAGTCTGTCATCATCATCATCACTACACTTATAGGAAAGAGGAACCCACACGTCACGGTGTACATACCCTGGGTCAGATCTCTCCTTCCAACATGTGGGTTCCAGTGACTGAGCTTTGGTTTTCAGGCTTGGTGGCAGGCCTTTTGCCCACTGAGCCTCCCACCAACCCTGTTTTGTTTTTTTATGTTTTATTTATTTGTTTGTTTGTTTGTTTGTGTATGTGTGTTATGAAGCATGTGTGGAAGTCAGAGGGAAGCTGTGGAATTGGTTTTCTCTTTCCTCCTTTAAGTGGATTTGGGGCTCGGACTCAGGTCCCAGGGCTTACACAGGTGCCTTATCTGCTGAGCCCTTCATGGCCCTTATTGAGTTTTGAGGTGGGGTCTCACTGTGCAGCAGAGGATGATCCTGGATTCTCATCCAGCCTTCACCTTCTGAGTGCTGGGATGACAGGCATGCACACCTTCCCTGGTTTTATATCCTGCTGAAAATGGAACCCAGGTGTGCACTCAACAACTGCAATATGTCCCCAGCCCTCCATTACTCTCTTAACAAAATGGTTCATTTGTTTGGTTTTTGTTTTTGGTTTTTTGGTTCAGCCATTATTTGTTGAGGTCCTCCTACTCCACGTTTTTGCAGTGTTAACAGTGAGGGGGATCATGCAGAAAGCTTCCTTTGTCCGTTGTACAAATGGAGGAGGCAGCAGAGGTGACGACGGCAGATAGGACCACAGGAGACACCTGAAAGTCCGAGTGAATCTCCTGTATTAAAGTCTTCCTGCTATTCTTTTTAAAGCAATCGATAGAATGTAGATTGACTAGTTGTAATGGTAGGTCTATTATTTATCAGGGTTGTTTTAGCCATGTAGATGTGTGTTCTCTCAGACAACTGAAAGCAAAATGCATGGGTGTTTGATTGTGCTGGATATGATTTTATTTTTAATTTTTATTTATGACTTGTGTGTATGATAGAGGAAGGGTATGTGTCACAGTGTGCACTTGGAGATCAGAGGAGAGCCTTGTAAAGTCAGTTCTTTTCTTCACCTTTACCTGGATTTGGGGAACTTGAACTCTAGTTCTAAGGCTTTACTACAAGGACCCTTCCTACTGAGCCATCTAGCTGGCCCCAAGCTGGATTTTGTTGAGACAGTTTCACTATGTGTCCTTGACTAGTCTTGAGCTCTTGACTCTCCTGTTTCAGCCTCCCAAGTGCTCAGATTTATAGGTTAGTGCCACTATACTTGGCTGCATTAGTATTTAGGAAGGATCAATGTGAAGATATACCCCAAGTATCTGATATTATTTCAGTGCTTCTGGGGTTCTCAGGGTACAGTCACCTCACTGTAGTCCAGTGCTTCTGAGGTATTTATATGGGTTTTCCATATTTCCTATAGCCCAGCTTATCTGGGGCTGGTCCAGGACATACCCAGACATTCAGAATCCAACACAGGTGTAAAGCGTCCTTCTGCAGTACTGCTATAGCTGCTGGTTATTTCCAGCCCAGTGGAAGATGACTTCCAGCCATCTGGGGCCCAGGAGGATACCTCCCTCTGTGTTTAATGTGACTGCTCTAGGAAAAACCTTGCCCTTGACTGTCTCTGCAGCTGCCTTACCCAGAATCCAGGAGGAACTCTTACTTCAGAGCCAAGCAAATCTCTCTGGACCTGTATATATCTGTCTCAGATCTGGTTGACTCACATTGTTTTGTCGTATTTTTCCATTGCATTGCCTACAATTTTTCTAGGATAGAAAATTAAAATTTTGATGGAAACCTGGCCATCATTATGGCATTGTTTCTCCATAAAAACTGAGTGTAAAGTTCTAACTCAAAAGTGCATTATTGTATAGTCATCCATTTTTACGTGTCCGTCATGGATAGGTATTTCCTCAGGAAGTGTCCAGCAGAGTGACTATTAAAGATTTTATTTAGTCTGTGGTGGTGCTCTCCTGAGCGCAGTGATCTGTGGTGGTACTCTCCTGCACGCAGTGATCTGTGGTGGTGCTCCCTGAGCACAGTGATCTGTGGTGGTGCTCCCTGAGCGCAGTGATCTGTGGTGGTGCTCTCCCTGAACACAGTGATCTGTGGTGGTGCTCTCCCTGAGCACAGTGATCTGTGGTGGTGCTCTCCCTGAGCGCAGTGATCTGTGGTGGTGCTCCCTGAGCGCAGTGATCTGTGGTGGTGCTCTCCCTGAGCACAGTGATCTGTGGTGGTGCTCTCCCTGCATGCAGTGATCTGTGGTGGTGCTCCCTGAGCACAGTGATCTGTGGTGGTGCTCTCCTGCATGCAGTGATCTGTTGGTTCTTGCAGTGATCTGTGGTGGTGCTCTCCCTGCATGCAGTGATCTGTGGTGGTGCTCTCCCTGAACGCAGTGATCTGTGGTGGTGCTCTCCCTGCATGCAGTGATCTGTGGTGGTGCTCTTGCACAGTGATCTGTGTGGTGCTTTGCTGCGTGATCTGTGGTGGTGCTCCCTGAGCGCAGTGATCTGTGGTGGTGCTCTCCTGAGCACAGTGATCTGTGGTGGTGCTCTCCCTGAGCGCAGTGATCTGTGGTGGTGCTCTCCCTGCACGCAGTGATCTGTGGTGGTGCTCTCCCTGAGCACAGTGATCTGTGGTGGTGCTCTCCCTGCACCCTGTGATCTGTGGCTGCCACTGATTCACAGCAAATCCAAATACTAGAAAGTGTTTGTTATCTGCATTGACAAGAGAGAGCCAACAACTTAAGTGTCCTGGATCACCACAAGGTGTTGCACGTAACAAGAAAGGAAAAAGAACTTTAAACTGTGTTTAACCTATAGAAGACAGCAAGGTCGCATTTCAGATACTTAGTAGCTGTTTCTTACTATTTCTGGTTGCCAGTGAGTGGACCTTCACAAAGTTCACCCAGGTTCATCTCATAGGTCAAGGCAATCTATTGCACAACTTTTATTCCTGTTACCCTGCTCCAAGCTTCATTGACATTACAGCCAGGCACTTTATTCCTTAGACCTGTTACTGGTGTTGCCAACAGCATCAGGCCAGCTGAGATCTCACAGTAGCTCTCAGGGAGTGCACTAGAAGGTCAGAAGTCACTCTTGCTTTCTTACCTTTAACAGTCCATCATTTTCTTAAGAAACACCTGTGTGAAAAGTATGAGCCCCACTTTAGGGCAGGACGGGCCACTAGCATATGCTTTTGTCTTCACCTTGTTCTCTTCTGCATTGTTTGACATTTGATCATGACCATGTATTAATTTCCAAATTTTTAACTTTGGGGGGTGGGGGGTTGGCTTTTAGAGACAGGTTTCTCTGTGTAGCCCTGACTGTCCTGGAACTCGCTCTGTAGACCAGGTGGACTGGAACTCACACATATCCACCTGCCTTTGCCTCCTGAGTGCTGGGACTAAAGGTGTGCACCTCCACACCTTGCAAAAATTTAAAAGATGATAAAAAGGAGGTTGCTGTGGGATATTCTGTATGCTGTGAATATGTGTTGATCTGATTGGTTGATAAATAAAAAGGTGATTGGCCAGTAGCCAGGCAGAAAGTATAGGCGGGAGAAGCAGACAAGGAGAATTCTGGGAAGAGGAAGGCTGAGTCAGGAGATGACAACCTGCCATCCAGGGAGCAGCATGTAATGGCACACAGGTAAAGCCACAGAACATGTAGCAATATACAGATTAACAGAAATGGGCTGAGTTTAAGTGTAAGATCTAGTCAGTCATAAGCCTGAGCTAATGGCTGAGCAGTTTAATTAAATATAAACTTCTGAGTGATTATTTTATAAGCGGGCCGTGGGGCTGGGCCTGGTGGGACCAGAAAAACCTTCTAACTACAGGAGGTTAAGCAAAGTTTTATCACCTTTAATTCATAAGTAGGTTGACATGTGACCAAAGGAATTGTAAAATGATGTGGAAACTTCCTTTTTCTTTGTTGTCCTGTATTTGGAAATGGTTTAGGGCTAAGGTCGACTTTGGTAGGGTAGTGCTTGCCTAGCCCAGGAGACCCAGGTTTGAGCCCCATCGCCCTCTCCCCTCTAAGTTCTAAAGTCAGTATCTGTTGCTGGTTTAATCAGTTATAAAAATGGACATCCAGGTTCCTCCCTGATCTAGTGAAAAGTGGAGGGTTTGTTGTTGTTGTTGTTTGACCTGGCTTTAGTACCCTCCTCCTTCTCATTTTAATTTCAACTGTCTTGTGGGAAATGTGGGTTAGTGTTTTTCAAAGATATTCTAGGGCTGGAAAGATGACTCAGTACTTAAGAGCATGTGTTGCTCTTGCAAAGGACCCAGGTTTGGTTCCAAGCACCCACATAACTATTGGTAACTCCAGCTCCTGAGGCTCCAATGCCCGCTTCTGACCTCTGCAGGCACCACACACATGGTACATATACATACATACAGGCAAAAACGTTTATATACATAAACACATAAAATAAGTCTAAACATTTTTAAGACATCTTATTTAATTATTGATTTTTCAGAAATAAGTAATAGGAATGCTAACATTTTAATTAGCTATTAAATCACTTTAATATCACTTCCCATCTAAATGATCATTAAACATTGTTCACATTTTTAGAAGATAAGCTCCAAGATTCATAATAACCTTTTAGAAGGAAAGGATTCTAGTATCTGGTTGTGGTGACCAAACCTATAGAATTTTGATAACTTTCTTGAGAAATAAACTAAGCTTTGAGAGATTTCTGTTGTTCAAAGATCAGAGTATCCTTACCAGGACTCATAATAAAATTGACTTAAGAGCTGGGGGAATAACCAGTTCCATAGTTAAATTGTTCATTGTGCGAGCATGAGATCAGGCGTTCAGATCCCAGTACCCATGTAAATGCTGGGTGGGTAGCCTGCCTGTAATCCTAGCACAGGGGGCATGAGATGGGACCCCTGGAACAAGCTGGTAGACTAGCCCAATAGGTGAGTTCTGGGTTCAAGTCTAACCACTGTCTAACCACTGACCTCAGCCTCTGGCCTCCTCATGTACAAACACGGGAGAAAAGAGGTGATTCAACACAGAGCAGACTTATGGTATTGGAAGACATTTGCTGAGTTTTTTCTGTCTCCCCAGCAGTTGAGACAGAGAAGTGAGGTATACACGGCACATACATAGCTGCTCTGAATGTGGTGCTGAGGGTCAGAGGAGCTGAGCAGAGACTTCACAGAGAGAACTGGAGCCAGGCCTGGAGGTGCAAACAGGAGTTTACCGGTGGCGGGGAGGGAGAGGCCGGCATCCTAGGGAGAGGGTCGTGCTTGCTGATCCAGTAAACCCAGCCTTCCGCCCACAGGTTCAGGTTTTGAAGCTGCTTTTGAACTTGTCGGAGAATCCAGCCATGACAGAAGGACTACTGAGTGCCCAAGTAAGTCCATCACCTCCCTGGTTTGTAAATGCACACAGACATAGATTTTGACAAATAGATCTAGGAAGGCCTGCCAAAAACATTGACAGGGATTATCTCTGAAGAGCAGAACTAAGGTGTTAGCTTATTATTCCTTGTATACATGAATTTATGTTTACTGAAACAAGCATATTTGACTTTTTAAAACCCCCTTTAAAAATTCTCTGTATCAAGTGAACTTTCCATCTCTGCTCCTTTTGCAGTGCACAGTGTCATTACATTTTTAAGTTTGGTTTGCTTTACGCATGTGGACCTCAGCCTTTGCTGAAATAGCAGTGTTGAGTCACCGGTATGTGCTTGATGCTGGGCAGAGTGCCCGAACCAGCAAGTACATAGTGTTTGTTCTCATGGAACTTAGAAGGCACAAACATGTAACAAATAAGCAAGATCCTTGAAAACTGTCCCCATGTTCTGAAGCAAGTCAGAGTGGTGCAGAGATGGACTGGAATTCCCTGCCTGCAGAAATAGAACAATCCACTCAGCCATGTTCCCCGTGCTGTGTGTGGATGGTAATATTGGTTGAATTGATGAGTTCTTACAAAAACTGGATGGATCCTAAAATGGTTGGTTTTCTAAATGTCTACACTCTGGGGTTCCAAAGAAATCTTACTTGTTAGCTAACAAACAAAACCTCATTTTCATTTGTAACAAACATGGGGATAAAAATTGTACAGGTTAAGTTAGCAGTTAGGTACCTTGCCTGTGGTCAGACCTTTAAATGTAAACTAGTCGATGTTTTGAAATACAAAAATGACACTCAGTATTTCCTCTTTCAGGTGGATTCTTCATTTCTTTCCCTTTATGATGGCCAAATAGCAAATGAGATTCTTCTTCGGGCGCTTACACTGTTTCAGAATATAAACAATTGCCTCAGAGTAGAAGGCTGCCTAGCTAGTCAGCCTCCCTTTGCTAAGGGGTCATTGTTCTCCCTGTTGTATGGAGAAGACTGTGCCCAGAAAATGAGAGCTCTGGTTTATCACCATGATGTGGATGTCAAAGAGAAGGTTTTAGCAATAATGCCAAAATTCTGATGGGTTGCTCCTACTTTTTCTAAGAGTAATGCAATCAAGTCAGCACACAGGAACTTATTTTCTACCTTCCTTTAAAAGGATTGTTTCAGCTGATGGAGTTAAACAATAAAAGTCGCATTTTGTTTTTAACACAGTTCAGGGCGAGCAGCTGTACTCCAAGATGATTTTTAAAATTTGGGATTTTTTTTTTTTTTTTTTTTTTGAGACAGGTTTTCTCTGTATAGCCCTTGGCTGTCCTGGAACCTGCTCTAGACCAGGCTGGCCTCAAACTGACAGAGATCTACCAGCCTTTGCCTCCCGAGTGCTGGGATTAAAGGCATGCACCACCACCAACCTGGCAAAAGTTTGGATTTTGGAGTAGTTCAGATTTGGAGTTTGGGGATTAGGTATGATCAGCAGGTGAAGTCTTCAAATACTCCAGTCAAACACTCAGAAGTGACTCACTTCTGGGACAAACATTTAGTTAGGGTTATTTTGAATGATCTTACTGGTATCAAATGAATATGGAGATTGTGCTGGACATATTTATGGAGATATTCAATAGTTCCCTCACATGGAATGAGTGGCCTTTCTCTGTACAATCCTAACTCCTAGAAATGGTTCGCAGTTGCTCATCAGGCGGCTTTAGGTGCTGGGTTGAAGACTAGAACTGCCACAGCAAGGACCCTGTGCTTCAGCGATACCCAAGCTCAAGTATCCTTGCCAACCCACCTACTGCCTGCAGGTCTTTGTTCATCGTCAGAATCTTCCCTCACTTCTGATCAGTGAAACTATTTCCATTTACAGGGAAAATGTTTTCTCAGTACTCACCCCCATGTATAAGGATGTGTAAAATACTGGAGAGCAATCCAAGTTTGCGCCCACAGGTAGCTGGGTAAACCAAGTAGCTGCCTTTTAAAAAAATGGACCTGAGTGAGTCTGACTGTACTCATATCAAACGAAATACACCCATGAAATGGATGTTTTTAAAAGCATGTTGTAAAACAATGTATTATGGTCCTGTGTATTTTTTTTTAACAATGAGAAATACATATATACATGGACAGAACATTTCTAGAAGGATATGTAAAACTTCTGGGCATAGGACTGAGAGGTGGGTACATTGGATTTTCTGTGTGTACCCATTTCTACTGTTTGAATTTTTTACTGAGCATAAATGTATAATTTTTTTAATAAAAACAAAAATGCAAGGGTGTACAAAAATTTCTTCCCCCATTGACATTATTTTACTAATCTCCATCCACATTTTACTTGACTAAACTTACAATATATAATTTTTTTTTCAAATTTATTTGTATGAGTGCTTTGCCTGCATGTATGTACAGGTACAAGGTCAGAAGGCATTGGAACTGGAGTAGTGTGGTTGTAAGTCACCATATGGAAACTGAACCCAAGTCCTCTACAAGAGCAACAAGTGCTTTTAGCAACTGAGCCATCTCTCTAAGCCCCTATAAATCTTTTCAAATGTTTCCTTCCCAGGAGGTTTAAGTTCAATATCTTTGAATTCAGCCAGGTTGTACTGTATGAGTCCATTCTGTCTTTGTGCTTAGCATTGTGTGTGCAAACAGGCAAACAGAAGTGTCACTGTATGTTAGACAAAACTTTAGGAGTACTTCAGAACACACTGTAAAGATGTGAGTACTAGAGTGTTTGCATGAATCACAAATCCTCAACCTGAAAAATGTGTTCTCAGGCCTGATAAAGACATCAGCATGGAAGAATCTCTTTGAAACAGGGAAAACCTTTAAGGTGAGACTAGAAATCTGCAGTGTGCTGGAGGAGCATTAAGCCAGGATGGTTAACAATACTTTAACTTGCTGATGGCACAACATTCAAGGTATTCTCCAAAAGGCACATTTCTTCATAACAATATTTTTTTTTTTTTTTTTTTTTTTTTTGAGACAGGGTTTCTCTGTGTAGCTTTGCGTTTCTGAGCTCATTTAGCAGCTGGCTCGAATACAGAGATCGCTGGCTCTGCTCCAAGTGTGGATTAAGGCGTGCGCACAACGCCGCATAACAATTTTTTAAACCTGCCTTTTTAATAAAAGTGGGTGTTGAAAGGTTGTACAGGAGCTAGGGTGTTTGCAGTTTCTGGGTTTCACAATTCTGGGTCTAGAAGCTCCTTGCCACCCTTATCTCCTCCATCAGTCTGAAGAACCATACTTGCCAGCAGCTAGCTGATTCTGATGTGTCAGGGGGCTGAGTGGGTTGTCACATAGCTACCAAGGAATAGTGAAACATACAAATGGGCTTCTCTTATGCAGATCATAGCATACCAAAGAAGGAACCACCCTCAAAGGCAGTTAGCCATATCAAAGGATTTCTCAGGGATGATACTCATCAAAAAGGAACATGAAATTGACCTAGACGATAGATTAGATAGTATTTACAATGTATGTTAGACTGACAAAAGAGAATACATTTTTCAAAATTTATTTTCACTTTACACATACATCCTTTGAAATGTAGATTAGAAAAATAAAGTGAAAATAGGGTGCTTGTGTTAAAGAGATATGTGATGTACTTCATAATGAATGGGCTTATACAGAGAAAGAAACAAATCATGAGGAAGCCTAGAACAAGGAGGTGGGCCCAGTTCAAGTGACTAGAAAGCAAAGCACCTGGAGAGCCTCAAACAGTGCCTGTGGAGACAAAAGCAATGTTAAGGCCATTCATGGAGAAGTACTTGAGCAAGTTTATCAATGGCTGAAGTAAGAGAAGTTTGAGTATGACAAGATGGCTGCAAGGGTGCCACGTGGAGCACTGTCCCCCAGGCTGCATCCAGAGCCCTACTGTCTGGATACATAGCCATTTGCAGCGGGAGATTACTGAAGCTGATTCTAATGGTATCTTGGGCTTTGGACTCCAAGTCACTGTCACTGTACACACAATATTACAATACACATTTCCCCTTGACTGATATGAATATTTTATATAAAAATATTAAATTCTGATGATCGTTTATATTGGCTACTTCCCTCTAAAGTCAGTCTCCAGTTTGGTGTTTGCAACAAAAACAATGTATTATCAAAAGCATTGCTTGCTTTCCATGTACCTGTCAGTTTCAGACAGTCATATCTTAAAATGTTTTCTCCCTTAGATTTCTAAAGTGCTGTTTAAAAAAAATATATATCACTTTCCCCTCGAGGTAGGTTGACATTGTCCTCTTGTTGTACATAATGAGATCGGGGCTGAACACAAGTCATTTGTTTTGGGGTAATGACAGAAGGGTGAAATTCTGATGAGAGGCCAAGGTGTGGCATGCAAATGCCCATGCAAATACATCAGAGTATTGAGTACTCCCTGCATATTTGATATCTAGAGAAAGTCTACTGTATTTTGTGCCAAGGAAGTTGATTTCATTGGTCTGAGTCAGAAGCACCCTCACTAACACCTGGGCAGCTCACTTCCTGAAGGTTCACAACAAACCTGCGGATGCAGAGGCATACTGGCCAAAGACTCTGGTCAGCAGACACTCAGAAGCTTTAAAAACTACTGTAATTTCACAATGGTTTACTAAAAAGTACAATTGTGCTTATAGGTCATTTAATATAAAAATATATAACACGTCCAAGCCATGTAAAACATACTTATTGTTATATTTGGGGTTAGAGCTTAGAGAACAGGAAAAAGTGTGTGTGTGTGTGTGTGTGTGTGTGTGTGTGTGTGTGTGTGTGTGTGTATGTGTGTGTGTGTGTGTGTGTGTACAGAAAATGGAAAGTAAAAAAAATAAAAATTCTAAGTGCATGATGTATTCACATTTTGGTGTGTGAGATACTTCACTGTAATTACAGTTGTGCTTAGCAGAATGTCTGACTTTGAAATTTAAACTTCCCCTATGTCTCAACCCCACACTGTTCTCTTCTCTGACCATCAGCTTTAAACTTGGGGTGCAGCTCTGTAGATATTGCCCTCTTAGAAACTTAAGATGTGCATGGATGCAGAAGAATGTGAATTGTTAATGCCAAGGAGCTTTTCACTATAGTTGAAATTATAGTTTTATACAATGTATATTTAGCCACAATAAAAAAAATTTAAATGATAATTTAGCCCAAACACCTACATTCTTATGCTTAACAAAATAAATCACTTAACATTTGGCATGTAAGTTAATGTTTCCTCCTGAGACAGGGTCTTAGCTCTGGTTGACCATGAACTTGTAATCTATCTGCCTCATCCTCTGGAGTGCTGGGATTGAAGATATGCATCACCATGACCAGCAGCTCATCCTGACAGTAAAACCTGAAGCGTTTACTCAGCATGTGGAAATCATGTTCATCATTATAATATGAATATAAGAAAGGTGTGTGTGTCTGAAAACTAAGTAGGGCTTTGTAGAAAGCCCTGAATAACAGAAAAAGAAATGAAACTTTTATGTCAGCTTTTTACAACCTCAAAAATTCTACCACCACTAAAATGTAGTGTTTTCATTATATATATAACATATATATATAATGTTTGTGTCATTGGTATTTTTTTAAGTCTACATTGACAGTTCCTTAACCCTCCCTGGACTCTCAGTTTATGTAAATGAGGCTTATCGATTGGCAAGTTACAATGCAAAACAAAACACACACTTGCAGAAGTTGTTTCCGCGAGAAAAATGTCAATATTTGTGAATTTCTTAATCTTCTCTTTTGTTTTCACTGAAAATTTCCATTTTCATGTTTCTTCAAAAGCTTTATCATCAGTATTCAAGTATCTTGATTCTCCATGCTTTAGGACAAAGAAATCTTCACTTTTAAGTCCGTATCTCTCTAGAGCTTCATTCAGTTTCACTGGAGGCTCTAAGTAATGCTGGCAAGTAACAGGAAAAAAATGAAAATATACAGTACAAATACTTGAGGGCTATTTCAAATAAGCACTCAAACTAAAAATAAATTTAAAACACCAAAAGTTGCCTACATACATTCTATTAAATGAACCATTATCAAGTTTGTCTTCTTACACAATTTAAGTCACTAATTATAAAGTCATTAAACTTGTCTACTACAAGAAAGATGTAAGTCCATCCAAATGTCTGTATGTACACTGTGGTGCCTCCTTACATCACACAAAACTGGATCCTGATCTCACACGATACAATTTCAGTGTAGCTGGAATCAATACTAAGAAATGATAATAGAAGATTGGATGATAATGCATTTAAGCATGTGGGACTCTGCATCTGTGTTTGTGTGGACAAGCAAATGTTTTTGGCTGAAGAAAGCTGTTACCCACAAAGCCCCCCATGAACAAACCATGTCAGAAGATGAAGGGGGGCCCAAGAACAGACAATGCAATGCAATCCCAACTCCCTTTATTGCCTTAGTGCTCTGTAATAAAACAACACACAGCATGCTCCAGAATGTTTCTGCACACTTGAATATTTTCTTAAAAAGTTCTAACTGGATTAGCAAGATGGCTTAGTGGACGAAGATACTTGATGCTAAACCTGAGGCCCTGAGTTAGATCCCTAGACCCACTGGTATAAAAGTGGTGGTGCTGCTGGCGCACGCCTTTAATCCCAGCACTGAGGAGACAGAGGCAGGCGGATCTCAGGAGTTTGAGTCCAGCCTGGTCTACAGAGTGAGTTCCAGGATAGCCAGGGCAACACAGAGAAACCCTGTCTCAAAAAAACAAAATAAAACAAAACAAAACAAAAGGATAAAACTGACTTCTACATTCCTGCTATGGTGCACATGCTCCATACACATACACAATGTAAATTATAAAAGTGCAGATCACTTGAATGTAGAATAAAATTATTTATAAAGAAATTTAAAGTATGAAAGTAAACAATTTCATTAGTTATTTACCTTTTTAAATATTTAAAGGGGCTGTGAGAGATAGCTCATAGGTTAAGAGCATGGCTGCTCTTCTAGAGGACCCAGTTCAATTCTTAGCACCCCATGGCTGTTCACAACTGTTTGTAACTCCAATCCCAATGAATCAGGTGCCCTCTTCTGGATTCCTTGGGCACCAGGCACACATGTGGTAGTACACAGACACACATGCAGGAAAAACACTCAAGCACATAAAAACAAATTTAAAAAACCAAACAGAAAACTAGAGAGTCATTGTGATGTGGTAAAAAGAACAAATTAATAAATGTATAGGTACAGCTCCAGAGGTACTAATTAATATTTAATTAAATTAATATTTTTAATTAATTTTAATTAACTTTAATAAATAAATAATATTTGTGTTATTTATTGGAGAATTTCATACAATCTATTTAATCATACTCACTTCCTATTCCCTCCCCCAACTCCTCCCAGGTGCATCCCCTCTCCAGGCCCCATTCCAACTTCATCTTTTTTTTTTTATTTCCCTTTGACCTAAATCTCTATGCTGTATAATAGCTTTTTTAAAAAATTCATTCAAAGGTTTTTGTTTTGTTTTTTGTTGTTGTAACCTAATTAGAAAGGCTGTAACATTTGGAAATTAAAAAAAAAAAACAAAAGTAAATTATGAACTAATGTCAGTGGGGAGTCTGTCTCCCCTTCGATGACACCCATCTCCTATGCATCTACAGAGTATGTCAGGCTAGTGAACAAACAAAAGTCTTTATCCTTGTAATGCAGAGACAGAAAAGGAAATAAGATATCCGAGGAGTCAATATGTTCTGGGAAGAAGAAAGTGCTGGGAATAAGGTTTATTTTAAGTATAATCATCTTGGAGGCCCTTCCACGAAAATACCCTCTAAACACACCCTCGAAGGGCTGGGTTACTCAAGTGATACAGGGGCTCATCAGAGCTGAGGTTTTCACCCCAGACATGATGCTCCCAAGCTACTTTAAAGATGTGGCGATTTGATTCCAACGGAGAAGGTTTTCTATAGTGCTGAGGACTGTAGGGACAGTGTGTGGCAGTGAAGGCTGAGCCGTCTGGGAAGGCGGGAGGGAGGGGGAGACAGCTCCCATGGAAATGTGACTGGAGAAGAGGACCTGGGCTGGAAAGGTGGAAGGAGAACACAAAGTAGGAATGCTAAGGGGACGTGAGAAAGGGAAAGAGTTCTTTCACTAATACCCACTTTATTTTCCCAGTGACTGAGTTAAAACTCTAGACACAACTAATGAATCCACAGAAAAGGCTGCTTGCACAGCAATGACACCCTCCTTCCTCAGCAACATCCCAGACTGAGTAAAACAGCTAATGAACCAAGGATAAAGCCAAAAGCATGTTCTAATACCGCTGAGCCATCTGTACAGCCCCAGGCACATCTCTTTCTTAACTGCCCTCAAAATCTGCCCTTTGTGTTTACTGTTTGCTTCTTAATACTGAGTTGTCTAAATTCTCACTTAACCTTAAATTCTTTTCTGTGGCGTAAGAACCCAGTTACACATAAGTGGAGGTCTCTAGGAGAAACACGGGTTGCCTGGTCAGCGCTAGGCAGCATCTCCTTATCGCAGGCCTGTGAGACAGGCAGGGCTGCTGCTGCCTGCAGCACTCAGTGCTTAGAGGAGAGACAGAGTTAGCGTAGTGAGGACAGATAACCAACGGGATCTCAAAGCCAGGACGCATCTCCTGGGGTTTAAATGTACATGTGGGTTTTGTCCTCCTTGCTTACTACCACAGTTTTGGTTACATTTAAAGGATCACTAACAACATTCAACTAACTGCTAAATAACTCAGGTTTTAACTAAGCCTTATTTATACTGTATTCTTAGAGAGAGCCATTTATTAATGGATGGCAAACAGCAGGAATCTATTGCTTGTCTAATATATATATATATATTATTACATATATATTATGTTATATACCATAACACATATAGCACAAAAATAAATGTAATTAATTTTTAAAATATTTCAAGCCAGGTGGTGGTGGCGGCGGCGGCGGCGGCGGCGGCGGCACACGCCTTTAATCCCAGCACTCAGGAGGCAGAGCCAGGTGGATCTCTGAGTTCGAGGCCAGCCGGGCTACCAAGTGAGTCCCAGGAAAGGCGCAAAGCTACACAGAGAAACCCTGTCTCGAAAAACCAAAAAAAAAAAAAAAAAAAAAAAAAAAAAAATAGATCCTTTTGCTAAGTTCTTATCACCCATGTTTTCCAAGGTTTTGGTCAACAAAGTAGATACACAATCAATCTACACCAATAACTTCTTTGCTAGCTCTAACTTTATAGTGTCAGGCATGATGCCATTAAGGACTTAGTATAGTTTTTATAATGTTGTAGGTGGTAGGAGACCTTCTTTCTTTAATCTATCTACATTTTGCAACATCCGAGTTTTTTCCATCGGTTAATTCTTGGCTATTCTAACCATATAGCCTTTGAATTATGTAAGAAAAGCTTCTGGGTGACTTAGATTTAGTATCTCAGAATCCAAGCACAAAGGAGAAAAAAAAAATGCTCACAGTCACGGAAGCAAACACCTATGGAATATCAAGTCAGTAAGTCAGAAAATACAAGTAAGGAACGAGAGAAGAGCCCCTGAATTCGAGGTCCATCAAATGCCAGGCAGCCAGCCCTGGACAACTGCATTCCTAAAGGGTCAACTGATTAACAATCCACTTTCAACAGAATCTAGTAATGATACAACCCGGTCAGCTAACATGCTAGCTTGTGTGATTACAGAATGCTACATCAAAAATAGGGGTTTATTTTAGAAAATTAGCTATTAATAGACACATACCATGCACATACAGAACTGTAGGGTGCAGTCGAGGTACAGACACCTGTATCCTGCTTATATCATAATGAGCAACTACTTCAAGTGCTTATACAAAGCACCAAATATTTAGAAACTTCAGGCTAAACACGTCTGAAAATCCCATAGACTTTTACACCTTTGTGTTAGTTGAGTAAACTGGTAACTACAAAACAGTCAAAGGAAAAATGCATCTTTATTAAGAGTCTCAGAAAGAAAGATGGAGGTACAGCAAGAACAAATCTCCCTTTGGTGTTTTGTTTTATTTTGAGATTTTTGGTACTGACATATCTGCTGTATTCAAGTAGCCCAGGATGGCTTGCCACTACTTGCGGTCCTCCTGCTGCCACCTCCTGAGACCAACTGGGCATAATTCTTGAAGACTAAACAGTGATGCAGTGGTTTGAATAGAACTGGCCCCCAGAGACTAATGTGTTTGAATGCTTGACCCATTAGGAGGGTGGCCTGCTGGAGTAGGTATGGTCTTGTTGGAGGAAGTATGTCACTATGGGGTGGGCTTTGAGGTCTCATATGCTCAAGCTACACCCAGTGTGGCACATAGTCTCTTTCTGCTGCCTGCAGATCTGCTGTAGAATTCTCAGTTAAACCTTCTCCAGCACCATGTCTGCCTGCACACCACCATGTTTCCCACCACGACAATAATGGACTAAACCTGTAAAACTGTAAGCCAGCCCCAATTAATGCTTCCTTTTACAGACACTTGCATGACCATGGTATCAGTTCACAGCAATAGAAAACCTAACTAAAACAACTGAAATGATTCTTTTTGTTTGTTTGTTTTTTGAGACAGAGTTTCTCTATTTAGCTATGGCTGTCCTAAAAATCGCTCTGTAGAGCAAGCTGGCCTCAAACTCACAGAGATCCATCTGCCTCTCTTTTCCAAGTGCTGGGATTAAAGGTGTGTGCCACCACTGCCTGGATGTGAAATGATTCTTGAAGTCTGAGGTTTTGGTCCTCTCCTAATCTCCCTGTCTAAGGAAAGAGCACTACTGTAGTTAAGAGTTTTTTTTGTCTGGCCCAAAGTTAGGACAACTCTCTCTTACCTGTCAGTCCTGTAGTCACTTAGACCCAACCAAGTAAACACAGAGACTTATATTGTTTATAAACTATATAGCCATGGTAGGCTTCTTGTTAACTGTTTTTATTTCTTAAATTAACCCATTTTTATTAATCTATAAGGTGTCACGTGGCTCGTGGCTTACCGGTACCTTACATCTTTTCATGGCAGTGGCTGGCAGCATTTCTCTCACTTAGCCTTCCACTTCCCAGAATTCCTTTCCTCCCTTGTCCCACCTATACTTCCTCTTGCCTGGCTACTGGCCAATCAGTGTTCCATTCATCAACCAATCTGAGCAACACATTTGACATATAGAACATCCCACAGCACACTACTGTCTGCCCACTCACTCAAGCTGAGTCTTCATGCCTTCTTTTACAAAGGTTTAATAACACACTATATTCCATCTATGGCACTACAGAAAATATGTATGGAACATTCATACATACAAACAGGTAGAAACATTATAAGAAACATCCATCAAACAGCATATGCAAATATGACAGTGTGCCCTTTCCCAAGTCCACACATGTACTTCAGATGAGCACGCCTTCCTCCCAGCTCTGTAGATTTTCATTCATTACTCCATCCCACTTCTAGCAGCATGGTTACCGATCTGCTGCATTACTCACGGTTATTTCAAAATAAGACAGACATTTTAATTAGGAGATAGGGAAATGAGCACTGCATGTATTAGGTAACTGTGGAACAAGCTCTATCTTAGGAAGAGGTCACACTAGAAACAAAGCAGAGTAAGAGGGCTAAAAACACAAGAGGCCCCGGGAGACCGAAGGGTCACCCAGAGCCAAGCAAGGGAAGTTAACTTCTAACCCTTCTCAACGTTGCTTGGGCTTAGATCCAGGAATGAAGAGAAGATTTCATTAGACTTCCTGATTCCAGAACCCATGCCAGCAGAGTTTGGGGATCAGTTCCCAAGGAAGAATCAGCTCTTCTGATCTAGTCTAAATATACCATATTTATGCCAGTATCTGGAGACAGCAACCACTGAATGGAAGAGCTCTCTTCCCCCACTGCCCTCCAAATCACCCACTCCCTGCTGAACAGACTCCTCCCTTCCCCCATGTCTGCTGCCCCCAGACGATGCTCTTCCCTTTCCTCCTCTGGAAATAAGTACCATCCTTCATGCCTGTGGCCAAGTTAAAAATCTCTTTCTTCCATGAGGTGATTCCTGATCCCTCCCTGTCTTTGAGACCAATTTTTCTGTCCCATATTTTAGTACCTCCACCTTCCAGTACACAATGTACGTTCTAGCTTCTACTAGAACATAAGCCATCTGGAGTATGGAGGCACGATGGTTCATTTTCTACACCACACACAGATTTTGGATAAGCAGATGCTTCATTAACTATGAAATCAGCCTAAAAAAAAAAAACAGCACACCGTGGGGGTTTTATTCCTTTTCAAGTATTTTACTAGAAAGTATGCTTTGCCCCTCCAATTTATGTGGTGGTTATGATATGTAGAGTTTGATTCCACAGTGTGGTCTCTGAAAGCCAGGTCACAGAGATACTAAATCCCACCAACAGTCAACACACAATCAAAGCTGAGGTTTGTGTTTGTTTGTTTGTTTGTTTGTTTAAGTAAAACTTACCTCATTAGTTAAGGCAAAAGTTCCCCAGTGAATTGCCACAGATCTCTTCGTTTGAACATCAATGTGAATTCTTACAGCATCTTCTGGGTCAACATGCTGGTATTTCATAAACCACCTGATGAGACACAGCTATTGATTAATTTACTCTTTGCAAATAGCTTAAATTCAAATGGCTATTTAATCTAATCAATATTTAATAGTCTGCATATCTGGAAAGACAGATGTGCAGTTAAAAGCATGTACTACCTTTGCAGACCTGAATTCAGTTCCCGGTTCCCACATCAGGCAGTTCACAATTGCCTGTAACCCCAGCTCCAGGAGATCCAATGTCCTTGTCTGGCCTCCTTGGACATTTACACTCACACACACAAACACACACACACACACACACACACACACACAGTTAAAAATAAAATTTAAAACAAAAGGATTCTTCACAGGACTATGAATGTTTGAAAACTCACTGTGGCTATTCTTATGGCCTCTCCCTAAACCTTCATTTGACTTTATGTCAGTATACCTAGGAATTTCACCAAATCAGCAGTAGATGCAGCAACAAGCAATAGTGTTGTTTCCAACCACTTTTCAGCCATCAAATTCACACGGAACTCATCCAGAAAATTTATAATAAAAAGTTACTCCATGATTTTGATGTTGGGACACCAGCATTAGATTTGTGCAGCCAGAAGTGAGACTCTCAGGGAAGAGACACAAGCAGCGATGAATGAGCCAGGCACTAAGTCTGGAGGCAGGCCAAGACTGTAAGAAAACAAGCAATATGGAGAGACGGCTCTGCTGCCCTTCCTGAAGATCTGAGATCAGTTCCCAGTACCCTCATGGAGTGGCTCAAAATGGCTTATAACTCCAGCTCTAAGGGAGCTAACACCCTCTTCTATTATGGGCACCCAAACACATGGCATTCACTCACACAGACACACAAATACCCATAATATTAAAAGTGAAATCTTATGCCAGGCATGATAGCGCATGCCTTTAATCCCAGCACTTAGGAGGGAGAGGCAGGCAGATCTCTGAGTTGGAGGCCAGCCTGGTCTACCAGGATACCCAGAGATACACAGAGAAATGCTACCTCAAAAAAAATCATAAACAAATAAATAATAAATAAAATCTCAAAATATATATGTAAACAAATAAACAAGATTCTAAACAGAAGCAAAATCCATGCACAGTTGGTAAAACCATTTCCCCTTAGTCCACTTTTCTCTGGGGGCAAAAAAGCAAAACTCTTATCTCATGTGTAAAAATTGCTAAAAAGTGAGGTTCAAGCTTTATTTCATATTTATTTTGATTTTTACTGATGCTGTATTTTAAAATATGACTTATTATTTTACTCTGCAATTTTACGGATGAATCAAAGAAATATAATAATGGGTAAAGAATTGGAAACCATGTCGGGTGGTGGTGGTACATGCCTTTAATCCCAGCACTCAGCAGGCAGAGGCAGGAGGACTGCTGTGAGTTCAAGACCAGCATGGTCTACAAACGAGTTCCAGGACAGCCAGGGCTATAAAAAAAAAAAAAAGAATTGGAAAACAAACCAGTTACAGTAGAACACACCATCAGGATATCCCACAGGCACGAAAACACACCAGTTACAGTAGAACACACCACACACCATAAGGATATCCCACAGGCACTAACCAAATGGAAAGCAAGCCAAGAGTTAGTGTAAAGCCAGGTGCTATGGCACACACACCTATAACCCTTCCACTCCACACAGGAGGATCCTAAACTCATGGCTAGACTACAATATCATGACTTTTTCTCAAAAATAAATAGTATACAGTGTAAAGTATTTAAAGATAAGGGGGGAAAAGTCCCACTGCCAGTCAAGGTATTTTATTTAAAACACCATAAAACTGAACAAGTGACTACAGATAGCAAAGTCCTGGAAGACTGACTAACACCTTGGAGCCCCCCAGGCTCCAGAAGGAGAGCCTGAGTCCTGACTCGTGCAGGGGTTGGAAAGCCTTTGGAAAGGACTCTCAAATCCCTGAGCTTCTACTTCCATGTCTGTGAAGTATAAACTTTGATCCAGACAGTTTGTGAAAACATTAAATGCAGCACCTATTCGTAGACCCCTCACACAAATTAATTATTATTAACAAAACATGTTAATTATTATTAACAAAACATGTTAATTATTATTAACAAAACATGACCTTCAGAAAAAAATGAATTATTTTTTATGCAAAGGATGCACACGTTTTACTTTCCAAGCCACTGGTTTAGCTGAGGAGAAACATTTCTTCATATTCTTTGCATCTTAGTCTGCCACTACCTAGCAATACTAGAAAGACTAAGGGGTATGGGCTGTACCCAGGTGTTCTGCCCTTTCCGGAACTCATCACCTAGAGTTCATCCATCTACAACAACAAAAGGGTGATTTGACTGTCTTCTGGAAACCCCAAAACAAAACCACTGTGCTCAGAAGAGACTACAGCAGCAGTGTTCTACCTATGTCCTGACAATCAGGAGCCAAGGCAGAACGGAAACAGTCTTGGTGTGTCCCCTCGTCTAACAGTCCTTTTGCAAATGCTACTTCTTTTCTAACTTCTATTTACCTGAAATAAATTTACTTTTTTTTTTTTACTCTAGCCATTACAATGAAAATGTCAGTGCTAAGGTTGACAGACCACTTGACCCAGCTGGTTCAGGGCTCCGGACTCAATCCCCAGCACTGTAAGTGGAAAGTAAATGCTAAACTCCAGCTACGTCTGGGGATGAGAGACCCCAGAAGCAGGAATCAAATATTCCCAGCACACAACTGAAAGCCATTTTTCACTATAATCAGCTTACATGTGTACAGGATTCCTAAGTTTTATTTTATTTATAAATCAGCTAGGATCAACAAAACAAAACCAGATTCTACAGTCCATGTGAACTACATTTAATGCTCTTAAAGCAAGCCATGGCCCCACCCCCAGACGAAGGCACTGTAGAGAAGGGGCAAGGCTGTGGCCATGCAGTTTGTGCCGTCACCACAGACACAGACATTAAACATGGGATGCCACCCATGAAGGCTTGTTTGTATAACAGTAAAGAGATACTCTTTATGTAGGGAGTAAAAGTCAACACCATGTGAAAATGATTTGTGACCATTTTTTAAAGCCATGTCAATTGATATTTTCAGGAGTTTCATGAGAACTAGAATAATTTGAATGGAAAATGTAAAATTTAAACACTAATACTGACTTACAATAATTTCTGTTGTGGTCTGTAATGGTGGTGGCTTTTTGGAACAGATTCTCCTGCCTCAACTTCTCAGTTTTGGGGTTAGAGGCATGTGCTGCCTCATCTGGCAAGTTATGATAGTTTCAATAATTACTAAGAACCCAAAACAGGTAAAAGTATCTAAACGCACCCACAACAAGGAAATAAGTAAAGCTAAATAAATAAATAAAAGAATAAGAATAAGAAAAATGGTTTGGTGAACTTAAAGGTTAACAAATGAATTTGACAGGGATGGGGATATAGCTCTGTGATGCCTCAGGCCCTGGATTCAATCCCCAGTTACAAGAAAGAAAGAAGGAAAACTGATGAATGAATGGATAGATACAGGGTGAAAACAAAAAACTGGATTTACCCAATCTGTCACCATGTGTACAAACAGCTACGTAAGTAAGTCTAAGCTCTGTTGAGATTATATATACTGCTTGTATTTGAGATTCAATGCTTGTAGGGTTGCCTAATAACAAACATGTATGTGCATGCTGTGAAAAGTAAAGCAAAACCTGGTATGTGTTCATGTATGTGCACATGTGTGTGTGGGCATGTGCAGCCCAGAGGTCAACATCAGGTGTTTCTCCCTATCACTCTCCACCTTTTTAAGAAACAAAAATGACTACATTCATTCTTTGCCTGTGACACACACAAGTGGGTGAAGAGAACTTGAGTGTAGGTGGATTCTCTGCTTCAAACTTGCAGGTCCTAGGGATCAAACTTGGGTCTGCTTACCCTGAATAGGAGGTGCCCCGCCACTCCATTTCACCAGCCCTCCCTCCACCTTGTTTTAAAGACAGCTTCTCTCACTGAACCTGGACCTCATTGATTGGCTACACTGTCTGACCAGTGAACACCCAGGATCCTCCCATCTGCCTCCCCAGCTCTGGAATTACAGGAATGTGCTGTCAAGCAGGGTTTTTTAATGTGGGTTCTGAGGAACCAAATCTGCACCTCCATGCTTGCATAAGCACTCATTTTATTACCAGTAAGCCAACTTCCTAGACCACTTTATTACAATCAGTTTTGCTTCACTTGTACATCTGTTTGACTGAGTTCTTCTGGGTCTTCAGTGACAGTGTGGCCCTTAACTGCTCTCAAAATAGGTGAGGAGCACACAGTGGTGAGAGCATGTCAGGACCAGATTCTTCGTCCACATCACACAGACTATGGGCCAACTCCTTGCTTTCTCGATCTGCTAAACAGAAAATCTGCAGGACAGGGATTGGAAATTCCCAATCACAGAGTCAAAGCCAGTCATCTGCAGAAGAATCATCCATGTGAAGAGGAAGAATAAAAGTTGGTTCTAGGTACTGGCTAGTAAGCAGGAAGGTATGTGGGCTCTGGCAAGAATCTAGAAATTGTTTTGTTTTTTTTCCCCCGGTTAGTTTCAAACTCACAGAGATTAAAGGTGTGAGCCACCACCGCCCAGCTGAATTCTTTACACCTTAATATAAAATTAAATTTGAATCTAACTTCAACCTCCATCAATGTGTATCAAGCCCACCACTAAAATCACAAATTATATAGCATCAAGAATCATAACGTGTGAAGTACACATTTACAAACCTTGGTTCATAAGCTCCAATGGGAATAGCTGCAAGGTCAAAGGGACCAAACCTCTTTCCTATCTCTTCAAAAGCAGGGCAGTAACCAGTATCCCCAGTGAAGAAGAATCGATTCCAAGGCCCCAACACAGACCAACTGCCCCACAGAACCTTGTTGTCATCCATGAGGGTCCTTTTACACCAGTGTTGGGAAGGCGTGAAGACAAAAGTGACCTTATCATGGCCAGGGACGCAATTCTCCTCCCACCAGTCCAGCTCAATCACGTTCTCACAGCCACATTTCTGCATCCAGTCGAGAAGACCCAAAGGCACAAACCATCTCAACTCACTGCCAAATCGCTCATTCAAAGCGAGGACAGAGCCATAGTCCAGGTGGTCATAGTGGTTGTGACTAATAAGGACAGCATCGATTCTGGGAAGTTCACTTATTGTACACGGGGGACGGCGAAATCGCTTTGGACCCATGTACTGTGAGGGAGAAGCGCGGGAGCTGAACATGGGGTCTGTAAGGAATATGAGCTCATCCATTTCCACCATCAGCGTTGCGTGTCCCAGCCATGTGACTCTTAAGCCAGCCTCTCGCACTCCAGCTTCTTCAGGGTCACTGATAAAATACGGCTTAAGCACTGGGAGTTCTTTGTCAAGTTCCTGTATATATAAAGAGGGAAAAGGCAGTATTTAGGAGGTGGAAAGGCATTATATCATCACAGAAAACACTGTGACCTGCATTTCAGTGAGGAGCTATTTGGGAATAACTAAAGTCATCCAGTACACCTGCCACTGCTGCGCTTCCCTGAAACAGGTGCACTCGCTTCCTTCTGGATGGGACTTAATCACCACAGGTTAGTAATCTGCTTAGTCCTGAATGCAAGAGGGGAGGAAAACCCAGTGGAAAACCCTCGGTCCCGCTCAGTTTGTATGTTAACGGCTGTCTTCAGAAACGCCAGCAGCAGACTGTCATACACACAGTCACTCTGCTGCTGTCCCCTCCCTGAGCTGATGGTGTATTTGCTGCCTAAAGACAGCCTCAGAAGCAGGCCAGTCCTTGGAACTCACAAGGTAAGCGGCCAGCAACTGACATTTAACACTTGGATCTTATATACCTCACTTTCTGAGCACATAAAATTCAAAGCAAAACACTATAATGATTCCTGGGGGCGGATCACATTCATAAATGATTCTCCTCATTCCTACCTTTACAAGGCAGGCTGACACAATAGGGCAAAGGCAGGAGACAATGGTGAAGGAAAGCTAAGAAGTCACGGAGAGTCTGAATGAGAAGGCCTGGCCAGGAGAGGAAAGGCAGAGGATCGCAGTGATGGCTCTTAAGCCCTCCAAGCTCAAGTTCCCATCTGGAAGATGGGTACAACAATCTGCATTGCCATGAGAACTGAATTAGAAATGGCTAGCTCATAATACATGCTCTGTAAGTATTCCAATGAAGACAGCATGTCCCAACCCTGATGACCAAGTATGCACCAGGATTGTCAATTTCTTGTATTTCTGCACAGCCAGTAACCTATACTTAAGATCCTAAGCAGCAGCTAGACACATCAAAGTACTCATGACTGTTCAGCTGTCTCCGTGCCCACTCCATCCATATACAAGAGTCATAACAGTCCTCAACAGTATACCAACACAGACATGGTAGGTAGCACTTGGGAAGCAGAGGAAGAAAAACCAAGAGTTCAAGGCTATCCTGGGTTTATATAGTAAGATCTGTCTATAAATAAATAATCCAACAAAAACAGTGTGCCTATGGTTAAGATATAACTCCTTCTCTGCTGTAAAGTGTTCACTGCTCTCTACTCCCTGACAAACCCCATCTCAGTCCCTTGCCCAACAGTAAGTAAGGATGCCCAGTCCTCTCCAGCTGTGCTTCATGCTATTGACTGCCATACACACACTCTCTATCACATACTCAGGAAAATACTTCCCATTCCTGGACCGAGTTTCAGAACTCTGCATGATTCTGACCCATTTTTCAGATTGCCTTCACCCTCTCAGACCTTGGAGACTATAATTAAATTGTGCATCCTCCAGGGCCACCCCACCCCCAAGTCTCTGCAGATGGAATCCCTCCCTACAACTCCTGGACATGTATGCTTCTATGAACACAAGGCTCCCACAGATATTCTGGTCTAAAATTAGACGATATCTCTTGTCTTATGCAGCTTGGAATCATTCTAAGTGCTTTGCCCAGTGCTTGCAACTGAGAACATGATCAATAAAAAATTTTGGATAAATTAATAAAAAAAATGATGTTAGTTTTTTTTTCAATCAATTCTCAAATTTTACAATTAGGGTTAGAAAAAAAAGTCACATTGTAAATTTACCAAGAATTAAGAAGAAAATTAAAAAGATAGAGGCAAAAGAAGAAGAGAAGTAGGGTGCTTGAGAGATGGCTCAGCAGTTAAGGGCACTTCCTGAACTTTCAGAGGACCTGGGTTCTATTCCCAGTGCCCACATTAGGCTGCTCACAACCACCCACAACTCCAGGAGATCCAATACCCTCTTCTAGCCTCTTCAGGCACTTACAAGCATGTGGTCCACATACTCAGGCACAAACATTCACATAAAATAAACAAGGTTTTTAAGAAAGGAAAGAAATGAATGTAAATTTAACATAATGTAATTATGTGTTAGGTATAATAGTAGTCATACAATAATAATGATGACAAAATATCATATATCAAGTACTTTACTAAAATATAGCATAAAATAGCATTAGCAATAGCTACCATTTATATAGATTTTTACCATTTGGACATTGTACTAATTCACAAAAAAATTTAGATTTAACACAGATCAAAACACCAAAGGTAAAAACTCCTTCCATCTTACAGATGAAAAAGCAGAGAGTTATAGAGTTACCTTTACACAGGTCAGCCAGCTGGTCTCTTGTAGCTAGAGTTTTCCTGCCTGGCCCACAGTCAGGACAAATCTCTCCTACCCACCAGTCCCACAGCCGCTCAGACCCAACCAAGTAAACACACAGAGACTTATATTGCTTACAAACTGTATGGCTATGGCAGGCTTCTTGCTAACTGTTCTTATATCTTAAATTAACCCATTTCTATTAATCTATAAGTTGCCACATGGCTTGTGGCTTATCAATATCTTACATGTTGGTACTCATGGTGGCGGCTGGAAGCGTCTCCTCCTCTCTGCTAGTCCCGTCTATACTTCCTGCCTGGCACAGCACTCCCCCCTTTTTTTTTTCAAAAAGGAAGGCTTTAAATTTCACATAGTAAAATTATAGATAACAAAACAATTATCAAGCCAGAATTATAGTTACGAGAGACATACAGGCCCTGCGGCAGCCGGCAGAGACATACAGGCCGACAGAGGCCCACAGAGACAGACAGGCCTGGCGGCAGCGACAAACAAACACAAGTAGGCCTGGCGGCGGTGGCTGACAGAGACATACAGGTCCGGCGGGGGCCGGCAGAGACATACAGGCCCAACGGCGGCGACAAGCAGAGGCAGGTAGACCCGCAGCGGCGGCCGGCAGAGGTAGACTGGCCTGGCAGAGGCAGGCAGGCCTGGTGCAGAGGCAGGCAGGGCCAGGAGGCGGCGGGCCAAAACACAGTCACAATAAAGACCAGAAATAGAGCTATTACCCGCTGAAGAGCTAGTGAAAACAAACTCTTAATCAAAAGCTTGGAACAGGAACGCCTCTAACCCCAACACCCAGGGAAGAAGCTATCTCTGTGGGACGGAACTAGAACGAATCTGAACACTCCGTCTGAGGACAACCCAGGGCCCAGCTGCTGATCCTGCAAAACCCAACAACTTGGAGGTGTTGGTAAGACTACCCTGCTCAGCTGAAATCTATCCGAGAGAGGATTCAGATCCCTACAGTTTGAAGTCTGAAGAAACAAGATCAGCTAAGGAGTTGATGAATGAACAAAACGTGACCTGGGAACACAGAAGAAGGTGCTGCCCAGCCACAAAACCAGATCACCAGAATCATAAGTATATACTTCACCGACTGAGATCAGCTGCTCCTGAAGAAACAGCCCAATAGCACCAATTTAACCAAGAACTCCTAGTGAGCCAAGACTAAAAATTAGAACAAGAGAGGCACTCTCAGACACAGACACCACCTGCACCGAGCAGAGGAAGAGAGAAGTAGACACCAGTGCAAAACTACAGGCAACAACATAAAGACCTATATGGCAACATCAGAACCCAGTGATTCTACACCTGCAAGACCTGAACATGCCAAGACAGAAGAAACAGAAGAAATCAACCCTAAAAATGACTTTAAGAAGATGATAGAGGCCCTTAAAGAAGAAATAAAAAATTCCCTTAAAGAGGAAATAAAAACTTCCCTTAAAGAGGAAATGAAAAACTCCATTAAAGAGGAAATAAAAAACTCCCTTAAAGAAATGGAAGAAGAAAACGAACAAAAAATGGGAAGAAAGCCAAGAAAAAGCAATTAAACAGATGAAAGAAACATTCCAAAATCTGAAAAATGAATTTGAGACAATAAAGAAAACACATGCTGAGGGAATGCTGGAAATAGAAATCCTGACTAAACAAACAGGAACTACAGAAAAAAGCATAACCAACCGATTGCAAGAGATGGAACAGAGAATCTCTGATACTGAAGACACAATAGAGAAAATAGATTCATCAGTCAAAGAAAACACTAAAGACAAAAAAGTCGTAACACAAAATGTCCAAGAAATTTGGGACACCATGAAAAGACCAAACCTAAGAATAATAGGGATAGAAGAAGGAGAAGAATACCAACTCAAAGGCACAGAAAATATATTCAACAAAATCATAGAAGAAAACTTTCCTAACCTAAAGAAAGAAATACCTATGAAGATACAAGAAGCTTACAGAACACTGAATAGGCTGGATCAAAAAAAAAGTCCCCTCGCCACATAATAATCAAAACACTAAACACACAGAACAAAGAAAAAGTATTAAGAGCCGCAAAGGAAAAAGACTAAGTAACATATAAAGGCAAACCCATCAGAATAACACCAGACTACTCAATAGAGACTATGAAAGCTAGAAGATCATAGACAAATCTCATGCAGACACTAAGAGACCACGGATGCCAACCCAGACTATTATACCCAGCAAAACTCTCAATCACCATAGGTGGAGTAAACAAAACATTCCGGGATAAAACCAGATTTAATCAATACCTGTCCACAAACCCAGCCCTACAGAAAGCACTAGAAGGGAAAATCCAACCCAAAGAAGCTAAACACATTCATGAAAAATCAAGCAATAGATAATCCCACACCAACATACACCAAAGAAAGACAACACAACACAACCACAAAAAAATAACAGGAATTAATAATCACTGGTCATTAATATCCATCAATATCAATGGTCTCAACTCACCTATAAAAAGACACAGGCTAACAGAATGGATAAGAAAACAGGACCCATCCATCTGCTGCATACAAGAAACACACCTTAACTACAAAGACAGACACTACCTCCGAGTAAAAGGCTGGGAAAAGGCTTTCCAAGCAAATGGACCTAAGAAACAAGCTGGTGTAGCTATCCTAGTATCTAATAAAATAGACTTCAAACTAAAATCAATCAAAAGAGATCAGGATGACATTACGTATTTATCACGGGAAAAATCCACCAAGATGAAGTCTCGATTCTAAACATTTATGCTCCAAATACAAAAGCACCCACATTCATAAAAGAAACACTACTAAAGTTTAAAACACACATCAAACCCCACACATTAGTAGTGGGAGATTTTAACACACCACTCTCACCAAAAGACAGATCTACCAGACTGAAACTTAACAAAGAAATAAAGGACCTAACAGATGTTAAGACTCAAATGGACCTAATAGATATCTATGGAACATTCCATCCTAACACAAAAGAAAATACCTTCTTCTCAGCACCCCATGGAACCTTCTCAAAAATTGACCACATGCTTGGACACAAAACAAATCTCAACAGATACAAAAAAACTGGAATAACCTCCTGTATCTTATCAGACCACCATGCCTTAAAGTTAGACCTCAACAACAACAAAAATTATAGAAAACCCACAAACTCATGGAAACTGAATAATGCCCACCTGAAACATCAATGGGTCAAGGAAGAAATAAAGAAATTAAAGATTTCCTAAAATTCAATGAAAATAAAAGTACAACATACCCAAACTTATGGGACACTATGAAAGCAGTGCTAAGAGGAAAATGCATAGCTCTAAATGCATACATAAAGAAGATGGAGCGAGCCGGGCGTGTGGGCACGCCTTAATCCAGCACTCGGAGCAGAGCCAGCGATCTCTGTATTCGAGCCAGCTGGCTACCAAGTGAGCCAGGAAAGCGCAAAGCTACACAGAGAAACCTGTCTCGAAAAAACCAAAAAAAAAAAAAAAAGAAGAAGATGGAGCAATCCCATACCAATGAATTAACAGCACAACTGAAAGCTCTAGAACGAAAAGAAACAAACTCACCCAGGAGAAATAGACGCCAGGAAATAATCAAATTGAGGTCTGAAATCAACAAAATAGAAAACAAGAGAACAATACAAAAAATCAATGAAACAAAGAGTTGGTTCTTTGAAAAAATCAACAAGATAAACAAGCCCCTAGCCAAATTAACCACAAGGCAAAGAGAGAGCACCAAAATTCACAAAATCAGAAATGAAAAGGGAGACATAACAACAGACAACGAGGAAATCCAGAGAATCATCAGATCATACTTCAAAAACCTGTACTCCACAAAAATGGAAAACCAGGAAGAAATGGACAATTTTCTGGATAAATACCACATACCAAAATTAAATCAAGACCAGATAAACCATTTAAATAGACCAATAACCCCTAAAGAAATAGAAACAGTCATCAAAAGTCTCCCAACTAAAAAAAGCCCAGGACCAGATGGTTTCAGTGCAGAATTCTACCAGACTTTGAAAGAAGAACTAATACCAATACTCTTCAAAGTGTTCCACACAATAGAAACAGAAGGAACACTACCAAACACTTTTTATGAGGCTACAATTACCCTGATACCCAAACCACACAAAGATGCACCAAAGAAGGAGAACTACAGACCAATCTCCCTCATGAACATTGATGCAAAAATACTCAACAAAATATTGGCAAACCAAATCCAAGAATACATCAAAACAATCATCCATCACAACCAAGTAGGATTCATCCCAGGGATGCAAGGATGGTTCAACATATGAAAACCAGTCAATGTAATACACCATATAAACAAAATGAAAGAAAAAAAAACCATATGATCATCTCCTTAGATGCTGAAAAAGCCTTTGACAAAATCCAACACCCCTTCATGATAAAGGTCTTAGAAAGATCAGGAATACAAGGAACATTTCTAAACATAATAAAAGCAATTTATAGCAAGCCAACAGCAAACATCAAATTGAATGGAGAGAAACTCAAAGCAATACCACTAAATTCAGGAACAAGACAAGGCTGTCCACTCTCCCCATATTTATTCAATATAGTACTAGAAGTTCTAGCTAGAGCAATAAGACAACAAAAGGAGATCAAAGGGATACAAATTGGCAAGGAAGAAGTCAAACTTTCACTATTTGCAGATGATATGATAGTATACATAAGTGACCCCAAAAACTCTACTAGGGAACTCCTACAGCTGATAAACTCCTTCAGTAAAGTGGCAGGATACAAGATCAACTCAAAAAAATCAGTAGCCCTCCTATACACAAATGATAAAGGGGCTGAGAAAGAAGTCAGAGAAACATCACCCTTTACAATAGCCACAAATAATATAAAATACCTTGGGATAACACTAACTAAACAAGTGAAGGACCTTTTTGATAAGAACTTTAAATCTCTAAAGAAAGAAATTGAAGAAGATATCAGAAAATGGAAGGCTCTACCATGCCCATGGATAGGTAGGATTAACATAGTAAAAATGGCAATCTTACCAAAAGCAATCTACAGATTCAATGCAATCCCCATCAAAATACCAACACAATTCTTCACAGACTTGGAAAGAAAAATACTGAACTTCATATGGAAAAACAAAAGACCCAGGAGAGCTAAAAGAATCCTATATGATAAAGCAACCTCTGGAGGCATCACCATCCCTGACCTCAAACTCTACTATAAAGCTATAGTAATAAAAACAGCTTGGTACTGGTATAAAAACTGACATACGTACCAATGGAATCAAATTGAAGACCCTGACATTAATCCATGCACATATGAACACCTGGTTTTTGACAAAGGAGCCAAAACTATACAATGGAAAAAAGAAAGTATCTTCAACAAATGGTGCTGGCATAACTGGATGTCAATATGTAAAAGATTACAAATAGATCCATATCTGTCACCATGCACAAAACTCAAGTCCAAGTGGATCAAAGACCTGAACATAAATCAGTTACACTAAACTTAATAGAAAAGAAAGTAGGAAGCACTCTTGAACGCATTGGCACCAGAGACCATTTCCTAATGCTCAGCACAGACCCTGAGCACAACAATTAATAAATGGGACCTCTCGAAATTGAGAAGCTTTTGCAGGGCAAAAGACACAGTCAATAAGACAAAAAGACAGCCAACAGACTGGGAAAAGATCTTCACCAACCCCACATCTGACAGAGGATTGATCTCCACAGTATATAAAGAACTCAAGAAACTAGATATCAAAATACTGAACAGTCCAATTAAAAATGGGCTAAAGAGCTAAACAGAGAATTCACAAAACAAGAACTACAAATGGCTGAAAGACATTTAAAGAAATGCTCAACATCCTTAATCATCAGAGAAATGCAAATCAAAATGACTCTGAGATACCACCTTACACCTGTCAGAATGGCTATGATCAAAAACACCAATGACAGCCAATGTTGGAGAGGATGTGGAGCAAAGGGAACACTCCTCCACTGTTGGTGGGAATGTAAACTTGTACAACCATTGGGAAATCAGTATGGCGGTTTCTCAGAAAATTAGGAATCGAACTACCTCAAGACCCAGCCATCCCACTCTTGGGCATATACCCAAGGAATGCTGATTCATACCATAAAGATACATCCTCAGCTATGTTTATAGCAGCACTATTTGTAATAGCCAGAACCTGGAATCAACCTAGATGCCCGTCAACGGAAGAATGGATGGAAAAAATGTGGTACATATACACAATGGACTACTACTCAGCAGAGAAAAACAATGAAAGCATGAAATTTGCAGGCAAATGGATAGAACTAGAAAAAATCATCCTGAGTGAGGTAACCCAAACCCAGAAAGACAGTCATGGTATGTACTCGCTCATAAGTGGATTCTATCGAAAAAAAAAAAAAATAAAAAATAAAAAAAATAAAAAAAAAAATAAGTGGATTCTAGATATAAAATAAAGAACAATCAGACCACACACAACCCATAGAACCATAGAGGCTATATATATATAGCATGGAGGTCCCTAGGACGACTGTGGCTTATAATAAATTTTGGTTTTACTCAATTATTGAAAAAAAAATAGGCAAACGAATGGAAACACATGAACTATGAACCAAAGGCTGAGGGGTCCCCAGCTAGATCAGGCCTCTGAATAGGTGAGACAGTTGATTGGCTTGATCAGTTTGGGAGGCAACTAGGCAGTGGGACCAAGTCCTGTGCTCATTGCATGAGTTGGCTGTTTGAAACCTGGAGCTTATGCAGGGATACTTGGCTTAGTCTGGGAGGAAGGGCCTGGACTGAGTTTACCAGATTGATTGCAGTCCTCGGGGGAGGATTTGCCCTGGAGGAGGTGGGAATGGGGGGTAGGCTGGGGGTAAGGGGAGGGTGTGGGAGGGGGGAGAATAGGGGAACCCGTGTCTGATATGTAGAACTGAATGGTATTGTAAAATAAAATAAAAAGAACTAAGCCTTAGTTCCTGCCTCTTGAAGCAGTTTCTGAGGAAGCCATGAACAAAGGACAATCAATCTTCAACACCTTTGACAGCAGGGACAAGGGAGATAGCACATACCAAGCCTGGACCACTGAGCCAGCCCCACAGTCAGCAGCTCAAGGTAATAACCAAATAAGAACAAAGCCTGGGACTTGTCCAGGCCTGCCCAAAAATGGAAAAGCTATAGCCTTAACCAGCCCAGTTAGCCCTAGCCAATAGAATGTACTAATATGATTGCCACTTGATTAAGCCAATCATATCCAAGATGACCTAACTGCCCTACAAACTCTTAGCTCCTCTTAAAAGGAGCTTGCGAGCTTCTCCTGGAGTCATCACATTTTGCCTTTGTGTAAGATGGTCAGCCCCAGAATGCCAGAATACTAAATGCTCTTACTGATTCTATATGTGGATGGTGGTCTTTTGTGGGACTTCTCCAGGACTCTTAACATCTAATATGCAAAGTGTTGCCAATAAAGCTTTTTGGGTGGTGCATACCTTTAATCCTAGCACTTAAGAGGCAATGGCAGGAAGATATCTGGGGGTTTGAGGTTAGCATAGTCTACAGAGTGAGTTCTAGGATAGCCAGGACCACACAGAGAAATCCTGTCTACAAAACAAAACAAACAAAAGATAGTGAATTGAGATCTGAACACTTTTCTTTGTTGTGGTAGCTTGAATGAAATGTCATCCATAGGTTCAGGTGTCTGAACACTTGGTTCCCAGATGGTGGCACTATTTGGGTAGGTTTAGGAGATGTGGCCTTGCTGAAGGGAGTGTGTCTCTGGAAGTGGGCTTTGAAGTTTCAAAGCCAGGCATTCCTAGTTCTCTCTCTCTCTGCTTCCTGCCTGTAGTTGACAATGTAAGCTCTCAGGTGTTCCTGCGGCCAAGCCTGCCTGCGACCATGTTTCTCCACTATGATGGAACCTCTGGAACCACAGGCCCAAACAAACCTGTCCTTGTGTAAGCTGCCTGGTCCTGGTGCTGTATCACAGCAAAACAGCAGCTGACACATCTGCGTACCATTCTGCATGCTCAGCTTCTTCTCACTACAAAGTAAGCTTATCTTCACGGATTTACTCTTTGGCAGCTTCCTCAGGAACTCAAACAACATAACCTACTACTGAACAACAAAAAAGAAAAAAATCAGGGATTTGGGGAGAAAACTGCATTGGTAAAGCACCTGCTACACAAGTGTGAAATCTGAGTTCAGATCCCACCATCCACAAGGAAGTTGGGCATGGCATAGCTGTAACCCCAGCACTATATGGGAGAAAGGGGGATTCCTGAAGCTCACTAGCCAGCCAGCCTACCAAAGCAGGCTCAAGGATAAAAACTAAGGTAGATATCCAATGTCAATCTCCGGCCTCCACACACATATGCATATATGCAGACACACAGGTACACAGTCAAGTGACACAGAAAAGGAAGGAATGTTTTATAAACATTCTATCCCAATCACCAGAGTTTGAAAAAACATGTGGAAGAGGAGGGAGAGAGGAAAGGGATTCTTCATTTCTTAAAGAAAGTAAGGTTTGTTTGTTGGTTTGTTTGTTGGGCTAGATTACGATTGTCTTGGCTAATTTTCCTTCATGAAAACTGCAAAAGGAAAAATCATAAGGCCCATAATTAAAAAGCAGATTAGTTAATGCTTTGCTTTTCTTGAGAAAAGAGAAAAATCCAAATGTTTGCTGTGCCAGGTTATGTTCATCTTCAGTGAGTTGATGCTGAGTACACTGTCTTTCTTACTGCCATGACAAAACACCATGACCAAAGCAACTTAAAGAAGAAAGAGTTTATTGGGCTTGCAGTGTTCAGAGGGTGAGTCCATGACCATCATGGAGAGCATGGCAGCAGATAGGCAGGAGTGACATCGGAGCAGTAACTGAGAGTTTACATCCTGATCAGCAAGATTAAGACAGAGATGGAGAGATAACTGGAAATGGCTGAGCTTTTAAAACCTCAAAGCTCTCCTCCAGTAGCACACCTCCTCCAACAAGGCCATAACTCCCACTCCTTCCCAAACAGTTCCTACTGTGGAATAATGCTCTTGTACATTATAAAGATTTATCACTCAAAGTGGTTTAATAAAATGTTAATTGGCCTATAGCCAGACAGGAAGTGTAGGTGGGGCAACCAAACTAAGAATGCAGGGAAGAGGAAGGAAAGAGTCAGGAGTCACCAGCCAGACACACAGGAAGCAAGATGAAAATGCCACACTGAGAAAAGGTACCAAGCTATGTGGCTAAACATAGATAAGAACTGTGGGTTAATTTAAGTATAAGAGCTGATTAGTAATAAGCCTGAGCTACCAGCTGAGCATTTATAATTAATATAAGTCTCTGAGTGATTATTTGGAAGCCCACTGTGGGACAGGGCAGGACACAGAAAAGCTTCTCACTTCAAGTTCCACTAACTGGGGACAAAGCATTTAAATATATTGAACCTATGGGAGCTATTCTCATTCAAACCAGCACATACACTATGTGAGTTAATACTGTGACAAGTATTTCTGTCATCTTAGTGGTAAACAGACCACAGCAGAGAGGGGGCACTAAACTTGCAGCTCATACAACAGATAGGTGCTCTACTAAAGCAGTCAGGTCTTCCTCACTTAAGTCACTTCTTTTCACTAAACCTTTACCTCCTTGGAATAAATTATATTAACTCACATTAAAAGTAAATAAAATGTTACACTGAAATTGTGCTTTCAGGTCAAATTATCTACTCTCCCATCCTCCCCAAGACTACAACATAGTCATTGTGAGGTCTACAGATGTCTTTGATCCTGGGCGGTGGCAATAAGCTGCAGGTTGTTTTGAAAGGAGTACAAATCACCAAGTGATTTGGCGATTGTTGGTGAAAGAAAATACTGTTCTCATCATCCTCTTTCATGGGAACCTTCTATGGTCCAAAATACTTTTTAGACCATGTACCATTTTAAACATCCTGGCCAAATCCTATTATAAGCAACTCTTGGGATCCATAGTCTTTGGTTGTACTGGAATTTTGTTTTTTTTTCCTATACCCATTGAATACAGAGGCTACCTAGTGATGTTCAAACAGAAAGATGGAATTTTCCAGTGAGTAGATAAAGAAATTTCCTACAGCTGAAGAAAGTATATTTTCAGACTGAAAACACCTACTAGGTGCTGACTACAGGATTAAATAAAAACCAGATGCCATGGTGAAATTAGAAAATAGGTACCAAAGAGATGGTTGGGTTTGCTCAGTTTAGGAAGTTTCAATCACAGTCAAGTGGTTCTGTTGCTCTGGGGTCTGTAGGGGGCAGCACATCATGGCAGGGAACTTACAATACAGCAAGGCCCTTATCTCCCTGCCCAGAAAGGAAAATGAGGAGAAAAGGATGAGAGTTCCACTATTACTTCAAGGGCACGCCAGCAATGGGCAGAAGACCTTCCCACTCAGCCCTACCTCTTAATGTTTCTACCACTTCCCATAGCATCAGGCTGAGGAATAAATCTAGAACACCTGATGGTCTAATAAAGAGCTGAATGGCCAATGGCAAGGCAGGAGAAAGGATAGACGGAGCTGTCAGGCAGAAAGAGTTAATAGAAGGAGAAATCTGGGAGAAGAGAGATCTAGGAGCAAGAGAAGGAGGAAGACATCAAGGGCCAGCCACCCAACTACACAGCAGCAATGGAGTAAGAAAGAATGGTATACAAAAACAGAGAAAGGTAAAAGCACAGAGGCAAAAGACAGACGGGTTAATTTAAGAAAAGCTGGCAAGAAACAAGCCAAGCTAAGGCCAGGCATTCCTAATTAAGAATAAGCCTCTGTGTGTGATTTATTTGGGAGCTGGGAGATGGGTCCCCGAAAAGAGCAAAAGCAACTAACAACATCCCTCCCACCTTAAAATGTTATTAAAGTGTTATTTTTTTTCTCCCCTCTATTGGTGACTATGAGTCATTAGTCACACTAACAATGAGACAAGGTTATGGAGGCAACAACAGTGCAAAGCAACAACATCCCCTGAACAATGTGTGGCCTGTGAGCTGACACACTGCCCTAATGTTCCAGAACAGACAGGGACCAGCAATGGACCAGGAAAGAAACTCTTTCTCACCAGGCAACTAAACTATGCTTCCTGCTTATGCCCAACCCATTAATGTATAGATTAATCATATGTTTCTTCTACAGCACTTTCATATATGTAGGTAAACAAATACAATGTAGTATAATGATATAAATAGCATAATATATAATCTATGCAAATATTATTTTCTTTTCAAAGTAATGACTTGAGGCTATAATCTTCTCATTAATGCTAGCCTCCCAATATCTAACAAAACAACTTCCAGAAATCTGATTAAATTGGAGTTGACCTCCAGTCTTGGTTCTTCACCTACTTCCCCATGGTTTTATTTTAAGATTTGGGAAACTGTAACTCTGCCATACTTGGGTAAAGCTCAATCTTTCAGCAACTGTTTAAATATGTTTAAACACAAAGTTATAATCAACCCTGAAATAAGAGAAGCCAGCATATATTTGATCTAAATTTGGGCTTTCACTGAAGACAAGGAAGAAATAAGGCAGGGAAGAGGTGAAAAATGAAAATGCAAACTAGAGCCAGGTGATGAAGGTGGTGAACACTTTTAATCCCAGCACTCAGGAGGCTGAGGCAGGAGGATCTCTGTGAGTTCAAGGCCAGCCTAGTCTACAGAGTGAGTTCCAGGACAGCCAGGACTACATAGAGATACTCTGTCTCAGGAAAAGCCTTAAAAAAAAATAAAAAATAAGGAAACACAAACTGGAATAGTGCAAAGATGTTTTTCTTTCAGATTGTACTGATGGCATATTCAAAGATCTGAGCCCCTTGGCATCTTTCTTTATCTGCCTTTGAAAAGAAAAGCTTCACTGAGGACGCAGCCACACTTCACCACCCTCACTCCCCTGCCCTAGTCACTGTTGCACTTACGGTTTGATTTTGTTTGTTTGGTTGGTTAGTTGGTTTGGTTTGGTTTGTTTTTTCTCCAGATAGGGTTTGTCTGTGTAGCCCTGGCTGTCTTGGAACTCAAGAGATTCACCTGCCTCCTCCTCCCAAGTGCTGGGATTAAAGATGTGTGCAACCACCACCACACTTACATTTAAAACTCCACAGAAGTGCCTTACTGACTGTTTATTCACTCTTTAGCACATAACAGAGTGTGCCAAGCACATAGCACGTGCTCAGTAAATACTAGCTAAATAAATGAGTGAATGGACAGACTTGAGTTTGTAAGATCCACGATGATATAGCCAATAGCAATGTACTTATTTACATGTATGTATTCCTCTACAGCTTTTATTAGTTTCTCAAAGGGACAAACAGTCCCTTAAAAACCACTGGCCTGGCAGGTCCTCAGAGAGTCAACCCAATTTTTAGAATCTCTCAAATTGTTAGAATGAAGAGATATAATTCTACCTTCATCCAGCCACTTACTCTTTGAAATGAAACAATACTGAACCTATCATCACTAACCCCTATTTTTAGAAGCTGTGGAGAGAAATTTACAAACACACACACAAAAAAAAACCAGATAGCTCACCTATCTTGACCTTATACCCCTAATCCCTCCTAATCCCTCTCTTCCTAGTTTCTCCTCAGAAGTTCATTGAGGAGGGGGGGAAGCCAGGTGTGGTGGTGCACATCTGTAATCCCAGCACTCAGGAAATGAGGCTGGAAGAGCACAAGTTCATGGCTAGTGCAGGTGATAAGCAGCTTCCAGGGCAGACTGAATTACATAGGGAACCTGAGCCTCAAAAACAAATGAACAAGACACTCTCCTTGTTCCTTTGCCTCATCCTAAAATGTTCCAAATACTAATGTTATATATTAATGTCTAACCTAATTCTAAAAGGTCCTTAAAAAAACAATATTGAGGCCAGGGTCCTTAAAAAAACAATATTGAGGCCAGGCATGATGAAACATACCTATAATCCTAGCACTAGAGTTTACAAGTTTGAGGTCAACCTGGGCTACAGAGTAAAACCCTATCTCAATAAACAAAACAAAACAAAACAATTTATTGGGATCGAGGTTTAATCTCTAGCACAGCAAATATATGCATATAATGTATGTATGTACATACATACAGATAGATATACTATATATAGATTACTATGAATATTTCTAGCATGAAAGTGATAGAAGGTTTCTTTTCTTCCCTACTCCCACTCCCCTTTTTTGAGACTGTCTTTCTGTATAGCCCTGGATGTCCCAGAACTCACTAAGTGGATCAAGCTGCCCTTGAACTCACAGATATCCACTAGCCACTGCTGCCTAAGTACTGGGATTAAAGGTGTGCACTACCATACCCAACATGATGTATGATTTTCAATCCTATATCCTTTAAAGAAAAACAGGCAACATTACCAAGTAGATCTAACACCAAAATCCACCTCTCTACCCACAGCCCCTTACCTCTTCCCATTGTAGATCCAAGTCTTCAGGCATGCCCCTAGTCTTTTCATATCATCCCTCTACTCACAAAGTCAGATACCCTGCCCCTAACTCCCCAACAGCCAGGCAGGATCGGAGTTCAAGGAAGATGATAGGAAGTATAGGGGAAACTAAGAAAGAATCTGAAAGGAAAAGAAGATGCCACTATAATGGGAACCATCACCTACTCATCCAGCCCTGCCAAAACACATCTTACTCTTCTAGTATTCTCTATGCTAAAGGATAACAAATTACATCCTTAGTGAAGCTACTGTAGTTGGAGGCAATAAATTGTAGTCAACCTTCACAGCTCTGCAAGGGATATCAAAAGATTTTTATAGCATTGGTGGCTGAGTCCAAGGATTAAAGGGACACTCTACGTCATGCCTTACTTTGCAGAATCCATATTCCAAATTCTTATCAGCCTGTTACTTTCTAGAACACACCATGCACTTTCTCACCTTCATAACATGGTTCATGTGATCACCTGACCTAGAAAACCACTGCAAAATAGCTTTCTAGGACCAGCACACATACTCCTGACAACCCCTACCAGTCAAAATTGACCACTTCCACCCCTCTGTTTCTAAAGCACTTTACCCCAGCCTCTGGCTACATATGAGAAGGGATTATTTACACATGTACTGTGCTGCTAAACTAGGAACTTGAGGATAAGGGTCATAGGATTCATTTATCTCTTCAAACTTACCATTATGTCTTACCATACAGAAACAGCTCAAATCGATAAACAGAGGGTCATAACTCACAGAAAAACTAAATCATATATATGTATTTAAAGTATACACAAAGCATTCAGAAATAGCTAAACATTGCCTACCTCTTTGGAACCTGGAACACTGCTGTGGTCCTTCTCCATTATCAGCCATCTAAGAACATTTGGGATAGAGATGTTTTTCCATGTTGGCCATGGGTTAACAAATCTCCCATCTTTTCCTTTCTTCGATTTAGTTACATCTTCCTCTAGTCTATAATCCAGTTTGAAGCTTTTCCTGGAAAACCTGGAAGACACATTTCCTCCTGAATTCTGTACTGAATTTTGGCGCTTCCTTACTGTTTCTTTAGGATATTGGTAGCTTGTCATTGGAGACTGGCTGTTTTCATTTTCATCCATGTCCTTTGGTGAGCTTTAAAAAGGAAAATACAAAGGGAGATTAACAAATTTAACAAAGTCATTGTAGTAGTTTAAATGTAATTGGCTCCCATAATAAGGGATGGCATTATTAGGAGGTATGGCTTTGTTGGAGCAGGTATGGCCTTGTTGGAGGAAGTGTGTCACTGTGGGGGTAGGTTCAAGCCACGCCCAGTGTCTCAGACCACTTCCTGTTACCTGCAAGTAAAGATGCAGGACTCTCAGCTCCTTCTCCAGCACCATATCTACCTGCATGCCACCATGTGGTATCATGATGATAATGGACTAAACCTCTGAAACTGTAAGCTGCCACCCCAGTTAAATGTTTTCCTTTATAAGAGCTGCTGTGGTCATGGTGTCTCTTCACAGGAATAAAAACCCTAAGTTAGTCATTAAAGCATATTAGTATCATTCTCAGACAATAATACCCAGCCTTATAAGAATATTGTTTGTATTAACTCAAATGTTCTTGCTGCAAAATACAATTTTAAAATCCAGTATTACTACTTGCTAAAAAGAAAAGATGTTTGCCTTCCAGAAAAACATGCCAGCCAAGTCTTTCAAAAATCCCTTCACTGTTGTAACCTAAAACAACATTATTTCCCTAGCCAGCATTTAGACATAAAACTGTCTGTTCCAATGACATTCTACAGAGTAAACAGAAGCACTATTATGATTTGGGTACAAAACACCCCTCAAAAAATGCCATGTGTTAAAGGCTTGGTTCCCAGCAAAGCTATTCTCAGAGGTGGCACTTCTGACAAGATCATGGGGGCTCTGCCTTCATCAATGAAGTGATCAACAGAAGGATTCAAAATCTAATTCACCATTGGGAGGTGTAGGAATTATGAAAGCTGGGGTCTGCTTTGATGGAGGATGCACACTGAAAAAGAGACATGTTCCTACCTTTCCCTAGACTCCCACAGGCCCATGTCCTTCTGCCTCTGTGTCAGCCTCCCACAGGCCCATGTCCTGCCTCTGTGTCAGCCTCCACAGGCCATGTCTGCTCTGTCAGCCTCCCACAGGCCCATGTCCTGCCTCTGTGTCAGCCTCCCACAGGCCCATGTCCTGCCTCAGTGTCAGCCTCCCACAGGCCCAGAAACACAGAGCCCTCTACTATCTACAGAAACCTCTGTGAACCACAACAAATACTTGTTCTTTTTAAATTGCTTCCCTCAAGCACATATCACAAAAAAAAACAAAACTAATACAAGCACCTTTCTGTATCCATAATTACAAATGTTCTTAACAATAAGGAAAGACCTGCTTAGTTTCTTAATGATGCCACAGTAATTCAAGTGACTTACATATAACCCTACTAAGCTTAGTCATTCTCATACTGATGATAATCTACAACTTCTCCCCTAGAGAATATGAGTCCACCTGCCGAGGACAGAAACAGCACATTAATTAACCTAGTAACAACATAAATTTTAAGTAATTCAGACTTAAAACTGCCAAGACACTGCAGCATCCTAACTTCGAATAAATTTCCCACTTTTTCTTCATCTTGATTTTTTTCCCATCTATAAATGGGCACAAAGACATTATTGGTTCCTGGGGTTACTGAGAAGATTAAAGCACCTGAGTCAATGAACACACCTGCTCAGACAACCTTAGTTGCTACCCCTGACCTTGTCATCCACATTCAAGACACTGAAATCCTTGATTGTGAATCATGCAGGAGCAAAGCTATTTAGAAGAGGAAAAATAACACATCAAAAGTATGAAGTGACCTGCTATGAAGAACTTCATCTCCTTCCTATTGACTGTATTAAGCAGACACTTGCTTTCTAATTGTTTAGAATCAATGCATACACAATTACACACCTTATAGCCCTTAAAAAAAATAACAAGCACAAATTACAGAAAACCAAGTGTTATTTTCATGGCCACAGGGGTGTGAGAGAAAGAAAGGAAAAGAACACAGACCCCAAGAGGAACGGCCCCCAATCTTGTTTCTCTAATGTGAGGGGAAACAGTCAACCATCTGGGGAACACCACCGATGAAAAGAAACCGAAGCTAACAGAAGCCTCAGCAAACACTGCTGCCCGGACACCACTCTCAGGGGCAGTGCCTGGCAGCGAGAGGGTTCACAGGCTTCACATCCTAGGCAGATAACCTTTCTAATCCTCCTTCTTCTCACCTACAAAACACCTACCTACCTACCCTGGAGAGGTTCCAGAGGACCACACGATATAGTGTACGTTAAGGACTTGGTACACACAAATGCTAATTCTTTTTTTCTCTGACCGGTTAACTGACCAAACATTTAAATTCTTTATGTTCTAAGGCTTAAGTGTTCTGGGCAAGGTGCCTCAGTTCCCACAGACTCACTTTTTGTCTTCAAATTTAAGCCTAGACTAAAGCCTTTACAAAGACACAGACAGTGACTATCATTTAAGTTCAGCTCGTATCAGATGAGACAGTGAGTTTAGATAAGCTTACATTACTATGTAAACAGATAATATATCTCATAGGAAGAGCTTACTGCATGCTACCTTTTGTGATAATGAATAGCTTCTGAGATATATGTGCTTGTTACATATATACTTACATGTCTATATATTTACACACCTTTTAATATGGACATAGATTGTAATTGTACTTACTAATTAAATTTTGGCATGGATGCAAAAAAAAAAAATCAGGAAAAAAGAAAAACAAGTATTTTGCTTCAAAGACCAAAACACTACATCAAAATAAGGTTTGGGGGCAATATTTAACAGTCTCCTATAGCTAGGACATACAAAGCTAGAAAGATGTATTCAAAGAAGGAGGCCACCCTTGCACCTGGCCAGCCACATCAGGAAAGCCTGTCTATACTGTGAGCAAATGCAGAACACTGAAGATGCTTAAAAAGGGTCCTTAGGGGGCTGGAGAGATGGCTCAGTGGTTAAGAGCACTGGCTGTTCTTCCAGAGGTCCTGAGTTCAATTCCCAGCAACCACATGGTGGCTCACAACCATCTACAATGAGATCTGGCTCCCTCTTCTGGTCTGCAGACAGAACACTCACTGTATACATAATAAATAAATAAATCTTAAAAAAAAAAAAAAAAAAAAAAAAGGTCCTTAGGAAAGACAACTCTAGTAACAGGATAAAAAAATGAAAAGAACAGTGTAGAAACTAGAACCAGGGAGCTGGGTGTGGTGGCACACTTCTTTAACCCCAGCACTTAGGAGGAAGAAACAGGTGGATATCTGTGAGTTCCAGGACAGCCAGGGCTACATAAGAGACCCTTCTCAAAACAAACAAACAAACAAAAGCCAACTTAACCCTAGAGCCAGGGAGCTGGATTACTGAGTATAAAAGAGAAGCCTGGAACATCCACTAACCACAAATCACTGACTACATGTTCATACATTTCATTTAAATTAGAGCTGTCAGGAAGCCCTGAAGTTAAGGATCATAATCTCCAGTTTTTAATTGACATACCAAAAGCAGATAGCCCAATCAATAGAAAATGAGACAACAGCAAAGAGGAAAAAAAATCATTAAAATAAATCCTAGAGTTGAGTTGATAAAGAAGCTGAAGTCAGTAAGATATGAAAGCATTTGGATGGTTAGAAATTTTGGAAGCTTGTGGATGAGGTAGTAAAGTGGAAGGAGTTAGACCTGGCAGAACCCGAGTCAAGGTAGATTTATGACATACTGAAATAGGGTCTAATGTCACGGGGAAGCAAGACTCCAAGTACAAAAGCCAATGTGCCCAAATGGAAATGAACAATCATGGGATCCAAGCTACTAGGAGGCTGCTCAGAATAACAGTGAGAGCACAGAGAGAGGTCTGGAGAGTGAAACACATTGAGTGATGCTTGTTCCCTAGACAACACAGTTTTCCCCAGTGCCTACTCATTTTCCTACCTCTGATTCCCTCAGGCTTTCATTCTAATCAATCTAAAATAAGTCTGCACACCACATGACCACCTTCACTTTATACCTCCTATGACTCCTACACAAACACACATGTAATCTTCAGGGGTGGTCTTTGACAGGCCACCTCATGCAAACAAGACAAAAGAGAAAGGCCCCAGGGCTTCTGCAAAAGTCAGTAAGATGGTTCAGAAAGGCTTAGGCTTCTGGTCCTGCTCATGTTCCTCTTGCCTCCAAACACCAGCCCTTAACCTGTGTTCCTCAGATGTGTTAGTTCCTACCTTGAGACCACCAAGTGCCTCCATAGAGATTGTACATGTGATTTCCTAGCATCTGTGGGATGGGAAAGGGGGTGCATGAAAATTAGTAGTTACAGGATTATCTAGTACTTCCATGAAAGATGTCATGCAATACTAATGATGACACTACATGCATGCAGTTCTCTGCAAGAGAATGATGAGAAAGATGAGAAGAACTGAACCATGACAATCTGGAATGATGCTTTTGGAGGCAAAGTCCTGAAAGGCCATTCAGTGAATGTGAAAAATGACAACCTGAGCCCAATACCATGGGGACATAGAGAGCCTGCCTGAGAGCTGAGTCATGAGGTGAGAGGGCCTCTCACTCATCAATGCCAGCCTCTGGTCACTCCGTTAGTGTCTATAGCAACAATCTTACAAAGGGCATCATTAAACACCAGATGGGATGACAATAAAATTAGAAATGAAGTGTATGTATTCAAAAGCTCCATATTTGAGCCTTTCAAGTACAAATCTGTTACAAAAAATATGACAATTTCATATTAAATAAACACTGAGTATTAATTGCTTATTTAATAGCAGAAGGAAACATCCCCTACATCTCTAACCAAAGGGAGGTCTGAACCATGACATTTGGTAAAGAAAAGCCAGCCAAGTACAAATATTTTACTTCAATAACTGCACACATGGGTAAAATGCTTTCTAAAAACAAAAAATTCTTTATTTCAGAGTTGTTTCATACATTTGACATTTAAAACATGCCAACTCCAAGAATTGAATGTACTGCTTTATCATTTGAAAAGTTTGAAAAAAACACAACAGTACAACCTATGTTTGGGGCTTCAACATTCGCAAAAAATAAGGAAGCAGCAGATTAGAATTCCAACAACAGACATTTAATAAATACCGTGACTAGCCTTTAATCCCAGCACTCGGGAGGCAGAGCCAGGCGGATCTCTGTGAGTTTGAGGCCAGCCTGGGCTGCCAAGTGAGCTCCAGGAAAGGCGCAAAGCTACAGAGAGAAACCCTATCTCAAAAAAAAAAAAAAAAAAAAAAAAAAAAATACCGTGACTATTACACAACAATAATGCTGATGTTACATCTGGAATATTCAGAACTATTTTTCATATATCTGACTGAATAAAGCTACCCTTACAATTTTATATTTGTTCACCTTTTCTTTATTTGAAGAGAAGGGTCATTTTATTACAATGCTAGATAGCATAGGTTAAAAAATAACAGCATCCCAATTCTCTGAAATAGTGATAAAAATTTTCAGAAGAGTCGAATGAATACTACCCATCCTTGACATTCAGTTAAGACTCCAGGAGAGACCTCCGATAGATGCTAAGAAAGTTGATGTGTGGGTGAATATGCCCACGCCTGGGACTAAGATGCTAAGAAAGTTGATGTGTGGGTGAATATGCCCATGCCTGGGACTACACTATATAACAAAAGGAGAAATGTTCTGTGTGCAGAGTCCTCACTACACCACATACATCGACCTAGAAAGCAGGACATTATCTGTCAATTACATTTTTAACTTATTCTTTCAACTTAATCAGTTTTGCTGAGAAACTACAGGAAACCAAAGCAAATAGGACGTTTATACAGCATGTAGAAACACACCTTATGTGAGGTATAACAACACTTAAACAGTTATTGAGTCAAAAACATACCAGAGTCATTATACATGTACAATATATATTTAAATATAAATATATATACACATATACCATGCATCTACACATCTGTCAAGCAATGTCTTAACAAAAAACAAGAACCCAGGATCCTTGTTTAAACATAATGGCCTCTTTGTAGTACGAAAATGAACAAATGACACCATGGCTTAGTATGCTGAAGTGCCAGACAAGCACAAGTTGTTATCTGTACTAGGATTTATATTCAGTAAAAGCGTGAAAAAATATGACATTTTTGCCTCATCAAGATGCTTCCCAGATGAAGACAGTCTCAAAATATAAGACAAATTTGCTGAAATTCTTCCATTTCTTCCTTGATAATTTTATGTAACAAAAAACTATGAAAATATTTGTTTTCTTACATCTTATAGAAATCATAGTATTTGTTTGTATTTAAAAAATTCAAATCTGTCTCATAAAATTCTAATCTAGTTATAGACAAAAACTACTTGGACAAATATCTGACAAAAGAATATTAAACAAAAGTATGTAAGATTCAATAGTAAATTCTGAGAGGAATAAATGCAAATATAATTCAACTCTTTGGAATACAAATTTGACAACACATTTTCTTTGCAAAAGTAGTTAAGGACAGTGGGTGCCCTGACAACTGGTGTCCCTGACAACAGGTGTCCCAACAGTGGGTGTCCTGACTGCACATTGCCAAAGGCTTTAAATATTCTTAACTATAAGACTAATTCAGTAAATTGAATTAAAAGTCACTTCACAGCCTATTAAAAGATTTTTAAATTACTAAAATATATGAACACTCTAGATGACTCCTCTACACATTTTTCCTTTTATGTAAGTAAGAAAGTAAAGATTTGATAACAATTAGAAGCAACAAAACAAAATAAATAGCCAGTTTAAGAACAAAGCCCCTGGGGAGTCAGAGCACCTGTTGCTCTTCCACAGGACCCAGGTGTGATTCCCAGCATCCAGATAGTGGCTCACAACCATACTTAACTCCAGTTCCAGGGGCTCCCACACCCTCCTCGAGCATGAGACATGCACATGGTGCACATACATACCTGCAGGCAAAACACTCATATGCATAAAATGCATAAATCTTTTTTAAAAAACTTGTAAAACACTACTTAACACAACTGGACAATTCAGGATAATTATGTTATGGCAAATTTAGAAAATATGCATAAAGTTTCTCAAAATGACATAATTATTCTTCCTTTAATACTTTTAAATAATACTAACCACAAAATGTAGATTTGTTCCTGGTAGTAATAATACCTAAATGCAATACAGAATTACAGTTACATAGTTGAAGAGGTTGGTGTATGAAGGAAGAGACTAAGCTGATACTTAGTGGAACCTGAAACCAAGCTCAAAATATGCTAATGATCTTAAAGGTTTCTCCACTTTTCCTTAAGCCAATGTGGGTATTCTTTACCTCTGTTGACTCTCACAACTACACTAAAACTTTCTGTGCAAACGCAACCCATGAAAAGAAATGGAGAATGGGTGTCTTTGTAGCTCCTGACAGAAAAGAGAGAGCAGCAGTGCATAGCTTGGTTTGACTTTGGTCATTGCTCCAACCTTGACTGAGCCAAATTCTGTAGCCTTTAAAAAGTCACCTAACTTTTCTGGGACTCCCTTTCTTTCATTCACCTATAAAATTAGATGACTGGGTCATAGCGCTAAAGTCCCTTCTACCTCTGGAACTATAACAACTTTTAGCTATGCCAAGACTCAGCTTAGCCTACCAAGCACCTGTCTCCTCTGACTGAGGCTTGCCCTAGCCAGCCCCTCCCACTTCCCCAAGCCTGAGGAAGCTCTCCATGCAGCCACTTCCCCAAGCTGACTGGAAAGAGCTTCACAAAGGACTGTTATCTGAGGACAGATATTGGAAATGTAATGTCATGGGTTTACAGATAGGCCAGTGGTCTTTCAGAGCACAAGGAGGCATTTCAGAAGAGGCTGTATGGCAAATGTGACACTGACACTAAGATCTAAATAGAGAGTGACTGTGCTAAAGTACCTGTCATGTCGTATTTAACAAACACTGTTTGAAAGACCACTTAAGATCTAGTTTTCTAAGTATTAAGGGAAGGGGGAATGGGTAGAGTTCAGGGGGTAAGCTTAAGCTCCAACCCGAAGCAGCTATACAGGTGTTGGCTTGCTGCCTATAACGTTTATGGAAGTCAGCTTTAGAGGATGAAAATGGTAGTCTTTAGAACAAAGCATTTCCAAAACCAGTGACTCAAGTTCACAGAACTGTGAGGAATCCTAATCTGGCTACAGCTCACATTGATGGTCATGTGATATACAGGGTCAGTGATGTTGAAAAGACTCATAACCTCCTGAATGTATGGCCAACAAGGGACTTTATCTGTGTTGGACATGAGGGGTGGGGTATAAAGCATGCAAGTCACTGAAGGTTGCTAGAGCCCAGAATTTACTTTCTGAAGTGGCAGGATGTCAGATTTGTTATTCTGTTCAAGATGCCATGTGTGTCACATCCTTTCAAAAAAAGGAGAAAAAGAAAAAGGCACTACTGGGTCAGACCCTGCCCAACCATCCCCTGCCTCTTCAGAACAGACCAAGCATCAGAGGGCGGCCTTGAGGCAGTTTCAGGTCAACTAATAAAACCACAAGGTTCAAACAGGCAGATACCCTTAAGTTCAACTCAGTACACTCTGCTAATAAACAGAGAGCATGTGGCAAATTATAAAAGCATATTTTAAAACAGAACATAATTAAAAAGAATTGACTATCAGAAAAAAATCACAAATATTTAAAAATAAATAACTTCAACTGGGTAGAGGTGGAACAATCCTTTAACCCCAGTACTCTGGAGGCAGAGGCAGGTAGATCTCTGAGTTCAAGGCCAGCCTGTTCTACAGAGTGAGTTCCAGGACAGACACAGAGATTCTCTGTTACACAGAGAATCCCTGTCTCAAAAAATCAAAAGAAATAATTAACTAATTAATCAATTAATTAAATACTTCCAAACTTTGCCACTTATATTTCTTTCTATGCTTTAGTTTCATAATTCTTAACCCAGTATCTGGCACACAATAAATCTTCAATAACTATAAACCACTGTTTTATCACATTCTAAAACACTGATATACATGGACTAAAGACAATGGCATAAATAAATGGAAAAGGAATCAACTACAAAATGCTGTCTTCACTTTTATATCTGAATAATGGAGATCTTAGTATTCTTGGAATTCACACCAATCTTAAAAATAAGAAGACCATTGTGCCCAAGATTCCTACCAGCTCCAGAGCCCCTTCTGAATTCATGTGGAGGCTCTTATAAGCCTTGAAAGTCTCTTAGTTTTGAAAATAATCATCTTCTCTACCTTCATTTCCCTTCACTTTCCGCTAGAAGCAAAGACTGCACACTTCCAATACTAACATTGACCCAGCACTTCCCACAGGGTTTGGAGCCCCATCTAAAATTTCCACAATGGGAACAGCACAAAGGGCAAGCAATGTCAGCTCTAAATAAATCATGCCTACAGCATTTCAGTGTCCTGACTCTTCATTCAAAGAGTGCTTATCTCAGTACTTCCCAACTCCTCTCAATGGTCAAATCAAGTTGACAAGAAAGGATCTTGTGGGGCAGGAGAGATGGCTCAGAGGTTGAGAGCACTGGCTGATCTTCCAGAGGTCCTGAGTTCAATTCCCAGGAAACATATGGTGGCTCACAACCATCTATAATGTGTTCCAGTGTTCTCCTCTGCCCTGAAGTACAGGTATACATGCAGACAGAACACTGTATACTGTAGTGGGTAGCCATTCCAGCTTGGTTCTGGAAGTTCCAACCCCCATTGAGACTCTGGCAACTGTCACGCCTACGAGGCGGGGCGAGGGGAGGCGCCTGGGGACCCGAGAGCTGGATGGGCCAGCGCTCTCTCTGGGCGCTGGCTCGGTGCTGGGACGCTGACCGGTGGAGATTGACTGTGCAGAGCTCCGGAGAACACCGCTGGACTGCATTACACCTTCCCCAGACCCTGCGACCTACCCATTACTTAATTTGTGAGTTACGCCATTAAATAAATATCCTTTTAACTACGTGGAGTGGCCAAAATAATTTCTCCAATATCTGGCGCCCAACGTGGGGCTCGAACCCACGACCCTGAGATTAAGAGTCTCATGCTCTCCAATAGTATACACAATAAATAAGTAAATCTTTTTAAAAACAAAACCAAAAACAAGGATCTGATTACCAGCATGTGACTGATAAGCTTTCTCAGAATATGTCTTGTCCAGCTTGGAACAAAGTCTTTTTTTTTTTTTTTTGGTTTTTTTTTTCGAGACAGGGTTTCTCTGTATAGCTTTGCGCCTTTCCTGGAGCTCACTTGGTAGCCCAGGCTGGCCTCGAACTCACAAAGATCCGCCTGCCTCTGCCTCCCCAGTGCTGGGATTAAAGGCATGCGCCACCACGCCCGGCCTGGAACAAAGTCTTATGCCTCTGATTCTCAGTGCTGGCTGCACATCAGAATTGACTGTAGAGATGTTTGTTTGTTTGTTTGTTTGTTTGTTTGTTTGTTTGTTTGTTTTTGGAGACAGGGTTTCTCTGTATTGCCCTGGCTGTCCTGGAACTTGCTTTGTAGCCCAAGCTAACCTAGAAATCACAGAGATCATCCAGCCTCTGCCTCCCTCATTGAGTGCTGGGGTTAAAGGCATGTGCCACCACCACTGAAGATTTTTAAACTGTGGCTGAGGCTACTGAGTGAAAACTTTGAAAAGGGGGAACTTACTCAGGGTCCAAGAATCTGAGCTTGCTTTAGCCAGCAGGGCTGCATAAGGGGATGATTTGACCACAGGCGTAATTACCAGGTTTTGGAAGGGTCTACACTTAGCTGTACAGTGTGCTTTGATCTAGCAGGTGGGAGATCTTTTGCCTTGACATTGTTATAAAAAGCCCTTTTGAATAAATGGAAAAGGCCATTGGCTATAGACCCAGGTCCTCCTGAAGCTATCCTGTGTTTCTGTCTTTCTCCTCTTTGCTATCTTTCTACCTAATATTTTCTTATCCCTCTCTCCTCCTCATCAAAAGCCTTGAAAAGGTAGAAGCTGGCTTCCCACATATGGCACCAGAACTTGGGACTTGGGTACAGAGCAGATAAGTAAAGGAGAGAAGGAGGTGCTGCAGAAGCAGCTGGACATATCCAGTTATGAATTAAAGCTTATGTGATGGTATTCTACTCTTTGGGAGTAAAACGTATATAGATAAAGCAGAGTGGCTAAAAGTTAAGCCAAAGCAAGCAGTAAAAGTTAGGCTGCAGCAACATCTCTCTCTCTATCCGGGTTTCTCTCTCTCTCAATTTCTACCTACTAAATTAGGTAAAAATATAGGATTTCGGTATAGGGATATTGTGTAGGAGGAAACTTAAGGTAAGAGTAGAATTTCCCTAGTGCCAGACCTGATGCACAGAAAACAGTATCCAGGAACAAGCAGCCACTGCAGACTTAGCAGTCTGAGAAAGAGAAGCCAATATAGAGCAGGGAAATAGTAACCAGATGTTTGTATATTCACTTGCAGAGAGTTTGAAAACTAGGGGAGTCAAGGTAGAACAGGAACAAGTACAGAAGTTCTTAGTGTTTGTAGAGGAGCTGTGTCCTTGGTTTTCTGACTATGGGACTCTGGACATACACTCATGGGGGAGAATCAGAGTCAAAATGTAACAACATTATGAAGAACATGGGATGGAAAAGATCACAGTGGAAGCTTTTGGACTGTGGGCACTAATTTTGGACAGTTTAAATCTGAGTCCTGAGTGGCAGGGGGGAATTTTCCCTGTGGTAGACACAGGCAAAACAAAACCTTTCACTCCACCAGAGCTGCTTTAAATGGGGATGCTTTTACAAAATCGTTCAATCAAGGTCTGTCCCCTCTTGACCATGAAGCAGAGTAAAAGAAACAGAGATAAGACAAGGGAGGAATGGGAGGGCTTGAGAGACTTAGTAATTTCTCTTTCTCAAAAATTGTAGGCTCTTCAGGTCTCTCCTTCTCAGAAGGGTACTCATCTTCCTTCTGCAGTGGTAGAATTAGACTCACTTGGGGGATCATCTATCTGAATGGAAAAGTTGCCCATAGTTGTCCTGGTGCAAAAAACTCCCAGATTATAGCAAACCCTTGCTGCTAGTCCTATGTCTCCCCCTTCAAGCCAGTATTAGAGAAGTAGCTGGCAGAGGGGAGAAGGTACAAGGATTTTAAATGTTCCCGTAACTGAACAGACAGATGCCCAGGATAATACTGAGTCTGTGAAAGCTGGAAGGAAACGGAGCCCAGAGCCACACAGTTTCTGGTTGTTAGCGGCAAACCAATGCATGGCTCCTTTAAGAGACAGGTTCCTGATTTCCACTAGCTGAGCAGAAAGATTTTTGAAGAGTTTTACAGCAGCTCAGTACGGTAATTCCACCTTCACCCTAGGGCAGCGATCCTAGGGAAGGCTACCGGAAAATGCAGAGACTTGTTTGGACTTGGTTGCTGCACTGGAACAAGTTTTGGTAATGGGACCACTAGACAAAGACTCCAGAGCCACTAACGAGTTAGGCTCTGATTTCAAACTTTCAGGGGGAACTTTAAAAACTGGTCTCAGAATTGACTTTGAACTTCAAACTTCAGAAATGGAACAGTTTTGAGTTCACCTATAATTTTAACTATAGTGATTCATGATTCATGTGCTGTCTTGTTAAAGGAAAATGTAAATAGTTCTGTTAAGAGATCACTTTAGATGTTTGCTAAAGTTTGTAAAGTGTAAATAATCCTATTGAGAGTTTGCTTTTGTGTGTAAGTTTGTAAGAATTGTAAATATGTATAGTAATATTCATGCTAGAATTATGTTAACCTGCTGATATTAATGAACCATGGTTTAGTGAAGCTAAGGGAGTCTTAAGGTTTGATGCAGTTACATCAGGAGTTTACTGATTTATTTGATGCAGTTGCATCAGGAGTTTATTGATTTAAAGAAGGGCTTGGTGCAGCTGAGGCTGCTATGGACATCTTAGACTCATTCAAAAAGGACATTCCATCTTGGTCATCCTCTACTCCATTACTGAGGGGTATGGCAGCCATAGAGATTGTTGTGGTTGTTCCAGCTCCTTTCAAGCTCTTAGTGGGGACCTGATTTAGACCTGCATAGAGTTAAGCTCTGTACTTTCCACTGCCAGAGGCTGGAAGTAAGAAACAGGTAAACCCTTCTTGCTAGTTGCCAATCTCCATGACAGGTAAAGCTGATTAGTGAAGAAGACGATGACCTAGGACAGGAACAGTCTATCTGAGGAATCTGAGGGGCCCTTTAAAATATTAAGAGGGGGGAGCTGTGGAAACCCACAGAGGTTTCCTAGTGAGAACTTACTCAGGATCCAAGAATCTGAGCTTGCTTTACCCAGTAGGACTGCATAAGGGAATAATTTGACCACCGGTGTGGTTGCCAGGTGTTTGGAAGGGTCTACACTTGGCTGTGTAGTGTGCTTTGATCTAGCAAGGAAAAGGTCTTTTGAAAAGGTGGGAGCTGGCCTCCCACAGAGGACCCATGGTTGGTTCGGATGGATGTTATGGGTGAGAACCACTATCTTACTTTGTCATTAATCATCAGCACAAAGGGGTTCAGGCATTTAGGAAGGTCCCAAGGGTCTCTCTGGTTGGGGAATTTTTTTTTTTTTTTTTTTTTTTTTTGGTTTTTCAAGACAGGGTTTCTCTGTGTAGCTTTGCGCCTTTCCTGGAACTCACTTGGTAGCCCAGGCTGGCCTCGAACTCACAGAGATCCGCCTGCTCTGCCTCCCGAGTGCTGGGATTAAAGGCGTGCGCCGCCGCCCGCCGCCGCCGCCCGCCGCCGCCGCCGCCGCCGCCACCACCACCCGGCCTGATTGGGGAATTCTAAATTAGGGTAGTTTGGCAGGTGCCTACCATGAGTCGCCTCTTCTACAGTCACATACTCTGCCCTACAAAAGTGTCATAATCCTGAGACAGATATTTGCAGTACTAGAGTAGTAAGGCCACCTTGCCACCTATAAAGTTTGATGAGTCACAGACTTATATTCAGTTCACCTCAGTTTCTAATTTGGCTCCCAGGGAGCAAGCCAAGGAAAACTTTACAATCAGGAATAATTCACACTACTTATAACAATACCTAGCAACAATATACAAGTGCTATGTGTTTAACAAATACTTGTGGAATGAACAAATGAAGAACAGGGCGTAAACTTTGAATTGCTTTCCGAGGAGGATGAAGTGAGAATGGAATTTTTTTTGTTTTGTTTTGTTTTTTTTTTTTTTTTTTAGATCACCTGCTGGAAATCAAGAAAAAGAGAAGCAAAAGTAAAGGACAAAGAGACTTAAGTCAACAAAGGGCACCCCCACTAACTCTACTAATTATGGATAAGTCTTGGGGAATAGCTGAAAGATTAGAGTCTACAGTTGTATAGGGTAAAGAGATCTACCATAAAATCCCATCTCCCTTGTTCTGCTTAGGGTATAACACCAGCTGAGTGACTACATCTCCAGCCTTTCAGCAAGGGATGGCCATGCTCGTCATATTCTGATCAATCCAATACAACCATAAGTCACATATGGGGCTGCCAGTGGTCTCCTTAAGAGAAAGGAAATCAGTCTCCAGCTTCCTCCTGCATCTTGCTATGTGAAGCCATTTGCAGCCCACAAATGCTCACCACACTGTCAAAACAGTCCAGTTTTGTACTTCTTCCACATGGAGGAGAAATACATTTAAACAATTTTCCAAACTGCCCCAATACAACTGCCATAACTGGAAATTTTAAGAGAGATTTAAAAACAACAACAACTAAAGGTAGGGCTTGTATAAAGTCAAAAAGTAACAGTTGACTCCCAGGATTCTACCCATGCTGATCAAACCCCAAAGTCCATGCTTTCCATTAGTTAAACTGAATCCAGTAGAACCAACAGTTCAAAAATTACCATAGTGACATAGAGACAAAGTTAACCTTATTTTGTTTTCCATAATGTGATTTTTTTTCTTTTCAAAATAAGAAGCTCGATGGGCGGTGGTGGCACACGCCTTTAATCCCAGCACTCGGGAGGCAAAGCCAGGCGGATCTCTGTGAGTTCGAGGCCAGCCTGGTCTACAGAGTGAGATCCTGAGATCCAGGAAAGGCACAAAGCTACACAGAGAAACTCTGTCTCGAAAAACCAAAAAAATAAATAAATAAAAATAAGAAGCTCGCCGGGAGTTGGTGGCGCACGCCTTTAATCCCAGCACTCGGGAGGCAGAGCCAGGCGGATCTCTGTGAGTTCGAGGCCAGCCTGGGCTACCAAGTGAGCTCCAGGAAAGGCGCAAAGCTACACAGAGAAACCCTGTCTCGAAAAAACTAAAAAAAAAAAAAAAAAATAAGAAGCTCTTGGTAGACACTAAAAAGCACTAGTTCCTTGAAAAAAAATTACTCAGGGAATGCAGAGATGGTTCAGTAGTTATAGCACTGGCTACCCTTCCAGAGGATCTGGATTCAATTCCCAGCACCCACATGTCAGCTCACACCTGTCTGTAACTCAGCTCCTGGGAATCTGACACCCTCACACAAATGCACATAAAATAAAATTAAATAAATTATTTTTAAAAAAGAAAAAAAAAAATTACTCTTTTAATCTTACATGGTTTTCAAATTGCACTACTTTAATTACTTAATTGTTCTGACTTGAAATTATTCAAAGACCTATCAACAGATAATCAATGATTAATTAACAAATTAATAATAACATTCTATGTTTCAGTCATATGAAAAGAAAACGTACATGGTGCCTTGAAGATCTTTCCTTGCTTTGGAAGGTGTCATAAGTTCAGCTGGCATTTTATACTTCTATAAAGAGACATCTCCAGGTAGGGAGTCAATATTTCGTTTGGGGAAACTTCCTATTATTCACATTGAAAGTCCTGAATTCTGGGAAGCCCTGGTCCTTCACATGCTTATGCCTACTTCTAAATAACACAAAATGCATTCTTGTAGCCAACAAAATTTATGAAGTATGGCAGCTTACACTAAATTGAAGGTAAACAATGTCTTAAAAGTGTGAGTTGAAAATATCTGAATGGGGCCAGGTGGTGGTGGAATATGCCTTTAATCCTAGCACTCGGGAGGCAGAGGCAGATGGATCTCTATCAGTTCGTGTCCAATTTGGTCTACAGAGCAACCTCCAGGATAGGCTCCAAAGCTACACAGAGAAACCCTGTCTCAAAAAAAAAAAAAAAAGAAAAGAAAAAGAAAAAAGAAAAAAAAGAAAGAAAAGAACAAAAAGAAAAGAAAGAAAAAATATCTGAATGGTCATACAAAAAGAAATTACAAAGCTGTACATAACCATGCTTAGCCAAGAGAATGCTGCTGAGAACATCAGAAGTTTATTAGGTGAAATTCATTATTGGAAGGATACTTAACATATGCAATTCAGCAAATTCCATTTAAAAAAACAGGCTACAAACAGCACACATATACATACAATAAATAAAATGTTTACATAGAAAATGAAGCTGAGATGAAGGAATCAACATCCCCTCAGCAATAGCAAAAGGTTATCACCTCTGTGAAATGGTAATAACACAGTTTTGAGATGTCACGATAAGCTAAACTTTTATGAGAGAAGTAGATCTGGAAGCTAAGAGTCTCTTCCCATTTGAAGATCTACCTCATGATAAAAGCCATCACATATGTGACCTCTTTACAGGCAGAGCAAGTCTGACTGCGGATTTACACGATGTTGCCAGGAAGTGGATCTGGCCAGAGGAGTCTAGACTGTCTATTAACCATGTTTGCCCCTTAATTATCCTTAGATAATTAAGATTAGAGCTCACCTAAAAATCCTTAGAACATTCAAGGAACATGGTCAGTACAGGGAAGAGAAAAGACATATTCTACCTCATGTTCAGGACTTTGTTTAGTTTAACAAAAAAAAAAAAAAAAAAAAAAAAAAAAAGGAATTTAAATCCAGTAACTTGAACCTTTTATTAGTTACTTTAACTATAGAAGAAGGGAAACAGCTTTCCATGAGCTCTCCAAGCAAACTAAAAAGACACACTTAAAAAGGGAACAAATATCTTTGTAGGGTGAGAAAAGGGACTTCAAAATCAGAAAATAACTTCCAAAACAAATTACTGTGGTTATCATATATCGCTGTAGGCCAAGGGTCTGATAAGCAAAACAGACAAGAACCAGCTTAAGGACTGTTAATAACAATAAGAAAGCCAAGTGTCTCTTTACCCTCCTAACTTTATTCTTATAACTGAGGGGGACCACAAAATCACACATAAGTCATCAGACACTTATTCTTTGATCAGCATGTTAGTGTTCCTTGATATGGGAAGGTCCCAACTACATAAACACAAAAACCTGCTCTATTCAACGACCAGGCAGAATTCCTTCTTCCTTCTCCCTTTTCTTTTTCTCATATAGTCTTGCTAGGTATCCCAAGTTGGCCTGGAACTTTCTATGTAACCAAGACTAGCCTCCTCCTCACAATCCCTGGCCTGTCTCTGCCTCCTAAATGCTGGGATTTCAAGCATGCACTCCCACACCCAGCATTAAGAATTGTTTTTCAATCGTACTTTTGAATTATGCTGATCCATCTAACTATAGTCCTGCATCTCGGTATCCAATGATAATGACTGTCCCCAAGTTTTTATCGGTTTAGGGTGCAGTCTATATTGTGTTGGCAACCTATACTGTGGTATCCTGGCTTGGCTGCTTCATCTGTTTAGCATGAACTAGAGTTGTTAGCCTAAAGCACCTTGAAAGCGCTTGAAAAATGACTAAGTTAGAATACATTATTTATGGTATGACTACTATATTTGTAGTACTCTTGCAGCTATCCAAGAATATGTATAATCTGTTGTAAAAGTTGATTAATAAAATAATACATAATCAATAGTTACTAAATTCAAAAAGACATGTCAAGTAAAGCACTAAGTTATAGACATGTAGAATTCTTCAGTGCTACAGGAATTAGAATGAACAAATACTTGAACCTTATGGTAGAAATCAATGGAAATGATTTTTATGCCAATTTTATTCTTGCCTTTATAGGTTTTCAGAATGAAAATGTTCTTTAACAAATGTGCACAGTGCATCTCCTTAATAATACTTCAATTAAAACAGATTTTACTTATATGCATTTTAACCTAGAACACCGAGATACACAGGGCACGCCATGAAGCCACATTCTCCCTCATACAGAACAGAAAAGAATGGAAAACCCCACCATAGCTGTAGCTGTTTAACACTGAGAGAGAGAGAGAAAACACTAAGAGAAAACAAAAGTCAAATGTTAATTCCAAATATAAACTTCTTTCAAACAGATAGGGATGACGAACCAATGAAAGCATAACCAAAACCTTATCAAATAAAACAACCCAGACCTTATGTCGGAATGCTTGTGTTAAAATGTTTTTCAAACACTCATACTGGACAAATTTTAAGACTCAGTTTTGGTATGTAGAATCTGTCCAATCCGATTTGGAATTGTGAATGGAAATAAAGGCATGAGACATACACTAAGAACTTTAGTTTCTTGGACACTTGCTATATAATTCATGAAGCCAGCAAGTCTGCAAAAAGGTTAACAAAACAAAACCTCTGAAAATTATGGCTGTATTTCCAGTTGACTTAAATCCGTTTTAAACCCTCGATTCCTCTTGGATTCTGATTTTAAACACACATACTTGCCCTAAAATTCTTTAACAGAGCTAATATTTTCTTAGAACAAAAATCAGACTATTTTAAAATACAGACTGTTGTAAGATCCAGGTAATCATTCTTTTAAATATTATGTAACTTCTTTCTACCCAATGTGACGAAATAGAAAGGGAACTGTTATACCTCTATCTGTTAATAAAGGTGAAAGTTATTTCTTAATTTACAGAAAAGTGTGTCGCAAGAGTGACTTTCTGACTTTATGCTAAGCCAAAACTACCCAAGCAAGTCATGGTATAACAATTTATAAAGCACCCCACAGTAAGGGCAAAACAAGAAGCCCCGCTTTTTAGAGGCTGTTGACTTTTCTCTTTCCCTTAATGTTTTCTGGGTACAACTGAGTGTCACACATCACCCAGGTTCTACTGGAGACCGTGAAAGCATATTCACAATTACCCGGATCATACCGCGTTCCTTGGGAAGGGGAGTCCATCCGAAACACCTTCAGTAACCTAAGAAGCAAGCACAGGACGGCGAGAAAAAATCAACTTGCCCCCCTCCCCATCCTGCCTCCTGCTTTTGCTCATTCGGTGGTTAAACAAGTTAGTTACTTTAAGAGAAAAGGCAAGGATGCTTTGGGGGTGGGTTCAAGAAGATAAATACTACAGATGAAGAGGAAATAAGTTGCTCTGAGTAAGTTGTGGACCCCACTCACTTACATACAACCAAACCAATACAATACATCCACTTGTATTCTATCGTGAAGCTGCAACCTCGGAATCCCAAATACAGCTACTCTCCCCCTAGACGACTAAAATTACGCTGGCTCTTCACCCAGGCGGCTACAGAGATGCACGCTCCGCAACTCCTGAGGTGCGGTAATTCAAGAAGCCTGCCACTCACAAGACCAGCATCTCCAGGAGGAGGCAGGGCTTTGGGAGAGGAAACCTACTCGCAGCCCGCTGTACTTGAGATGTCCAAACAGCCCGGCTGCTCCACACGACGCGAAGGAGCAAACCCGCGAAGGACAACCGCGGCTGCGGAAACCGCCTCCCGCGAGGGTCCCGGATAACTGCAGGGAGGCTCTCAGGCGGCTGCTCAGGTTCGCCCGGAGGCGGTGCTCGGCTCGGGGGCGGGGCCACCGCGGGGGCGGGGCTGGGAAGGGCGGGGTTAGAGGGGACCGAGGTTAGAGGGCGGGATGGAGTGAGGGCGCGGAAGGCGGCGACGCCTTGAGGGGCGGAGCCGGCTCGCGAGGGGCGGAGCGAAGGGCGGCTCACCTTGTGCTGAGGCGGTCGGGCGCGCGCCGCGTCGCGCCGCCTCGGCTGAGGCCCCCAGCGCGGCGGGCCAACTGGCCCCGGGGCCGCGGGAGGGGCCGGGGCGCCCTCCGCCCGCGTCCCTCCGCCCTCGGCCCCGCCGCCCCTGCTCCGCCGAGGGCGCTAACAGCTGCACGCAGCGCCTCAGCGCGCGCCGCCCCGCCATCTTTGGTGTTGGCCCGGGTCCCGGCCCGCGTGGCCCCAGGCCGCAGCCAGGAAACACCCCGCCTGCCCGCCCGGCCTTTACCAAGATGGCCGCCCGCGGGCGGGCGGGCGGGACGCCGAAGCCTCGAGGCCATCTTGGTAAAGTCAGCCCAGCGAGTACAGCACATAGCGCGGGGCCTCGGACCAGCGCCAGGTTGGCTCTGAGCCTGGCACAGGAGGTCAGGGCACCTCCAAGTCACGTGAACACATTCCTGGACACCACAGACAGTTGCTAAAACCAGTGGAATCTGGTTGACCAGTTGCATGGCCCACTCTACATAGGACAGCATGGACACTGAGCCTTTGACTTACAGGGCGTGGTTACAGAGACACTAACTTTAGTTTTCTATAGTAAGTACTGAGTGTTAATGGCTCCTACCTTGTGTGCTCAGTTTCGTTTAAAATCATGTCTGCCTTCTGGTACATGCAGCTCATTTCTCAGAATAAGACCCAAACATTATAAAATTGTGATTCCGAATTTCTTAACTGATTGAATTCATTTCAAGAAGTAACTTACAAAGGCATATAGAATTCAATAATGAGTAGATGGGTTTAAAAAAAAAAAAAAAAACTCTGAAAGCGTTTCTGGGATACTATGCACAGACCAGAACCAAATAGGCTGTCTGAGAGTGTATTGTCAAAAAATGAAAAAGAAAAACCAAGCATTAATATGAAAATGTAAGCCAAGCTATAATGCCTTTAGAAAGTGAATATACAACCATATAATACTGCAGAACATTATGTGGCTCTATACTTTATTTCTCTGGGTAGCTTGCTGTTGTAACTGATTTTTTTTTTTTTGCTTTGTTTTAAGTTTAGTATGCTTATCTCCTTTGCATGATATGGGTGGGGCTAAATAACGCTTGGCATGCATCAGCAAAAAAAAAAAAAAAAGTAACAGCACTACAACCCCAAAGGAAAAATTGAAATTACTGCTCCAATGTTCTTATTAGTGTTCTTTGCTAGGGGACTTCAAACATTCCATTTCTTGCCTTTATTCCATCAGTCATTATGAAAACATTTCATATACACAAAAAATGAATATGCATTTTTATGCTGTATGAAGAAGTTTCAGACATCAAAATACTTAAATCATTTTGATGACTCTTCTAAGAAGAAAGATTCTGGTTTCATAACCACAATAGCATTTTCAAACCTAAGAAAACAGTTGCCTCCTGTCACAAACTACTCAGACCATATCCAAGTTTCATGATCAGACCAGTCTTGTAGCTCTTTGCAGGGTAGTTGATTGTTCATGCATTTGCTTGTTGGCTTGTTTTTCTGAGCTTACTAATATAATACCCAACCTCACAACTTACAGTTACTTGCTTAATTAAGAACCAACTGGAATATTTACTTGATACTTTCAATATATATTTCCATCCAAAGAAAGCAAATGAGGTTTTAAGGTTTTTTTTTTTTTAAGTGTTTATTGCAATTCAAGAGGCACAGATGGCAGTAAATCTATAATGTGTCCCATTTGGAAAGGGTTTGAAAATCTTTTTAAGGGTTAAAAAGAGAAAATCTAAGTGAATTACAGGGGTTTGTCAAGCATTATTTGAAAGAACAATTTACATCTATGGCTCATTAGTCCAGTACAGCACAGCATAGACCATACCAGTATTCCAGAAAGGGTTTAGTTCACATCATCACATTCATGAGTGGTCACCTCAGGACAAGATGGGAGTCTGGGTCAGAACACTGGAGTGAGCCTTACAGCTAGGATGGAGAGACAAGTCCTCCTTAGAGGGTGTTTTCCTTTGGAGCTGATGTTTTAGATAAGCAAGTTCATTGTGCATATCAGGAAAACCTAGTTCGAATGATGACTATTAGCACACAGTATTCAGTGAATTTGTTTTCCCACCTCATTAAATATTCCAGAAGTTTTAGAACTATGTGAGAATCAGTTATTTTCAGCAGACAAATGAAAGAAGCCAATCAGTACAACAAATTCTGTCATGCAAGGCAAAGCTTCTCTAGCTTGCTTTCCTGAACTCAGAGCAAAGTGAACATTGCACCCTAAGCATTTTACTCAGGGTTTAATTTTAGCCTCTAGTCTGCTGATCTGAGTGAGCTTTGTCTTTCCTATTTATACCACTATTAGCAAGTGAAACACTCAGAACACAACGGTAACTGTTTGCTTTCTAAGTTGCTAATTTTTAAATGTTAATGTCACAAAGAGGAGTAAATTAATACAAGTCCCTAAAAGTAGCTAATAGCCGATGTAATTTTTTTTTTCTGGAGTTTAACACTAGAGAACTATTTCTAGAAGACTTTAATTTAGTCTGTATTTATGAAACAACACACTCAAAGCTTTTAACTTTTAACAAATATGAGCAAGGAAAAAAAAGTCTCAAAGTTGAGTGGGAAGGAATAGGAAAGTGGAGAGGGTGGTTATGGCAAGAGTTGGGGAATGGAGGCAGTGAATATATTCAAAATATGTTGTATGAAATTCTCAAAGAATTAATAAAAATGTTTAAGATATGCAAAACATATACATACTGCCAAGTGACAACAGGAAGGCACTTGGACAGCTAAATTCTATTCACTGCTTTTCCATTAACTGTCTTTGACCTGAGAAAAGATCCTTTCTATCTCCCTAGTATGCTTAGTCCAATCCTCCATTGTAGTTATAACATTCTGTTTGCTTTTAAAAATGGGAGGGATTGATACATGAAGGCAGGGTGCTGATAACAACAGAGAGTTGTACTGTTGTGGACTATTAGTCAGCAATTATTGGCAAGCCCATAGGATGGCTATTTGTTTCAAGCTTTTTTTTAAAGATTTATTTATTTTTATTATGTATACGGTGTTCTGTCTGCATGTATGGCTGTTCTGCAAGCCAGAAGAGAGCACCAGAATGCATTATAGATAGTTGTGAGTCACCATGTGGTTGCTGGGAATTGAACTCAGGACCTCTGGAAGAACAGCCAGTGCTCTTAACCTCTGAGCCATCTCTCCAGCCCCTTGTTTGAAGCATTTTTAAAGAACAGTTTCAATACTCATAGCAATGATTTTTTTTCTTTGTGTTGTGAAAAAGGCTTATGGAAATTCACTATTCTAATCTCCTGAAATGTACAGTTCAATAGTATTGAGGGCAGCAAGAAGACTCAGCAGGCAAGGGTGTTGACATGCAAGTCTGCCAACCTAAATTCAACCCCTGGAATTCAAGTAAAGGTGGAAGGAGAAAACCAATGCCACAGAGTTCTCTGTCCTCCACAAACATACCATGACACACATGCCCATACACATTTCATGCACACACCAATAATAATTTTTTAAAGTATTATTGAAGCATTTACTATGAGCACATGGAGACTAAACTGTAGTTTTCTTCCCTACCAAGATCAGACTAGACCAAACCTTTCAGGTGTATCTGATTCTCCATAAACAGAGCCACTAAGGAGTGTTTCTTGTCTTGACTCTTTTCATCTGACATGTGTTTCTGTGTCTCCAGACACACATTGGTACATATCTTCCCATGCTTCCAATGCAGAGTCAAGGATATTCTATGTAGCAAATGGAATAATTCCCATCACCACCAATAACCCAAGATACTTACTTCTTGACTCCTGAAGTCTATGAATATTACCTTATTGTGGGGCGTTTACCCACCACCCCCACAGCTTCCCAGAGTTTTCTTGAGTGCGAGCAGCAGGAAATATTAGATAGAAGGATTTATAGCGGAGAATCTTGCGGAGATAAACAGATAGAAAATAAAGGATAGCCTCGAGAGGGCCTGGAACCTATTCCAACGGGCCCGGACTGTCTCTGGTCCAGGGTTTTTATAGAGACGCCAAGGGGTGGAGCAAAAGACCTCCTCCCCCAGCACAGCCAAGTGCAGGCCATCTCAGACACCTGCACTCAGGCCGTGGTCCTGATCATCCTCTATTCAGACCTGCTGGGTAAAGCCACGAGGAACCCAAAAAAGGGCTCCACAGGTCCCCCTTTCTTAATATATAAAAAATAATTATTAATGGCTGACAGCAATCTCCATAGCCATTACACCTCCCAGTATGGGAGTAGAGGATGATATAGATGGCATTTCTCTTTTGAATTAGGTCCAAGGTGACTACAGCAGTCTTAGCTGCCTCAAGCCCTTTCTAAACCAAAAACTCTTAAGGCAACTACAAACTTAAAGAATCCCTTAGCTTCATCATTACCATTAACAGGTTAACATAAATATTGCTATACATAGTCACAATTCTCCCAGCCTTACAACTCAAAGCAAACTCTTAACAGAACATTTGAATTAGCATATATGGTGCTATATATAGTTAACAATTTTCTCCATCTTACAACTTTCATTTGAATTTTCTTGTTAACAGAACATAGGAAAAACTTCGATGTATTTACATCAAACTTAAACATTTCCTCAATTCCACAAAGCCAGGGTGCATTAATATCAATAGGTTTCTGCGAACATAATTTAATCTCATAGCTCCTCCTTTTCTTATAATTTTTAAGCAAAATCTCAAGCCTAGTTAGAAAACCCAAACTTTTCTGTTTAAACAGTTCCATTTGTAACACAAAACCAGTTCCATAAGTAATTTCATTTTTACATAAACAGTTCCACAAAACAATTCATAAATCACCAGTTAATAAAGCATATATGCATACACAAAATTGCATCTCGATTCTAAGTAGAAATACATTTCTTCATTTAAACAGTTCCATTTTTAACCCAATTCCAGTAAACCGTTCCTAGGTCATTACTATAAGTAAGCTCAAAATTGTCCCATTGCAATGAAATCTCTATTGTTCATTTCACTTAAGTACCAAAATTCAAATGATAAATATTGGTACTAGCCTTCCAAATATGAGAAATCCATAACCAAAATGTTTTTGTAATTTTATCTCATTTTAAGTTCAAAAAGTTCAAACAAGAAAAATTTTGGTATCAGGCTTTCACTTCCAAATACGAAGAGATGTTCTTCAACCAAAACTTTTTGCAGTTAATAATTTTTGTTCAAACAAGCATCTCTGCAACTTTTGTTCTCAGACAGACCTTTTTAGTTATAGTAATATTTTAAACCGCACCGTTTTTGCTGTTAGCTCAGGTTTTTCTGTGCTGCGTTGATATTCCACAGATCTCAGCTGCAGATGCCTTGTGCTGGTTCTGGCGTCCGCCATTCTTAGCTTCTTAGCTGCTTCTGGAGCTTTTGAAATCATTTAGACTGCCTACCTTGCAGTCTACTAGGACACTATCTCCTGTGTCTCAGGTGTTTTTACCATATACATTAAGAATAGACTCACATTTAACATTTACATTTTACAAACCCACATAACATGTGCTTAAGCATAAACTCACTCAACATTTACACATTTTTACAAACTCACATATAACATTAACATCTAAGGAAACTATAGAACTACTTTAGCAAATATATTTCTTATTAATTCTTATATACTTATATTCATTCTATCTTATTTTTTATTTAAACTTACAACTAGCATCTTACAAGCTTATTACTACATGTCTTAAGACTACCTTAGATACTTCTTACAAGCTTATATTCTTTAAGGAACTCTATAGATCTATTTTACAAACTTATATAGGCTACCATTAGCTTATATCTAACTTAGCAAACACCTAAAGATTTCTTAACACAGATCTAACAAGACAGAATTTTACAAACTCACATATCTTATTTTTGTCTTTCTACTTTTTACTATTATTATCACCATCTCTATCAGAAAGATTCTCTTAACTAGACAGGAAGTATGTACATCATTTCTAAAGTTTACAGTTTATAGTTAGCTTTGTTATAAAGCACTGGGATTTAGTGAGTGTTGTCATTATAGAATTGTGATACTTGTTGCTAGGGGGCTGTAACATTCTCAGGACGAAGCCACACTCCAAAGTTGCCAGTTCTCTCAGCCGTTCCGGACCGGCAGAGATGCACTGTCAGCGGTAGACAGTTTTTAACTAGAGGCTGTCCCTTCACCCAAATTCATAATAACTCCCCTAAGTACTTCAATTCAGACAAACGTTTCTATTACAGCAGCACTTTTGGTTTGCTCTACCAAAAAACTTTACTTCACACTGAGGGTGAAATTACCATATTTAATTGCTGTAAAGCTCTTCGCCAAAAACTGCACAGCTATTAGGTGGTATTTTAAGGATTTTAAAGTGACTTGTTTGCTCTTATAGGTAGCTTTTTTGTCATCCAACTGCCGTAAAAAGTTTGCACAGCTATTAGGGTAAATAAGGCACTTTACCAACGGAGCCCCAAACCACCAAGCACCTAGTTCCGTATCCTTTTAATTTTTCATTGGAACTGACACTTAAACTCTTAGATGATTTTCCTCCTTATTCTTTTAAAAGCTGCATTTTAAGTTTACCATAAACATATTTTCGAGCTGACAAAAGTGTTTTAGGGCAATTCCGCCATCTTTAGTGGAAAAACTACCTTTCCCAGAATGCATTTCCCTTATATCAGTCCATAATAACATCAGTTCCATATCAGTCCCTTATATCATTCATTTCTCATAGTTCTTTTTGGGTCTGAGAGTCAACGGGTTCTCTTTTACTAGACTTGCCCGGGGGGTTTGAACAAAGTCTCTTGCCTTTGCAACCGGAGATTTGAACGAGCATTTTACATTTTCAATTATGGGACATTGGGAGGTTTCTATTCGCTCCTCAGCTGGCTTCAACAGGTGTCTCTCCTTCACTTGACACTGGCCCCCGAATCAGAACCGCACCTGCCTCGTTAGCGCGCATTGAGGCTGGCATTTCTGATAGCAACTTTTCTCGGGGCTTGTGTTTGCTTTAGCCAGTCAGTGAAAAACAAGATCATTTACAACAGCTTTTCCATAGCTCCTTCAGAGAGATTTTCTCCCACTGATCTTATTCTCATTTTGCTTGTTCCTTCCCCCCCAGATGCAGAGCTTCAGGGTATCTGTCTGCAGCTCTGTTCCTCTGCTAGCTGCCTTTGGAGGTAGGGGCTTTTTTTCTCCCCCGAATCTGCCTCCAATTCTAGCAGCTTTTTCAGGCCATACATTTTCTGGGGAGGAATTATGTCCCTTCTCTGTTTCTTCAGAATCTTTTCCCAGACAGTTCCCGGTTTGGTCTCAGTTTATCCCCTCTACCCCAGAAACAGTTTCCGACACTAGAGCGGCGGCTTTCCCTGCTACTGAAGGTAGGGGCTTTAGTCCGTTTCTTTTTTTTGGGTCTGTGTGGTTTGCATACAGACTGAAAAATTTAACAAGGGAGGTTTTTGCCATTTCTAAACTTCCATTAGGACAGGTATTTTGTCTCATCAGGCCTTCACCTGGCCCAGTCCTCCAGTGGGTTGTGTTTGCTTGTCTGGGTGCTCAAGGACAGAGCTTATGCCAGAGGCAATCACCCCTCAGGGCTACACTCCCTCATCTCAGGGAGTCAGTTGAAACAAAGCTTTTTTTCAAAGAGGTGCTTTCTCTGACAGAAAGAAAGCTTTACTCCTGGATAGTTCTGTTCTGCCCTGGCTGGGCTCTTTCCCCAGCCACAGTTCAGATTTACTGTTTTCCCAGAAAGGTCCTTTCTCTGATAGGAAGCTTTTTCTCAGATTTCTTTTTGCAGCTGTGGACCTATGAACCCCGGGACTTGTAGGAAAGTGGACAACTGTGCCATTCCCACTGGCTTAGCTTGCTTTGTTCATTAGCAATCTTCCCTCGGGTCCTGCACCTTCCTGCCTCAGCTCTGTGCTCCAGGAAGTTTACCACTGCAGGAACCCTAGTATCGCCGAAATGCAATCCAACTCAGAGATGCTGGCCAGTCACCTCTGGGTTTTTGGTCACAAGCGAGGATACAAAGCTAACAGTTTGCATTGCTTCAGGGGATCTTTGCATTAGGGCGATTAGGAGCACCTCTTCATTCTGAAATGCTCACTCCGAAACAAAGCACTTGATGCCTCAGCTAGGCTGTAACTGAAAAGCTTGGCTTTGCTTTTCTCAGGTAAAGTTTCCTGCCTTTGGGGCTCTCTGTAGCTCTTCACCCTTGCTCTTCCCAAGCGTTTCCCTCAGGGTACTCTGACCCACTGTCTTTTACTAGCTTGAAGAGACAGAGCTTAGAAGAGGTTTTTAGAAACTTGTTCCAGCCTCCTGCATTGCAGGGAGGATTGTTAAAGCTTGAAAGAGAACTTAGAGGTTTTGCTGTCTTAAGTTTGTTGTTTTCCCTTAGAGCTAATCACACGTGGTCCCCATACTAATATCTTCAGGTGATTCTACTCGCCTCTTTCTGAGAGAGGTTAGAGGCTTTAGTTTTTAAGTTCTTAAGAGAGAAAGATTAAGGGTTTTTAGAGAGATTCTTCCCCCAAAATTTTCCAAGAAGAGCTTTATAGTTTAAGAGAAAGTTTTTTTCTTCCCCAGGAGAAACACCAACTTTTCCCAAAACTTCCCAACTTTAAACTTTGACTTCTTACACCCCCATTTTTGCCTCAGGGAGAAAACACTTTCTCCTGCCGCTTGGACTTAACATTTCAGCTGTCCCCAGGTCAAAAGCTTCCATAGGAAACTTTTTCTTCCCCATAAGTTCAAAGAAGAGTTTTTTTACTACCCGTAAAGCCCAAAGAAAGATTTTTTTTCCCCAGTTTGCTTTCAAAGCCCCCAAAGTTAGAAAATTGAAGAGTTTTTTTGTCTAGTTGCCTTACTTATTTTTTCCTATAGTCTTACACTTTTAAGTTTTTCCTAAACTATATTACTACCCTATACCTTATACTTATCACCGACAGAAATTGAGAAAGGGATAGAAGATAGAAAATTTTGACAGAAGAGAATTTCGCTGCAGCATCGGACATCCTTCCAGTCCGCTTTCCTTTTCTCTCGAGGATAAAACCCCTGCCTTCCCAAAAAATATATATAAAAAATATATTTTTTTTCATAACACCGGCATGCCTTTCCACTGGCAGGGCTGACTCAGCACTTTCACCAAAACTCTGTAATAAAACTATTATTTTCCTTTATCTTTAGTCCCTATTACTTTGTAGTCCCCCCTTTTTTGTTCCCTTTTCTTCAGTCCCTTTTTTCCCCTTTCTTTAGTCCCTTTTCCCCCTTTCTTTAGTCCCTTTTTTCCCCTTTCTTTAGTCCCTTTTCCCCCTTTCTTTAGTCCCTTTTTTTTCCCTTTTTCTTTAGTCCCTTTTTTTCTTTAGTCCCTGTTCACGGCGCCATTCTGTGGGGCGTTTACCCACCACCCCCACAGCTTCCCAGAGTTTTCTTGAGTGCGAGCAGCAGGAAATATTAGATAGAAGGATTTATAGCAGAGAATCTTGCGGAGATAAACAGATAGAAAATAAAGGATAGCCTCGAGAGGGCCTGGAACCTATTCCAACGGGCCCGGACTGTCTCTGGTCCAGGGTTTTTATAGAGACGCCAAGGGGTGGAGCAAAAGACCTCCTCCCCCAGCACAGCCAAGTGCAGACCATCTTAGACACCTGCACTCAGGCCCGTGGTCCTGATCATCCTCTATTCGGACCTGCTGGGTAAAGCCACGAGGAACCCCAGAACGGGCTCCCACACCTTATACAGAAATTTTGCTTTGTTTTGGTTTGGTCTTGCTTGGTTTGGTTTTTTGATGCAGGGTTTCTCTGTGTAACAGCTCTGGCTGTCCTGGAATTCACTTTGTAGACCAGGCCGGCCTTAAACTCACAGAGATCTGCATGATTCTACCTGCCAAGTGCTGGGGTGTACACCATCACACCAGGGTTGAAAGAAATGTTTAATGCAGTTGAAGACCATACCTTACATGGGCAGTGAATTACCCAGGTGGGCCCTAAAGGTAATCACGAGGATAATTATGAGAGAGGTAAGAAGGTAAGTAGGACAAGGAGACAGTGGGGCAACACAGAGACTAGAGTGATGCAGCCACAGCCAAGGAAGCCCCTAGCAGCTTCTACAAAGAGAACCATCTCTTCTACAAAAGAACCATCCTCCTGACAACTTGGCAAGAGCCCTGAAAACCTGTCTTCAGAGATTGGCCTTCACAACTGTTGTGTTGTTTTATGTCACCAAGTTCATGGTAATTTGTTTGAGCAGCATTCAAAACTCAGTGTATTCTTCTTTAAGCAGTGTTTAAATCTACCAATGGATGTATTAAAAACACTGCCAACTGTGAGGCTGAGGGGTAGCTCAGTGGTATAGTATTTGTTTTGTATGTGCAAGGCCCACATCACCACAGCACACAAAAGGTACAGCATATACATAAATCTATAAAACATACATCAAGTTAACGTAAGGAGTAGACATAGGGCTAGAGATCTAAACTTTATGCAGTGATTTGTGTATTGAGCTCAGAGAGACCTAGGCTTTTGGGGACCAATTTTATTAAGTGAATACTAGGAACCATAGTTGGATTAGTGGCCACAGAGAAAGGAACAGAAGAGTAAAATTGGAGATTACCTTTATTCCTGCTCTGAAAAAGTTAACTGCCCTAAGTCTCAGTTTCTTTCTCTTATAAAAGAATGAGATTAATTTACATGACCTCTAAAATTCCATAGAGTTCTAAAATACAAGTCTGTTGCAAAAAATGTTTTGCTCAGGATTTTATGTCCACATTTTATTGCAATTCCAGTCCCTCTCTAGTTTCCCTGCCCACCATGAAGCCTATTTGTTAACCACATACATATCCCAGCTTGTGCAGATGTCACTTTTATTTGGAACTTTCTTCCCAGGTTTTACATATTCAACATTCAAGAATTGCTGCCTTCCAGAAACTTACACTTTCCCAAAGGAGAATGTCATTTCTACTGCAGCCTGTTCACAGATCTTTTAAGGTAGCTATCAAATGATAGTGTGACTATTTCCATTTCTGTTTCTCTGACCACAATGTGAGATGCTCATATGCAAATATTCTGATCCATATTTATCCCTCTAGCACCTACTTCTGTACTTGGCACAGACAATTATGAATGTGTACTGAATAGATGAATGATTACAGAAGAGCCTACTTGGGAGTGAGAAGAGTGAAAAGTACTGAGGAATGAATGTGAATGACAAGTGGATGGGAAATATATGGCTCAACAAGACATCCACAGTCCTGGAGAAAAAGAGGAAGCTGATTTGGGTGGTGATTTAATTCAAAGCTATCCTCAGATACTCATTGTATATGCAATTTAGCATCTCTCTTGACCTTGCTTCAAAGTCAGTTTCTAAGTGGAGTTAACAGTATGAGCTACCTCTTAGAGCAATCTGCTGTTTAGAAGCTCTTCACTGGGATGGATGGCAAGCAGCCCTATATGATTTGTCAACCCTGCATCCCTGCACAGCTCTAGGCAGAGCCTAACAACTTAAGAATGTTATAGTAGCTAGTTAATGATTCTGTCCTTGTAGATCTTTCTGGATACAACTCATAAAACTGTATAATTCATTTTATTCCTTAGGCATTAAAAATACCCTTCAAACCCCTTAATAAACTCAGACATATATTCCTTTTTCTTGAGACAAGGGACATGGAGAACCCTGTGCTGAAAATCTCCATCTAGTAGAAACAAGGTTGTAAACACCTAGAAAACCTTTGAAATCATACTTTTTATATTTGCTGTTTTGTTTGAGACAGGGTCTTGGCTGGCCTAGAAGGTGGTAGACCAGGCTGACCTCTGACTCAGAGATCCATTTACCTCTGCCTCCCAAGTGCTGGGGTTAAAGTCATGGACCGCCATGACCACTTTTCACAACATATAAACTGATATTAATTTACATATACATCATTCTTTGTGGTATAATTAGCTTTGTATGTTCTTTCAATTCTATCAATACTATCTCCCTGTACTGGTTTAGAATTTTACATTTGAATCTAGATTATTGTTTATAAAACCAATTTTATTTTTATAAATAAGATTATTTTGTATCAGTACTCACTATTTTCCAGATACATTAGCTAAATTCAGAACTCCAAATTCTACAAATAATATTTTTACCATATACAACTGCCTTTTCCTCAGCATTTCACTGAAAGCAGACCCCTTCACTAATAGAAAATCATAAATAACAGAGTAAATGACATACAGAATTTTGAATAAAGTAAAACACACCCTAGTGATTAACTAATGACTAGGTTAACATAGACTTGCTAGTCTCTTTTCCTTGAATGAGAGATTTTTGTCATATCCAAAATTTGAATTGAAATGATTGACATTATTTTTCAATAAATGTTGACCACATCCTTGAGTGTTTGGTGTTGTTTAGCTGAATACATTAGCACTTATTTAAAGCACTTATTAATCTAGCTTATTTTAAGGTTTTACTTATTGAGTATTTTTCTGGCACTATGTTAAGTAGTATGCAATTCTCATTTAATGCTCAATGACTTCAGGCACTGAGCATAATTCCACACTTTCCTTAGAGGAAGAAGCAGGGGTTAGTAAAATGAACTGACTTTCCTGAGGATAGCAGGCTATACAATGGAGAATTGAGAGGTCCTATAATTAGATGACCTTTATTTTTCACAACCCTTATGTGACATTGTATCATTTGAGAAATCCATTATAGAAATTAACTATAGCTTTTGAGGGGAAAATGAAATGAACTATATCTCCACAGTCAAACTATCTGCAATTTCCATTGAAAAAGTGATATAGACCAAATTATGTCCCCATACCCAAATGCGTATATAAAAGCCCTGTGGTAGTTTCTATGAGAATAGCCCCCATGGGCTCATATGTTTGAATAATTAACCTCAAGTTGGTAGAAATGTCTGGGAAGGATGAGAAGGTGTGGCCTTGTTGGAGGAGGTATGTCACTGTGTTGTAGGATATTATTTTAAGATGTGTTACATTTGTTTATGCTGTGGGACATTTGTTTAATGATGCAAAGATGTGTTGCATTCTTTTCTATTGCATTTGTTTAACTCTGTGAAGCCGTGTTACTTTGCCTGTCTAAAACACCTGATTGGTCTAATAAAGAGGTGAACAGCCAATAGCAAGGCAGGAGAAAGGATAGGTGCTGGCAGGCAGAGAGAATAAATAGGAGAAAAAGAGGGATCAGGAAGCAAAAGGGGATGGAGGAGTAGAAAAGAAGGAGCCAGCCATCCAGCCACACAGCCATCCATGGATTAAGAGTGAGAGTAAGATATACAGAAGTAAGAAAAGGAAAAAGCTCAGAGGGAAAAGGTAGATGGGATAAGTTAAGAAAAGCTGTCAAGAAGCAAGCCAAGCTAAGGCCAGGAATTTATAACTAAGAATAAGCCTCTGTGTATGATTTATTTGGGAGCAGGGTGGCAAGTCCTCCAAAAGAGCAAAGAGTGAAAATAGCAAAAATTGGGCTGGAGAGATGGCTCAGAGGTTAAGAGCACCGACTGCTCTTCAAGAGGTCCTGAGTTCAATTCACAGCACCCACATGATGGCTCACAACCATCTATAATGAGAGCTGGCAACCTCTTCTGTATACATAATAAATAAATAAATATTTTTAAAAAATAGCAAAAACAATCAACTAGATTTTAGTGTTCCAATGTGGGCCAAATTTCCATGTAAGTCCTGAGAAAGCTAAAAAAAGAAAGAGGACATAGCTCCTTTAAGAGGCCCTGCTGTTCAACTGGCAGTGCTAAGAACTGCTTGTGGCAACACAGGTACCGGCTTCCAATAGGTAGGAGGGTTGAATGTGGTTCCGGGTCAAATAAACCTCTAAACAGTCTGCAAGCTTTAGGCTTGACTTCATGAACCTAGAAGCAGGCAGAGCCAGCCAAGAGAGCAGCATGGAGGATCCTAGTGTAGCTTAGCAGTTTAAAGTTTGCTCGTGTAGTCATAAAAGACTAGAAGTATGCAGTAAAAGAAGTCCAGACAGAAAAAAAACCTCTAAACAGGTTCCAGTGTGGTTTACAATGTGTTTAAGCTTAAGAAAGAAAAAGGGTATGGACAGTTATAGAAAGAAATAGTTTAGAAACATTAAAGTGAAGTCTTTAGAGAGAGAGAGAGTAAAAGTAGTATGAAAGAAAACAAGCACATAAGATGGGAAATACAAAGAGAGTCTGGATCCTGTATGTTATTATGTTGATTTTGAATTTTTTGAATGTTCACAAGCAAAAAATAGTTGCTAAGAGACATGGGATTGTGAACTGGACTGCAAAATTGAATCAATCTAGATACTTTAGGAATGCCTTAACTTTAAAAAATAAGTCAAAAAAATATTTGTCAAATGGAAATCAAAAATACTTTGGAGTTTTGTTCCCATAGGCTATGGATTTCTTCAGGAGTGATATTGATCAGATGTGATCAGGGGAGAACTCCTGATTCTTGACAGGTAACATCTATCAACAGAGGCTATATAGCTGGTCTTCCCAGGACTTGGCCATTATCTCAGATTTTCTCAGGAACCCTAAAGATACTTTGTCCACAGATAACAGGAAGCAGTTTGGAGAACACCACACTCCCAAGCAGGATGTGGGAAAATTTTGGTTAATTGGTAGGTTATGGGTGTTTGTTATCATTATGGGGATTATAGTATATTGATACAAATTTAAACTTATTTTTGGTACAGTGTATATATGTTTATACTCTTGTTTAAGATATTTTTTGTATATTGGTACAAATTTAAACTTATTTTTGTTAAAACATATTTTGTGTGTGTGTGTGTGTTTCTATTCTTGTTTAAAGTATTGTACCTATGCAGTTATTTAAAAATGTAAAGTAAAATTCTAGTTTTTGAAAGCTATTATTATGAACTATTTAGGATAATCAAGAAACATAGGTCAGTAGTTAGTCATCTATAACAATCAAATTTGTAGATATGTTAGGTATGCTTTCAAGATCATATAGAGATATATTCTAGATAGATAAATGGTTTTCAAACACTTCAAAGACCTACTGAATATGGCATTTAAAATGTTTTGTTAACCTAAGGTTTTTCATGACAATGAGACACATCTGCTCCTAGCATCACCAATTTACTTCAGAGAAGATGATGGACATTGAAGAAATTCCTTATGGAGTTTGCTTTCATTGTGGCAAGGTTAGCCACTAGGCAAAGAAACTGCTCTTGCCTTTGACTGTTGACAATGTGCTGTGCAGACTGGACATGCAGGACACACAGGAAAAAGACAGATGAAGTTTGCCAAAACAAGGCAGAATAGTCCTTCAAAATTCCTGCTTCACAGATGAGTCTCCCAGTGGAAATATTTACACCACAGAGATCAGCAAACACTAGAAACTAGGGCTTGTTTTTTTTTCCTCAAGCCTGCTGGTAGCTGAACATTTGCCAGCATGCCTCTGGATTTGTATCATGATCTTTATTTCAAACCACCTGCTGGCTACACTGTATCAAGCACATTTTTAAAACTCCCTAAATCTCCATGATCTCTTTTGTAAAATGGGAGAACAGAGACCTTTGATGATATGGCTCAGCCAGTAAAGGCGTTTGTTGTACAACCCTGGCTACCAGAGTCTCAAATATTATTAAAGGACCAGCCTTAAACAATATTCTTCTGAGGGACCCAGAAGAGAAGCTACAAATGATGAGAATTATTTTGGGGAAATGAATCTAAATACACCAAGCTCTTTGTCCGTCTACTTTATTCCTCTGGGATAAAATTCTATCTACACAACTTCAGTTCTGTTTTCATGCCCAGCTCCTTTCTTGCCTGATTTCTCTCTACCTTTATCTGCTGTCCCCTCTAAGTTATGCTTAATTCTCTCATCTTAATTCTGCCTCATCTAGGTTCTTCTCATTTCATTCTTACCCATCTAGTACTTCCCCATCTGGCTTTTCCTCATCTTCCATCTCCTCCTCAAGTTCTCTAGTCAAAAATCCTCCTTAACCCTCTCAGTTCTCTCCAAGTCTCTGAGGTATTCAGTTGTAAACCCAAGCAATAGCAATCCTCCCCCTCCAGCCAGATCACCAGGTTTGAATTCCTACAGGGTCATAAAGGCAGATAAGAGTTTTCCTCAGGCAGTGACTGTCAAGCTTTCTTTTACAATCCAAAAATGGAGTGGTTAAAGGAGGAGGTCAACTGAGAGCTAATATCAGAAAAAGGGAATTTATGTGCTCAAACTACATTCCTAGAAGTGGTTAGGTAAGTTAGGAGTCTATAATGTTAGTAAGGTTGTACAAGAAAGGAGGGTCTCAGTTAAAATTGCACAAGAAATAAAGATATCCGCCTAACCTAGGAGACAGGCATTGTTTCCATAAGGGTGTTACCTTAGTTCAGGAGATGTTTTGACCTTGGATGCTTGATAGTTATTTTAGATAAATACATTGTTAGAAGTTCTTGGAACCACATATAGCATACAAGAAAATCATTGTAGGAACCAGCTAATATATATACAAAAGCTAAAATATCACCAAGTCTTCTTAAGCCATGGCTTGACCTTTGGAAAAGTCCTTGACTTTTCCAAGCAGTAGCTTTTATGATAGTAGCTGGATTCCATTACATTTTCCTGCAGCTGGCAGCACCAGAGCTCAATCAGCGAAGGCACACATGACCTCCACATGCATTTGAGTGTGTGTGCACGCACACACACAAACACACACAGTAGTAGTTTAAAAAAAAAAACCAATAACAATAGAGACCAAATTAATAAATAGGGGAGTAATCTGGAATTATGAAGAGAGAGGAAGAGCAGGCACTTCAAATATATTTTTCTTTTTACTTCCCTGTTGTTCCCACAAACAGCTTTCATTTATTTCCCTTGTCTTCTTTTTTTTCCAAGCTTAAATTTAGTTCTTTTGTTATAGTGTTTCTGGTACCTTTTTCATAGTTCATATAATGTCATAGATCATTATCCCAGACACTTTGGGGTAGGGAACACTTTGGTGAGTTCTCTGAGTTCACAATGGGATCTCTCTTGTACTCTGTGTTTCGCTGCAGTCCTATTCCAGCTCTGTTCTCTGGTCTCATCATTCTTTGAAGTTCTGCAGCATGTGTCAGGTACTTCTCTACTTTTGGGTACCATTCCTGGTGTACCATAGCCTCTATCAGATCACAGCTCTGTGGCAAAGTCTGAAAATGACTCTTGTGCCCATATTATCAACCATTTATTGAAAGTACCAAGGCCTGAATGTTAGAATTCTGCCCTTACTCCAACTACACATGTGTAGTGGGCACTAGCGACTATGTGTACATGGCCTGGTCACACAATCTTCGCCTTAAAAAAGCCAGACACAGACCCCACCCCCTCTCTCTCTCTCTGCTCTGCTCTGCTCCCCCGCACCACCACATGCTCTTTCCCAGGCCTGGTCCTCCCCCTTCCTCCTAATAAATCTATAAAACTAATACTGGTTTCTGCCATGACCGTGACCTTTTCTGCTGGTAACCAGCATTGCCACCATTTTACTGAATCTTAATGATTTTTAGGGAAATTGTTGTTTTGATTTGTTTTACTCCCATCCTTCAGAGTAACGAGGTGTGGATTTCTAGAAAAATAAGGGAAGGAAATACTGAAGAATGAATAATGTATAAAGGAAAGAATTCTGGACGCTGGGCGGTGGTGGCACATGCCTTTAATCCCAGCACTTGGGAGGCAGAGGCAAGTGGATCTCTGTGAGTTTGAGGCCAGCCTGGTCTCCAAAGAGAGTTACAGGACAGGCACAAAGCTACACAGAGAAATCCTGTCTCAAAAAAAAAAAGAAAGAAAGAAAGACAGAAAGAAAGAAAGAAAGAAAGAAAGAAAGAAAGAAAGAAAGAAAGAAAGAAAGAAGAGAGAAAAGAATCCCTGAGGATTTGTGTGTAGACAAGGGTTGATGGAGGAAGGAGAGACATTATCATCAGGGGTACAGCTACTAAAAATGTGCACATGCTCCTGTAAACAAACTCCTGCCCATGCTTCTGTAAACAACCCTAATAAAACTCACTGGTCACACACACACACACACACACACACACACACACACACACACACACACACGTATGTTATAATGAAACCCATTATTATGTTTAATATATGCTAACAAAACATTAAAATAAATACCATTTAATAAAAAGTTTAAAAAGTTGTTTATTAAGTTTATGTTTCTCAAACCTGGGAAGTTTAAGAGCATGGTGCTAGCATCTAGTAAAGGCCTTTGTCACAATACGGCGGAACGAAGAGGGGGCCACTCTCAAAACAGATCTCTTTTTAAGGGATTCTTAAATTCATATTCTTCCCACAAAGTAGAACATTTATCCCATTTCAATAATCCCAAAAGTCTTAACTCATTCCAGTGTCAACTCACAAATCTGAAGTTCAGAACCTCATCAAACTCAGTTATAGATGAGACATGATGCCTCCTGAGGCAAATTTCACCAGCTGTTAGCCTGTGAAATAAAAACAAGTTATATCTACTTACAAAATACAGTGGTGGGCAGACATGGAATAGATGTTTCTTTTCCAAAGGTAGACTCAGGCAAAAAGAAAGGAGTGACTGAACCAAATGGACTAGCAAAAAAAAAAAAAAAAAACACCTCAAAATCATCACAGTGAGATGCTGCTCACTATAGTGAAGTGGCAGAATACTTGTTTATCATGCACAAAGTCACAATTCATCCCCCAGCACCACAGAACAAAAACTCCAACACAGATCCACAGATAGAGGAAGAGAGGAGGGAGTTGTGAATCAGAAGATAATGAGTCAGGCAAAATGTATGCCAGCTCCTTCCTGCTCTCAACAATTAGGGCTTTATAGCCAGGCCAAGTGTAGCTGCTTGACTTGTTTCTAGTTGGCATGTCTCCTGGGAGGTTCATATGTCCATAGACCAGTCAAACACAGGTCTCACAGGTGAAGCAAATGACACTTAAAATCTGTACTTGGCTGAGCACTGTACCTGGATGTCTAGATGTGCAGGATGGAGAGAACCTCTACTCCAGCAGAGAAGACTGTAGTTTGAAATTGCTCAAGATGGATGTTTCTTTTTGTTGATTTATTTCTATGCACTAAATCTGTAGTTGCCTTTAGGCTTCTGTCTAAGCCTGTCTTCCATACTCATATGTCTACAACTAGTTCTTTAGACATAATGAAGAACTTTTTTTAAATAGCTAGTACCTATGAAACCTCCTCCCCTCCTTAAGACATATATATATATATATATATATATATATATATATATATATATATATATCTCAACACTGGATGTCCTGAATATCACTCTAAGACCAACTGTGACATATATTGAGCATAGGAGACTTCAAAGCCTGCTTCTATGTGACACACTTCCTCTAACAAGACTACACCTCCTAATGGTGTCACTCCTCCCTATGGGGACCATTTTCTTTCACATCACCATAATCATGGTTAGGCACTCAGGTAATTTTGATTCTGATCTACTTAAAATCTGAAACTGCAAACAGTGAGAAGGGATAGTGAGAAACATTTATCCCTTCTTGTCTTCATCTTTTATGCTATTGAGCTAGAGGAGCAGGCAGTAATATTATTTTTTGAGAGAGAATGGGGCTAAGTCTTGCTTCTCAGAAGCCCATGACCTCAAATTTCCCTACCAGAACTCCAGTTTGTATTGATAATTTGCCTCTTACTGGCTTTTGGTTTTTGAAGTCCTGAGGATCAAACCCAAGGCATCACATATGCTGAACTTTTTATCACAGAGCTACACCCCCAGCCTCAGTCCTTTCTTTAAGTATTCTAATTTCATATGATACACTCCAATGACTACCAACTGATGATAGGACTGAGCAGACACCATAACAGGCTGCTCAGTCTTCTCTCAGAGATGAGGCCTCAATTTTGTAGGGAAAAAAGGGGAAAGGGGGCTGGCTAAAGAAACCCACCCTGACCGTAGAGCCCAGAAAAAGGGAAAGATGGCTCAGATAAGGCCAGTGAAAGAAACACAGTTTGGCTCAAATCAGAGCCATCTCTGCCCTTGGCCAACTGACTTGTAGAACCAACCAATCATAGAGCAGGACAGTAGCACCCTGGCCCTGGAGCCCAGGACCAGTGAAAGAAACAAAGCCTGGGTTTGGGACCTGAGCTAGAGAAATGCACCAAGGAAACATGCCCTGACTCTGAAACCAGTACCAAAGAAACACTCTTGGTCCCTAGAATCAGAGTTAGTGAAAGAACAGTGCCCAGGCCTTAGAATTAGTGTCAAAAAGCTAAGTAAGGCCAGTGAGAGAAACACAGTTTGGCTCAAATCAAAGCCATATCTGCCCCTGGCCAACTGACTTGTGAAACCAACCAATCACAGAGCAGTACCCTGGCCTTGACCTCAGTGAGATCAGAGCCATCTCTGTCCCTGGCCAACTGACTTGTGAAACCAATCACAGAGCAGAACAGTATCACCCTGGCCCTGGGCCCAAGGCCAGGGAAAGAAACACAACCTAAGTTTGGGACCTGAGCCAGAGAAATTAACACGTTATCCAGAACCAAGGAAACATGCCATGACTCTGAAACTAGTGCCAAAATAATATTCTTGGTCCCTAGAATCAGAGACAGTGAAAGAAATGTGCCCTAGCCTTAGAGGCAGTGTCAAAAAGCTAAGAAAGGCCAGTGAAAGAAGCACAGTTTGGCTATGAAACCAGGGCCATCCCTGTCCCTAGCCAACAAAACTGGCAAATCTGGGGGCTGGAGAGATGGCTCAGTGGTTAAGAACATCTGTTAACCTCTTCCAGAGGTCCTGAGTTCAATTCCCATCAACCACATGCTGGCTCACAACCATCTGTAATGAGATCTGGTGCCCTCTTCTGGCCTGCAGGCATACATGGAGACAAAACCCTATATACATAATAAATAAATAAACTTTAAGCCGGGCAGTGGTGGCACACACCTTCAATCCCAGCCCTCATGAGGCAGAGGCAGGCAGATCTCTGTGAGTTTGAGGCTAGCCTGGTCTACAGAGCAAGATCCAGGAAAGGCGCAAAGCTACACAGAGAAACCCTGTCTTGAAAAACAAAAAACAAAAAAAAAAAAACAAACAAAAAACCTGGCGAATCCCTGGGCAGAAAAAACTAACGAACCACTGGCTAACTCCACCTCCAACTCATTCTATATAAACCACCCTGCCTGGTCAATTGTGGTCTGTTCTCTCCATCCTGGTAGAGGCTACTCTTCTGGACTCCTTCCCAAATAAATCTCTTTCTCAAAAGAGTATTGGGTGTGAAAATCTTCATTTACTGGCATAGAGAAGATCCTTGCTAAGATGTCCCTCAGTGGACAGAGCAAGGAGAAGCTGAACAGAAGATCCTTGCTGAGACATCCCTCAGTACAGGCAGTGTCAAAAAGCTAAGAAAGGCCAGTGAAAGAAGCAAGGGAGAGCTGAAAGAGCTGAAAAAGTAACACTTTTCTCTGGAGCCAGAGAAGAGTGCTACATTTCTGCAATTTCTTAGGCCAGAGAAGCAAAGCTCTGCTAGGAAGCCCCTTAAGTGGAGCTGAGCAAAGCTCAGCTGAAGCAGCTCTCCAGGAGATTGTAATATTCTGTGGGGAGACCATCCCCCATCACACCAGGTATAGCCTGACTCTCCAGAACAATCAGGATACCCTTCCCTACAGAGCTGTTCTGGCAGCTCCAGGCCTGACTCTCCCAAGCAGTCAGAAAAACTTCCCTTCCAGGGCAGAGCTGTCTCTTTGCAGCTCCAGTCATCAGAGCTGTCCTAAGCAGTTCCAGGTATCCAGGACACCTCCAGGGCAGAGCTGTACTGAGCAGCAAAAGGTGTCTGGGATAACTTGCCCTCCAGGTTGAGCTTTTTCTTTGCAGCTCCAGCTGTCAGAGCTGTCCTAAGCAGCTCAAGGTGTTGTCTCACTCTCCTTTCCCCAGAGTTGCAAAACTCACATTTTGGTGCCCAAACCCGGGACCAAACCCACAGAGTTGCAACAAATTTCACTTTCCTGAGACTGAACAAGCAGTTTCTGAAAGAGCCACAAAGAAAGGGCAATTAATCACTGGTGCCCCTGACCACAGGGACAAGGGAGATCGGACACACCAAGCCTGGGCCACTGAGCCAACAATACAGTCAGTACATACTAGGTCAACCATTCTCCACAGCAGCTTGAGGACAAAGCCTGGGACTTGTCCAGGCTTGCCCCAAAATGGAAAAGCTATAGCCTTAATCAGCCCATGACTAGGCCCAGCCAATTAGAACATACTCTTATGATTGCCATTTGCTTAAGTCAATCATATCTAAAGTGATCTAATTACCCTAGGAACTCCCCTTGGCTGTGCTTAAAAGGAACCTGCATGTTCCTCTCGGGGTCTTCACCATTTTGCATTTGTATGGGATGGCAAGGCCCCATCATGCTGGAATAAAAACACTCTTGTTGATTGCATACATGGATAGTGGTCTTTTGTGGGACTTCTCCAGGACCCTAACAGCTGACATTTATAATTATAATTTATAGGACACCCACAGAGTTACCAAAATGGTCAGCAAAAAATATGAAAAATTTTCCCTCCAAGAATATTCATACTTTCTTAAGGTAATGACAGATTTCATAGCTACCTACAGTTGCAAACATATGTTATACTGACAGTCTGAAGATTAAGCTTCCTCTTCCTTGAATAAAAAGTGTTAATGCTTGTCCTGATTGGTTTTGTTGTTGTTGTTATTGTTGTTGTTTTCAAGACAGGGTTTCTCTATGTAGCCTTGGCTGTCCTAGAACTTGCTTTGTAGACCAGGCTGGCTTCAAATTCATAGAGATCTGCTGCCTCTGCCTCCTAAGTGTTGGGATTAAAGGCATGTGCCACCACTGCCTGGCTGCCCTGATTATTTTTTCATTGTCAACTACCTAGAGTCACATGGGATGGCTTAATTAAGATGAATTTAATAAAGAATTGCCTCAATTAGATTGGCCTGTCTTAATGTCTGTGAGAATTTGCCTTGATGGATTACTGATATGAGAGTACTCAGCTCACCACAGGAAGGTGGGCCTAGGCTATATAATAAGAATAGCCAAGCCGGGCGGTGGTGGCGCGCCTTTAATCCCAGCACTTCGGGAGGCAGAGCCAGGCGGATCTCTGTGAGTTCGAGGCCAGCCTGGTCTACAGATCGAGATCCAGGAAAGGCACAAACCTACACAGAGAAACCCTGTCTCAAAAAAACAAATAAATAAATAAATAAATAAAATAAAAAATAAAAATAAAAAATAAATAAAAAAAAAAAAGAATAGCCAAACAGGAGCTAGAGAGTGTACCAGTAAGCAGAATTTCTCCATGGTTTCTGCTTCAGTTCTTACTTGAATTCCTGCCCAAAATTCCTTCAAGGGGTAGATTGTGACCTGAAAGTGTAAGCTAAAAATAAACCCTTTCCTCCCTAAGTTGTTTTTGGTCATGGTGTTTACCACCACAACAAAAAACAATCCAGAACACACTCTCATTACAGCTGGCTTCCATGGTGTTACCCTTAAGGGAAAAGCTGATGAGGATCTGCTATGCTCACTTACAGAAAGGGATACATGTGCTTATAGAACAAAAAAGAAACATTGAGGTTGGAGTTGGGCGAGTGCTACTCTAACTCTATGAGTGTGGGCTATTATCCTCTTTGAGCCCCTCTTCTTCCTCCCATCTCATTTATGAAATAGAATAATAATACCTACTTTGCATGGGTCAATGTGGTTATCTATTGTATACCCCGATAAAGCTTACCTTGGAATCAGAGGACAGAGATAGCCACTAAATTAGACATAGAGGTCAGGCAGTGGTGGCACACACCTTTAATCCTATTACTTGGGAGGCAGAGATCCATCTGGATCTCTGTGAGTTCAAGGCCACACTGGGCTACATGAGAGAAATAGAACCAGGCAGTGGTGACACATGCCTTTAATCTCAGGAAGTAATATGGCAGGACACAGGAAGATATAAAAGGCATGAGGAAAGAGGAACTCACTCTCTTGAGGCTGAAGATTTCATAGAGCTAAGCTAGTGGCTGGCTGTTCTGCTTCTCTGATCTTTCAGCTTTCTTCCCAATATCTGGCTCTGGGTTTCTTTTTATTATAAGACCTTTTAAGATTTGTATTACATCTGGTGCCCAACATTTGTGGCACAAATTCACAAAAAAAGTCACTTGCCTGTGGCCTTGCTCAGTCCTGAGCTGCATGTGGCTGGAGTCTCCTCCCCACATGGGCTAGAGTCTCTAATCAACTGGATCCAGATGGCTGGATCTTTTACTTTATCTCTCCTGGTGGGTTGTTGGCTCTCCCTGGATCCCCATCTTGGGCTGTTACCATACCAGGTAGTTGCCTTGAAATCTGCTTGGGCTTCTACTGTTCTACACAGTCATCAGAGCAGGTGAGTCAATTAAGATTTCTTAAGAGGAGAAATTAGTTAATAGAGAGTTTTCCCCCCACATTAAAAAATGGAAAACATTTTTACAATGGAGGGTGTCTGGTCTCTGTTTGATAACACATTAGGCAGTCTGAAAATGGAACAACTAAATGAGAGAAAAATTAATGTTCCAGAGGTTTGAAGAAAAATAGCAATGTCAGGTGTTTTAATTGCAGTAAACAAGGTCACATAAAAAGGGACTGTAATCAGAGTGTTCCTACACACAATGTTTTTTCAAGGGGCAATGGTAACAGAATGTCCCTCCCTTCTGGATTATGCAGAAGGTGTGGTGAAGGCAAAATTGGACTAATGAATGTAGATCAACAAGGAACAGACAAGGTAATCCTTTGCCTTTGCCATCAGGAAACTCCCTGAGGGGCCTCTTGCAGGCCCCCATGACAAATTCAGTTCAGTTTTCCTGTGATCATAAAAGAAACCCCCTCTCAGAGCAATTGAAGAACCTAATGCCTATTGTAAAAAACATACTGCTTGGGGTAATAGAACAGCTATTGAAGAAAGAACAAAAAAATCAGGAGAAACCATAAAGTGAATTTGTTGGCAAACTTCTATAAATGAACAAAGACCAAAATTAAAAATAAGAAAAAATGACATGCTCTTTGAAGGTCTTATAGACATAGGTGCAGACATAACAATAGCACCAGAATCTTGGCATCCAAATTGGTATCCTCAGTAGGTAAATGTTCAGCTTTTAGGGATTGGAACATTATCTCAAGTGAAACAGAGCATGAGATGGGTCGAATGTATAGGCCAGAACAACAGAGAGGAAAATTAAAGCCATATGTGGTTAATATAGCTATGAATCCATAGGGACATGATTTATTACAATAATGAAATACTCAGATTAGCATTCCTCCAATCTCAAAAACAAACCATAAACTATCACATGTTTCTGAGAAACATATTAGAAGGTATTATAAAGAACAGTCACTGACCATTCAGATTGTACAAGAATAGGGCACAACAGCTGCTATCTTTCAAAGACACCAACAGCCCTAGCTTAATGGTTAACAGACAAGCCTGTATGGGTTCAGCAATGGCCTTTAACAAAAGAGAATCTACAGGTCTTAGAACAGCTGGTACAAGAGCAGTTAAATGCTCAGCATATTGAAGAATCAACCAGGCCTTGGAATTTTCCTGTATTTGTTATTAAAAAGAAATCTGGTAAGTATAGAATGGTAACAGCTATTAACAAGGAAATTCAGCCAATGGGCTCTCTACAATCTGGAATTCGTTTGCCTACCCTGTTACCTAAAGGACGGCCTCTTACAGTTATTGATTTAAAAGACTTTCTTCTCAATACCCTTACAAGAAAAAGACAAAGGAAAATTTGGCTTCAGGGTACCTACTTAAAATAATTCCCAGCCAGTCAAGAGATATCAATGGAAGGTACTCCCAATAGGGAATGTTAAATAGCTCAACCTTGTGCCAATATTTTGTATGACAGCCATTGGAAGTAATATGTAAACAATTTCCTAAATTTATAATTTATCATTACATCGACAACATTTTACTAGCTGATTCAAATGTTGATACTTTAGTTGTTTAAAGTATCAAATATTTAAGGAAGTAAAGAAAATTTTACCTTGTTTGGGATTACAAATTGCTCTTGAAAAGATACAAAGAGGAGATTCTATTAATTATTTAGGATATAAAATAGGTCTACACAAACTTAGACCCCAAAAGGTGTAAATTGGGAGAGATCGATTGTAGACTCTTAATGACTTTCAAAGATTATTCAGAGACATTTCCAATCTATGGACCCCTATTGGGGTAAAAAAAAAATGATGAACTGAGTAATTTGTTCCAAACCTTAGAGGGTGACAAGGACTTAAGTAATCCAAGAGAATTATCAGCTGAAGCTAAAAAAGAATTGGCTTTGGCAGAAAAGAAAATACAAGATGCACATGTGGATCACATGGATCCAAAGCTTGATTGCATTTTTGTTATTTTACCCTCTAAGCATTCTCCTACAGGAATTTTAATGCAGAATGAAGATATTATATTAGAATGGATATTTCTACCAAATAAACAGCGTAAAAAAATTAAAACTTATGTGGAAAAGATCTCTGAGTTTATTTTAAAAGGAAAATTAAGACTTCATCAATTAGCAGTAATAGACCCAGCAGAAGTTGTAGTACCTTTTACTAATGATGAAATTGACAAATTATGAGCAGAAAGTAAACTTTGGCAAAGAGTTAGAAGTAGTTTTTTGGGAAAGATTAACAACAAATATCCAAAAGCAATAGAATTAAATTTATAAGGAGAGCTAACTAGATCCTGCCTTGCATTGTATAGGAAATACTAATATCTGGAGCCTGTACATTTTATTCAGACTCAAACAAAGAAGGAAAAGCATGTTACACATCAGAAAATTTAGGTAAAGTGGTGCAAAGTCCTTATAATTCTGACCAAATTTGGGATTATATGCCATTCTGATATTAATGAATTTTTTTGAACCTCTCAACACAGTTACTAACTCTCAATATGCTGAAAGGGTGGTCTTACATATTCAAACTGCTGAATTTATCCCTGCTGGGTCAGAATTAACTTTGTTATTTATTTAGTTACAAGAAATAATCAGGAATAGGAATCATCCCTTATATATAACATATCAGATTCCATACAGGTCTGCCAAGCCCTCTAGCACAAGGAAATGATGAGATCAATCAACTATTAATAGGAAGTGTGCTGGAGGCCTCAGAATTTCATTAAAAACATCATGTCAATAGTAAGGATTTTAAAAAAGGATTTTTCTATAGCCTGGCAACAAGCCAAGGAAATTATAAGGAAATGTCCTACTTGCTCTTTATACAAATCAAACTCCAGTACCAGCAGGATGTAACCCAAAGGGTACTCAGAGGAATGAAATCTGGCAAATGGAAATGTTTCATTTTGTAGAATTTGTAAAATTGAAATATGTACACCATACCATTGATACTTATTCAGGATTTCAATGGACAACTTCTCTGACTCTGTAACCATGCATTTGCTAGAAGTTATGGCCATCGTGGGTATACTTGTACAAATTAAAACTGACAATGTTCCAGCATATGTCTCTGGAAAAATGAAACAGGTTTTTGCTATTGCAATATAAAGCATATTACAGGTATACCAGTCAGAATCCTACAGGCCAAGCAGTCATAAAAAGGTCAAATCAAACTTTAAAGGATATGCTAAATAAACAGAAAGGGGTAACAAAGAGATTATATAATGCTCTATTAAATTTGAATTTTCTCAATACTAACAAGAAAGGAACAACAGAAAAGTTTTAAAGAGTCAAAATAAAACCAAAGAATTATGATATTAGTGACAATAGAATAGTCTCTTAATTTTGGTTTTTCTTCTGTCCCATATCAGGTGGCTCTTCTGACATGATAAAGAGATTTTACATTTTCTTTTAACAAGCATGCTTGGGTTTAGAGAAGGAGAGAGCCACACTCCAACTCCAAAGCCAGCTTTAATTTTAAATTGAACTGGGACTACATAAAGACCATTTGTGTTATATGTCTGTAGATGATAGACCCCAGACCCAGGGTACTACCTTCTCGAGGGGGTGCCCCAAGAACCCAGACTCCAGTCCAGTTGATGGAACAGCACAAGGTTTTTATTGAAGTGACTGTACAGATGGGCAAACTCGGCTCCTAAAAGCAAGGGCCGCATCTTACTGCAGCCCCATGGGGGCTTTTAAAGGAAAAACCCACAAAAGCCATAAGATTACAATTCCCATACAATTTCGTTTCACAAGATCATGGTCTGATCACAGTTTTATTTTGACTCTTTAAAACTTTTTTTAAGATATGAATTTTATATCAAAATTTATAAGATTAATATATATATTAAACTTTTGTCATGATGTTAATGGTCTTATAGAGTACTAACTAATTCTAGAAAAAAAGGCTTCATCTAGCTTCCCGTACATGATTTTGGGTTTGAGTCTCTATCATTTTTCTGCAGTGAACCATGACCATGCCTAACAGCCTCCAACAGATGTTGCAGGCCCACAACGATGATTCAATCATGATGATGATAACACCACTAAGCTGACAAACACCACCCAAAGATCAGTTTTGGACTACAAACTGCTCAGGACAAATTTGAGATGGTTTGCTGAAATGATCCAGCCTCACAGCCTACTCAAGCAAGGACTTGAGACAAGCCCTGCATTTCCCCATTATGCAGAGACTGGACAAAAATGATATGGCTACCTTTCCCAGGACAAATACAAATATATACAAATGGAGAGGTGAGTGTAGAAATCAGGCTGGGACTGAACTGGTAGCTCCCTCCTGCTGCCTGGTTTTTGTAACTCTAGAAGACACTGTGCAGGCTGCTGGAGAAGAATTGCGCTAAACATCCTACTCAGCTGTGGACCCTGCATGCCGCACGATCAAGATGCAAACAATATGTGACTGTGGGTACAGTGGTGACACAAGGGTTTTTTTGGGCACAAGCAACAGCATTTTGATTAAATTTAAGTCCTGATGCACAAGAGGGAATTCATGTCTGGTACTATAAGCCAGGACAAAAGCCTGTGGCTGATGGGGCCCAGAGTGAAAACAGCTCCTGTTATTAAGTAGATATGATATTTGTCAGATTGTCTTATTGCTATCAGCTATGCTCTGCCATGCAAGGAAACTTCCTTTTGTAAATGATGATATCCTTCAGACTCAGGCACCAGTGAAGTTTCTGAGAACAAATATGATTGTCGTGGCATGTCTTTAATCCCAGCACACAGAGACAGGTGGATCACAACAAGTTCAATGCCTGGTTAACACAGTGAGTTCCAAGCTAGCCAGGACTGCACAGTAAGGCCATGTCTCAAAACAAACAAACAAAAAAAACACCTCAGGAAGTAAATAACTCACAAGTTTCAGGAAATCCATGATTCACAAAGGTCTCTCTCTCTCTCTCTCTCTCTCTCTCTCTCTCTCTCTCTCTCTCTCCCCCCCTCCCCCAAGGTTGTATAAGCAGTACATGTCTGAGGAGGAAAACTCTCCCACGTGTTGATCTGCCTGCAAGTTGTTCATGAAGCCCCAGGGCTCCAGCTTTCATGATTCATTACCCATGCTGGGGCAGCTCTTGGTGATAGAGCTGTTTTGAGTTATCCGTGCTCCCATAAGTATCCCCTCACCCATACCCCTGTAAGTAACTCCAGTAAACTCATTGGTTAACTAAGTTAGGCCTTAGTGGCATGTCACTTCATTCTGTCATTGGTTCCATATCTGGGATGAGTAGATGTTTGTTGATGTTTCCCCATGAATAGCCTTATCACAAAACAGTAAGTGCTCTGTAAACATAAATGTCTTACATTTGTTGTGCTTTGGGGGTTATTTCCTCCCTCAGCTAACTAGTCCACTCCTATTCTTGGGTGTTTTCTCTTTCTTAATGAATTGTCTTTTTCCACAATCCTCTGGACATTTCCACTCTTTTTCTGAAGCCTCCCCGCTTCCACCACGCAGCTGCTTGCTGGCCCCCACTACTGAACCTACCTGTGCTCTTGGACCATACAAAGACCTGACTTTCTTCTCCTCCATCCTCACCCTCTGGCAGCAGCTGAGATTGACAGGGCTCTGTTGTTTTCCTCTCTGAACTCTAACCAAGCGGCCCTCTAGATTACTTTTGAGTCCACCTTAAAATTCTTGATTAACAAGATTAGGAACTATGAAAGGGAACCCCACATTCCAAGCAACAAAACCTCCTGAATGGCTGGATTTCTTGTCCACTCAATTCTCCTGGAGAATCAGACCCCTGCCCTCCTCCTGTGGGCCTGAGTCTTTGTGCCTTGTACAGCATCAAGTCTTTCTCTTCGTGGTCCTCTTGTCAAATCTCTCAACCTCCACAGAAAACAAGGAAGGTCTAGGGCAGCAGTCTTGTTCATGACATCAGTTCAGTAATGTGATCCTATCACTAGCTCATAGCCACCATCCCCTTACCCCATTCCACCACCTAGCTTTCCAAGTAGTGCCTACTCTGGACTTCCAAGCCATTCCTTAGCAACTGGGATATCCCAGTTACTTCTAGTTAGATCTCCCTGCACTAAGCTTGACCAGTGTCCCACCTCCCTTACTGAGGCCCCTCTTGGCATCTGTCCTCTGAACAGCTCCTAACCTAGCTATGGAATCTAAATCATGAACGCTGCTTACTCCTATCAGTAGAAGTGTCAGGAAGGCACAGCTATCCTATGAAAGCCTTTAATTGAAGGTCATGTTAAGGTGTATAAAATCTGACTAACCTTTGATCTGTCTATCCTGTAAATGATAATAAAGGCTGCAAGTACAAATTAAAATACTTTGGGTTCTAGGCCATTCATTGCTTCTGTGGAACTTTTAAATTAATCTGGAATGTTCACATATTACAGAGCTGGAGTTCAGCAGTGCCTTGCATTAAACAGTTCACATAAGGCAGAGTTTCAGTTTAGACTATAGAATAGTGTTGCAATGCTGCCAATTGTCAGAAAACACAGCTGTCACCTTCGTGTTGACTAGGTCTGCATGCTAATGGGGAGAAGCAGGTAGGGCTGGGACTATTCTGTCAACACCAACCTTGAAGAAAAAACCCAACCCAAACCAGCAACTTGTCGGACTCAATCACCCTTCTTACTGACGAGGAATCTCAGAAGCTTAAGTACCATGTTGTGGTTTGAATATGGAATGGCTCTTACAGAGGTGAGAGCCATAACTACCTTTTTGGAATATTAAATTTACATTCATTTATGAAACAGGGTTGATAAGTAATAAAACTCCTAAGAATTCTCTTGAAAAATATTAAGATAATTCAGTGAAGAAAGTATACCTCCTAAAGACCACTTAGAGGGGCTAGAGAGCTCAGTGCTTAATTATGTTGAATTCATTATGCAGAATGCTTGGTCCCCAGCTACCGGCACTGTTTGGGAAGTTGTAGAAACTTCAGAAGTTTAGCAGGAATAAATAGAACCCTGGAGAATGTTCTTGGCAGTTACATGTCATCCTGAGTGCCTCTTCCTGTATGCTTCTGGGCCAACATGAAGGACTCATGTGCTCTGCCCTGCCTTCCCTGCTACAATGGAGTGAAACCCCTGAAACTCAGAGCTGGAACTGTTCTTCCCTGGGAGTGGTCTCTTTCGGGCATGTTGGCCACACTGGAACAAATGTTAACAACAGGCAGGTATTATTTTTGGAATTCTTATTCCTGCTCGCTGGCAATAATTCAAACAGGGAAGAAGACATTTGAAAAGTGTTGGGAGATATTTGTACACTGTGTGAAAGTGTATCGCTGTGATTGATGTAATAAAAAGCTGAAAGGCCAATAGCTAGGAGGTATAGGTAGGAGGTATAGGCAGGACTTCAGGGCAGAGAGAGAACTCTGGAAAGAAGAAGGCAGAGTCACCAGCCAGACACAGAGGAAGCATCAAGAGCAGTACAGAGAGATGAGGTAACAAGCCATGTAACAACATAGATTAAGATAAATGGGTTAATTTAAGTTATAAGAGCTAGTGGGACAAGCCTAAGCATAGGCCGAGCTTTCATAATTAATAAAAAGTGTCAGCATTGTTCTTTGTGGGCTGGTGGTCCCAATGAAACAGTGTTGCTGCAAACGACACCAACATGGGGCCATGTATATCCACACAGGGCCTGAGAAAGCTAAAAACATAATAATAAAATAAAAGGTTCTGAGTAGGCTCAGTGCTTGTTTTTAAGAGGCCCTGCTACTGAGCACTTGAATGGGGTTTATGAGCAGTGGGCAGCATGCCACTTGGTGGCAGAAGACTAGGCAGAAATACCTACTGCAGCATGGATCCATAAACTTCCCAGAGCTGGGGTGGTCTCTCAGAAACCAAAGGGGCAGAGTCAGCCACCAGCATGCCATATGCTAAGCAAGAGCCTTGTGGCTGTAGCCTAGCAGTTTAAGATTTAGCTCATACCAGGCAGTGGTGATGCATGCCTTTAATCCCAGCACTCGGGAGACAGAGCCAGCTCACACTGTCAGAGGAGGCTGCGGTGAAGAAAAAAAAAAGCCAGGTCCAGGCCAACAAAAACTCTGAACATGTTACAGTGTGTTTAAAAATGTACTTAGATGCTAAATAAAGAAAAAGAAAATGGGTATAGACAACCACAGAAAAAAAGTTTAAAAATAATAAAGTTTTTAAAGAAAGAGTAAAATAATATAAAAAAGAATAAGCCATGTAAAGATGGGAAATATACAGGGTGTCTGGATCTTGTGTGGTGCTTTGTTGACTTTGAATTTTTTAAATGCTAATGTACAAAAAACAATAGATGCTGAGAGACATTGGATTATAGAAACTGCTAAATTAAACATATATATATATATACATATATATATATATATATTTAAAATGTCTTAATTTCAAAATGGAGGTCAGAAAATATGTTGCATTGGGGAAGAGATTATGCCTTTGTTTCCATGGGAAACAAAAAGTTATGATTCTCTTCAAAATTAATGAATATCAGCTCTGCTTGGAGGAGACCTCTTAAAAATCTTGGCCACAGACAAAGAAGGCAAGAAAGACTACAGGACAGGTGGTGTACATGCTGATCCCTCTGCATGGGAGCAGCTCTGAGACTGGAGGAGACATGGTAAACCATGTTGGTTACAGAGTCCTCATGACTTATTATTACATGCCACCCTTTCATATGACATGGATAGAGGTTTGGTTATACAATCTAAACAAACTTATAAAGTTAACAGATGCCTTTTACCTGATCAAACATAAAACAAAAAAATCATCTTTAACTGATTTGTGTACACTGCACATTCCATACTTGTCTTAGTACAGATATATATGTTACCTTTAAAAGTTCATGTTCTGTATTTTCAGAACAAAAGGACCAGATGCCAATAAATATAAGCAGCCCAGGTGATCCAGCCTCTCATAATGCCTTTGTTGTAGTTTCCTCAAAATTTTGCATCCAGAACAGCTTCAAAGCTGCTAGCTGAGATGGTCCACCCCACAGACTATCCAACCAGGAGTTCAAATAAGCTCTACACTTTCTCATCACACAGAGACTAAACAACAACAAAAAATACAGGACTTGATCATTATCCCAATTTTCTCAGGGTCCCCTAAAGATGCCATTATCCCCAAACAACAGGACACAGTCTACAGAATATGACGCCCACATCTCCAAGAGGAGGGTAGATGTTTTTTTGTCATTTGATGGATTGTGAATGTTTGTCATCATTTAGGGGGGTTGGTTACAAATTGTTATTGGTAATGGTCAGAAAAAAACTAAACAAAGGAGATTAGATTCAGGGATCTGTTTCTGAATGGAAAAAGGGGGGGTATAGTATAGAAATGATGGGAGAAAGGGTAGATTGTTGAGTCTATTTTTAACAATGACTAGTCTCAAATATTTTATATAAATTTGTATACTGATACAAATTCAAAATTATTTTTATTAGAACATATTGTACATGCATCTCTGTTCTTTTTTAAGGTATTGTACCTATGCAGCTATTTAACAATGTAATGTAAATTTCTAGTCCCTGAAAATTATTATTACAAGCTATTTAGGATATAAAGAAATGCAGGTTAGTAGTTAGTCACCTATAACAATCAAACTTGTAGTAATGTTATGTATGTTCTCAAGGTAAAACACATATATTTTAGATTGACAAGTGGTCTTCAAACATTTTAGAGATGTACAAAATATGGCATTTAAGATGTTTTAATAACATAAGGCTTTTCATGACAGTGCAGTGAGATACATCTGCTACTGGCATCACCAATCTACTTCAAAAAAGATGATGGGCATTGAAGAAACTCCATATCAAGTTTCCTTTCTTTGTGGCAAAAGTTAGCTACTGGGCAAGAAACTGCCCTTGCCTTGACTGCTGACAGTACGCTCTCTAAATTGGACAAGGAGGAGAAAACAAAAGAAAGTTACTGCTAAACTTTACCAAGACAAAGAGGGACAGTCCTTCAAAATTCCTGCTTCATAGAAAAGTCTGTCAGATATTCTAGGCCTGTGGGTTGACGATGGATGGTCTGATGTTGCAGAAGAACCTTGGATGACGGTCCAGGCAGCCAGATGTTTCTCTCATTTCTAGTTTTGGCATTTGTTTGCTCTGCACTTTCTTCTTACTCAGGTAATGTTATATCCTTCTCAGGTCTCAGAAAATCCTGTTCATATTATATAGAGTTTTACTATGTTAGAGTTAAAACCTTTCCTTTTTATTTAGACAAAGGGGGAATGTTGTGAGATATTTGTACACTGCTGAGAATATGAGAATTCTGGGAAGAAGAAGGCAGAGTCGTCAGTCAGATGCGGAGGAAGCAGCATGAGCAGTACAGAGAGATGAGGTAACAAGCCACGTGATAGAGCATAGAGTAAAATAAATGGGCTAATTTAAGTTATAAGAGCTAGTGGGACAAGCCTAAGCTAAGGCTAAGCTTTCATAATTAATAAAAAGTCTCAGTGTTGTTCTTTGTGGGCTGGTGGTCCCAATAAAAAAGTACTGCTGCAGAAAAGAACATTATATATGACGAGGTAATATCTTTACTCTAAAAACTTTTAAAAAATCCGTTGAATATAAAATTACCATGTATCCCAACATACTGAGATAAGCCCTACTAGCACCTTCATGGTGATTGTACTTGTAGTTTGAAAATAACTTAGTGAGCCTGGCGATGGTGGAGCATACTTTTAATCCCAGTACTTGGGAAGCAGAGGCAGGCAGACCTCTGTGAGTTCAAGGACAGCCTGGTCTACAAAGTGAGTTCCAGGATAGCCAGGGCTACACAGAGAAACCCTGTCATAGAAGACCAAAACAAACAAACAAACAAAACACCCATAAGATCAATTTGCATGTAATGTATTTATCAGAAAACAACATTTTGGAGAAAATGATAGTAAAAAATAATGAGCAACATTTTTGAACACTTATATGCCAGACACTGGGTGAGGAACTGCCTGTGCCGAGGCTATGACAGCAGATCTATTGTAGCAGGAATCTTAAAAGTCCTTATTAATAAAATCAAACCTGAGGCCAGTTATTGGGGTCCATGCTGGTAGATCAGAGAGACAGAACAAGCCACAGCTATCTCACCTTGCCAATTCCTCAGCTGGTCTTGTTTCCTCAGACTGGAAGCTTCTGTGTCCTCATCCCAATGAATCTCAGCTGAACTTTGTTGCTCCAAAGCCTGAAGCTTAACCAGTCAAAATCATCTAGTTTCTGGTCCTCACGCCTTATATATCTTTCTGCTTTCTACCATCACTCCCTGGGATTAAAGGCTGGCTTTCTGGGATTAAAGGTGTGTGTCACCATGCTTGGCTATTTCCAATGTGGCCTTGAACTCACAGAGATCCAGAGGGATTTCTATCTCTAGAATGCTAGGATTAAAGGTGTGAGTGCCACCATTTTCTAGCCTTTGTATTTAGTGGCTGTCTGTTCTCTGACCCCAGATAAATTTATTAGAGTACACAATATTTTGGGGAACACAATACCACAACATTTCCTCTCTTTTTGTCTAAAATTAAAGAAAGCTTATAACTAACACAAGAAAAACTATCCAATAAGTATATACAATATATACAGCCAAAAATTACATTAATGATGTCTAGTCCATTAACATTTGACAGATCCAGACAAAAAACTCCATTATATGTATTAACAATGTCCAGTCCAGTAACATCTGATAAACTCAGACCAAAAAATTTTCATTACTTATCTTATTTAAAACAAGTAGTTCCTTTTAAAAAGTAGATTCCATAATCTCCCTTTTTATCTTATCATATCCATATTCTCTTTTTTCTTTCATAATACATTCAGTAGTCTACCTTTTGTCATTTTTATATCTTCCCCTTTTGTTCAGTGTAGATTCAATGATCTACCTATTTATCCTATTATTTCTTTATCTTTTTTCTCAGATTAGATTCGATGATCTATCTCATATCTTATTCTCTTTTTCTTTTTGCTTTCTAGGGGTGAAGATATCTTTAGGGAATCTTGAAAAGAAAATTTTTGGGTTAATCATCAAGTCTGGTATCATTTGTCCAGTCTCTGCATAATAGGAAAGTTCAGGGCTTGTTTCAAGTCCTTGTTCGAGTAGTCTGTCAGGCTGGATCATCTCAACTAGTCTTCTCGAACTTGTCCTGACCAGTTTGTAGTCCAAAGTCAATTTATCCATGGTGTTAATTGGCTTAATGGCTTTATCATAGTCCATGTGGAATCATCGTTGTAGGATCCTGTCATCTTTTTGAAGATTTCAAAGTCACTGTTAGGCATGGTCATGGTTTCCTGCAGACTTTTTTTTTTTTTTTTTGCCTCCTCTGTGGTTTGGAGCAATCACAGTCTGATAAATGTCTCTCTCTCGGAACCATGAACATTCTTCCCTAGTACAGGAAATCTTCACAGCAATTTCTCCCCACCATTTTTCTTGCCAAACTTTTCCAAACTGACCTTTGCCGATGCTTTCTTGTAACATGATGGTCCTGGCAATTCTTCTCTGAACCAGCAGCAGTAAATCCTTCGTCCCAGGTAGCAGCATCACCGTAGTCACCAACATGATGAGAAGGAGCTGGCAACGTGGAGCAGTAGCCACTGCTTCCATGGTCCCAACACTGTTTGTGGCTCAGTCCGGGCCAAAGCTTCTCCCAAGCCTCCTAGGCCGGCTCAAACTCAGGATCCTACTGCCTCTGTCTCCTTCAGCAAATCCTCCCAGCGTGCGCCACCACAACCGGCTGAGTGTAGCTTGGGCCTGAGCTAGGGCTCACAAGGCCACAGGCAAACAGCTTTTTCATGAGTTTGTAACACGAACGTTGGGCGCCAGATGTAGCAGGAATCTTAAAAGTTCTTATTAATAAAATCAAACCTGAGGCCAGTTATTGGGGTCCATGCTGGTAGATCAGAGAGACAGAACAAGCCACTGCTATCTCACCTTGCCAATTCCTCAGCTGGTCTTGTTTCCTCAGACTGGAAGCTTCTGTGTCCTCATCCCAGTGAATCTCAGCTGAACTGTGTTGCTCCAAAGCCTGAAGCTTAACCAGCCAAAATCATCTAGTTTCTGGTCCTCACGCCTTATATATCTTTCTGTTTTCTACCATCACTCCCTGGGATTAAAGGCTGGCCCTCTGGGATTAAAGGTGTGTGTCACCATGCTTGGCTATTTCCAATGTGGCCTTGAACTCACAGAGATCCAGAGGGATTTCTATCTCTGGAATGCTAGGATTAAAGGTGTGAGTGCCACCATTTTCTAGCCTTTGTATTTAGTGGCTGTCTGTTCTCTGACCCCAGATAAATTTATTAGAGTACACAATATTTTGGGGAACACAATACCACAACAATCTATTTTTAAAAAAAAGCAGGTCTTGGGTCAGAGAGATGACTCAGCTGTTAAAGGCTAGGCTCACAACTCCTCCCCCGCCCCCCAAAAAAAACAGGTCTGGTGGGACTCCAGCAGATCAATAAAGACATCACCAACTGCTGTCATTAGATTTGGAGCCGCTCAATGGCTTATCAAGACTGAGGAGGAAGGAACCAAAAAAGCCAGCTTCCTGGTACCTGGCAGAGGGTAAGCAGTAAAGAGGGTAATGTTGTAGAATATTATTGTGTGTGTTACTTTTGTTTATGTTGCATTTGTTTAACTCTGTGAAGTTGTGTTACTGTGCCTGTGTAAAACACCTGATGGTCTAATAAAGAACAACCAATGGTAAGGCATGAGAAAGGATAGGAAAGGTTGGCAGGCAGAGAGAAGGAGAAAACTGGGAGGAGAAAGGAGTAGCCAGAGAAAGAGGAGGACATCAGGGGCCAGCTACTCAGCTACACAGCAAGCCACAGAGTAAGAGTAAGATTTACAGAAGTAAGAGAACAAGAAAAGCCCAGAGGCAAAAGATAGATTGGATAAGTTAAGGAAAGCTGGCAAGAAACAAGCCAAACTATAGCCAGGGATTTATAATTAAGAATAAGCCTCCATGTGTCATTTATTTGGGAGTTGGGTGGTACACCCCCTCAAAAGAGCAAAAACAACCAACAACATTTTGGCACCCAGCATGGGCCTCTCAAATTTCCATTTAGTGCTTAAGAAAGCTGAAAACAAAACAAAAAACTGGACATGGCTCCTTTAAGAGTTTCTGCCTTAAGGCAAGCCCTTGAGCAGTCAGTAGTTAGGTAGCAACAAAAAAACTAAGTAAAACACTCCTGTCACAGCACAAGCATTAGCATTCTAGAGCTCTAGGAAGGTTGAATGCAGTTCCTAGTCAGAAGAACTTCTAACTGAGCCATGAGCTTTAGGCCTGGCTTTCATGACCCAAGAAGTGGGCAGAGGTCCCAAGCCACTCTGCTTAGCAGCTGTTCTTTTTTTTTTTTTTTTTTTTTTTTTTTTTTTTTTTTTGCTCATGCAAATAAAAAAGGCAAAAAGATACACAGTAAAAGGGGCCCAGACAGAAAAAAAACTCTAAAAAGGTTCCAGAGTGTTTAACAATGGCATAGGATTAAGAAAGAAAAGAAAATGGGTATAAACAGTCATAGAAAGAAGTTTTAAAAAATAAAGAAATCTTTAAAGAGACAGTAACAAGAACAAAGGAAAAAAATGCCATGTAAAGATGGCAAATACACAGAGAGTCTAGGTGCTATATGTTACTGTGTTGATTTTGATTGTTTTTTTAATTGGCTGATGGGCAAGAAACAGCTGCTGGCAGACACGGGTTTGTGAAAAGGACTGCTAAATTGAACCAATCTAGATACTTTAGGAATGCCTTAATTTTAAAAAAGAAGTCAAAAAATCTATTTGTCAACTGGAAATAAAAAATGCTTTGGAGTTTTGTTCCCACAGGAGAAAAGATTGTGGATTCCTTCAGAGTTAATATGGATCAGGTTTGATCAGGAGAGTCTTCCTGAATCTTGACAGGTGATATCTACAGAACTTGGCCATTATCTCAAAATTTTCTTTCTGGGACCCTAAAGATACTTCATCCACAGACAGCAGGAAGCAGTTTGGAGAACATAATGCCCACATTCCCAAGAGGGATGTAGGAGGCCTTTGGTTATTTGGTGGTTTATGGATGTTTGTTATCATTTATGGGAATGTAGTATATTGCTACAAATTAAGTTATTTTTTACTCTGTATATATGTTTATACTATTGTTTATAATGTCTTTGTACAGTGATAAAAATTTAAGGTTATTTTTGTTACAGCATATTGTATATATGTTTCTATTCTTGTTAAGGTATTATACCTATGCAGTTTATTTTAAAATGTAAGGTAAAATTCTAGTTCTTGAAAGCTGTTATTATAAACTACATAGGATAATCAGAAAACATAGGTTAGTGGTTAGTCATTTATAACAATCAAATTTGTAGATATGTTAGGTATGCTTTCCAGATCATATAGAGATATATTCTAGATAGAAAGATGGTCTTCAAATCTTTCAAAGACCTACAGAATATGGCATTTAAAATGTTTTGTTAACTTAAAATTTCTCATGATAATGAGATACATCTGCTCCTGGCAGCACCAATTTACTTCAGAGAAGATGATAGACATTCCTAGTGGAGTTTGCTTTCATTGTGGCAAGGTTAGCCACTCAGCAAAGAAACTGCTCTTGCCTTTGACTGTTGACAATGTGCTGTACAGACTGGACATCCAGGACACTCAGGAAAAAGACTAATGTACTTTGCCAAAACAAGGCAGGACAGTCCTTCAAAATTCCTGCTTCACAGAAGAGTCTCCCAGATATTTTACAGGACACGGAGAAAAGCAACTCATGAACTTTGCCAAAACAAGGCAGGACAGTCCTTCAAGTTTCCTGCTTCACTGAGAAGTCTGCCTGATATTCTGTGTCTGTAGGCTGAAAATTGATGCCCCAATGTTGCAGAAGGAACTTTGGGTGACTGGCCAGGCAGTCAGATGTCTCTGTCATTGCTAGAGTTTTGGAAGTTGTTTACTGTGCACTTTTTGTTTATTCAAATAATGTTATCCTTCTGGGTCTTTGATGGACTTTAAGACTAGACAGTTAGAGTTGCAGTTTTCCTTAGTTATGATAGAAAGTAAATTAGGTGTAAAACTTTGGATTCACTAAGATATAATAGATATTGAAGTATGTTCTTTAAATTTGCCAGACAAAAATAAACTGGACATTGTGAATATTATCCTTGCTTGATGATTGTTACTGTATATAGTTTTAGTATATTTAAGTTAAAACCTTTGTTTTTATTTAGACAAAAGGGGGAAATGTTGTAGAATATTATTTTGTGTGTTACTTTTGTTTATGTTGCATTTGTTTAACTCTGTGAAGTTGTGTTACTGTGCCTGTGTAAAACACCTGATGGTCTAATAAAGAACAGCCAATGTCAAGGCAGGAGAAAGGATAGGAAAGGCTGTCAGACATAGAGAATCTATAGGAGAAATCTGGGAGGAGAAAGGAGTAGCCAGAGAAGGAGGAGGATATCAGGGGCCAGCCACCCAGCTACACAGCAAGCCATGGAGTAAGAGTAAGATTTACAGAAGTAAGAGAACAGGAAAAGCCCCAAGGCAAAAGATACTTGAGATAAGTTAAGGAAAGCTGGCAAGAAATAAGCCAAGCTAAGGCCAGGCATTTATAATTAAGACTAAGCCTCCATGTGTGATGTACTTGGGAGCTAGGTGGTGGGCCCCTCAAGAGAGCAAAAACAACCAACTACAGAGTAAGCCAAAGATTAATTTAATTTTCTCCTAGACAGTTCACGAGCTTCTATTTTTAAAGTCTATTCTGATTTGCTTTATTGTGGTGGTAATAACAACAACTCCTATGTGAAACAGTAAGCACTGAGCTGATTTTACATTCCAACAGGGAACAGAAAGCTGAGGCAACAGGGAAGGCAAGTGGGCTGAAGCCTCGGGGAAGGGAACTGATGGGGTTTCAAGGCCAAATCCATAAATGGTTGATAGATTTCCCAACACAATCCAGAGAATCCAGTCACAGTGTGACATTTCACCAGACGCTCCTCTGCCGGTTCTAGCCCGCCTTGAGTCAGACTGCCCGGCCTCCCTTCTGCAGCCTTTGCTGTTTCTGTCTTATCAGGGTTTTGCAAACCCCTCACTCATAAAACAAAGCTTCCTTGTTTTTACTTTTTTGGGATAAAAAAATGTTTACAAGTAGAAGTTTTTCTGATTCCAGAGTTTTATGGAATTTGAATCTATGCAGGGACACAATGATGTGTCTTAGAGAGGCCGGCATGTAACCATGAAAGCCATGCATGCTTCACTATACTTCTTGCATACAGTCTGAGGAAGTATGTACAAATGTGTTAGCTACTCTTATCGTCACTGTGACAAATCAGTGAGAAATACCAGTTTAAAGGAGGAATTCCTTCTTTTGGATCACAGTCCATAATGGGGGAGAGGGCATGGCAGAATACTAGCAGTAACATCCTGGCAGACAGGACCCAGAGAGAAGAGAGGAAGGGGTTGGTTAGGCACAAGGACATGCTCCCAGTGACCTGCCTCCTCCAACAGGGCCCACACCTCCTTCCATCACCTCCCAGTAGTGTCATCAAACTATGACTCCATCGAGGGAGTTAATCCATTGATTAGATTAGAGCCAATGGGATCTATGAGCTGTAGAAAACCCTCATGGACATGTGTGGAGGTGTTGGTAAGACTGACCAGTCATCACAATGACTTTTTAGTACGAAATGTCACCTGATGTCAGATGTAGAATTTTCAATTTGAGGTGTCATGCTGATACTCAAAACTTTTCATATTTTAGGGCATTTGAGATTTAGGACTTGGGGATTAATAATGTTCAGCCTTTATTAGCCTCATTCCTAGATGCTGTGAGAACTGAAAGACAAAAGTATCATGGGAAACTAAATGGCTGTATCAGTTGTGTAACTACTCTATGTACTGGATGTTTGTGTTCTCCCTAAGATTCACCAGTCGAAATTCTAATTCCCACTGAGATGGTCTTCAGAGGTGGAACCTTTGGGAGATAGTTAGATTGAGATGAGGTCACGAGGACCAGACCTTTGTACAGGGACTAGTGTCCTTTAAGGAACAGACAGGAGCAGGCAAGCCTGACAACCTGAGTGGATCCCCAGGACCCACACGGTAGAAAAAGAGAACTGACTCCCCCAAACTGTCCTCTGACCTCCACACATGAGCTGTGCCATGTGCGTACACACACAATTAGTAAAGAAAAAATGTGGAAAATCCTTCTTATAAAGAGAAGAAGCAGAAGAGAGCTAGTTCTCCCTATGTTTCTGTGCGGATACAAGGAGATAACTGTCTGCAACTCAGAGTGTGAGCCCTCACCATACCTGCTGACCCCTCATCTTGGACTTCTCAGCCTCTAGTCCTAGAAGAAATAAATGTTTGTGCAGCCATTTCTAGGAGAGACTGCCTCACAGCAGACTCTCTGGTATTCTGGCTCTTAAAATCTAATGGCAATATCAACGGACATGTTAACATGCACAGGGGGAAATTTTGTGGGGTCCCATACCTAGATAAAGAGCTACAGGCAACTAATAACTGCTCTGAGAAGAAAAATCAGCCTCTCCCCAAACAGGCTATCAACTTGAGAATGAGGAATCATGGGAGGGATTCAAAGGAGGATATCAGGGAGGTGCTGGGGGAAAAGAGAGATGGGAAAGTGATGTAATTCTACTTCAATTAAGAACAAGAGGCCTGGGGAAGGCAGGATCAACCAATCTTAGCCTTCGGGAGCCAAACTCAAGCCTGGCCTCTGGCACTGAGCAGTTGGGCACCATTATGGTGACTAAGTACAGGGTGGGGAAATGGGAGAGAGAGAGGCAGAACAAATCATGTGCTGGGGAGAGAGGCAGATCTGAAGAGGCCAGGGCAGTGAGAAACAGCCTGACATAGATGGTCTGCTTGCCACCCTGGGGCCATGGTTATGTCCAGGCCTGGGCTGCTGCCAAGGGCCATGCCTTGGTCTGTAGCCCTGATGTAGCCATGGGGGTCTGTGTTGATGTCTGTGGCTCCTGTTTTACCACCAAGGGCCCTGTGGACACCTGAAGTCTAGGTCATCACCTGTGACCAAGTCAGTGTCCGAGGGATGTGCCCCCACAGGGGCCATGTTGATGTAAGAGGCCACTCGAGACCATAGTGACTTCTGGCTGGACTACTGCCAGGGGACATGTCTCAATCTGTGGCTCTGCTGTAGCTGGGCTCTGAACTGATGTCCCTGGCTACTGTTGCTATGGAGGTCCATGCAGAGGCCAGCAGTCTAGGCTGACACCTGAGGTCTTCAAGTCACTGCTGGGGCCATATATGTCAAGGACCATGTCTGGGTCTGGTCCTACTGCAGCTTGAGTCTGTGCTGATGTCTGTGGCCTGTGTTGCCATCAAAGGCCACATGGAGGCCCAGGATCTGGGGCAACACCTATGGCCCAGATCATATGAGAAGCACAGAAGAGTTGTCCCTGTTGGCAGTGTGTGTGTGTGTGTGTGTGTGTGTGTGTGTGTGTGTGTGTGCAGGTGAGCCAGCCCTGAAGGCATGAGAATGGGAGAGCTAGCCCCTCTGTTTGCCACAAAATACCCCTCTCACTTCTCATCCCTTGCCACCTACTGCAGGTGGGAAAAGCTGGTTCAGGGATCATGGAAGTGGGAGAGCTGCCCCTGCCTCTCACTGGCTTCAGCACTTGGAAGAGCAGGCCCTGACAGGTGGGAGAGCTGGCCCTGAGGTCATGAGACTGGGAGAACTGGCACTGTCCCTCACTGGCAGCAGCACTCAACACAGCAGGTCCTGCACCTCACCTGGGCAGCACAATAGAGCTGCTCCTGCTGGCAGGGGCACAGGTGAGCTGGCCTGGAGGGCATGAGAGCAGGAGAGCTGATCCTGCTGTCTTCATCTGTCATGGAGTGGGATGGGTTAGGAAAAGATGCACCCCTCCTCCCCCTCCTGCAGCAGTCAGGAATGCTGGCCCAGAGTCACAAGAGCAGGAGAGCTGGCCCTGACCATCAGCGGCTGTAGCACATAGGAGAGCAGGCCCTGTACTTCATCTGGAGAGCACACTAGAGCTGACTCTGTTGTCAGGGGCACAGGGGAGCTGGTCTTGTAGGCATGAGAGCAGGAGAATGGCCCCTGCCCCTCACCAACTGCAGCAATAGAGATAGAGGGCCGTGCACTGTGCCTGGGCAAAACAGTAAAGCTGGACCAGAGGGTGTGAGAACAGAACTGCCATCCCCACTCCTGACTGTCTGCTGCATCAGGTAAGCTAGCCAATGCAGTGCTGGAGAGCTCACCCTGGGATGAAAATGAGGGAAAGCTGGCTAGCTGAAACCCAGGCCCAGAACCAGGACCATGAGTTGGCCCATCCCAACATCCACTGAAACCATGAACTGTCCGAGCATGTGAAGGAGCCAGATCTGCAGATCCAAAACAGCAGAATCTCCAGGACATAGTATAATGATAAGATGTCCAAGAGGAACCAAGTGAAGGCCCAGCATCAATAGTGTAGCAGAAACCAGAGGCCTTAAGCCAGAGCAGTGACTCATTGTAATGAACACTTACAAGTAAAGATGTATGTAGTAAAAGGTATATTGTGTGACACACTGGGCCACACTACAGCTTCCAAGATGAGATTTATTTTTGCTTTCACTTTTAAATTTTGTTTTGTTCTGGGGGCAGGTTTCAAGGGCAGAGGCCAGGGAGATGAGAGGGAACAGGATGCATGATGTAAAATCCACAAAAAAATCAATAAAAAGCTAAAAAAATAAACAAACAAAAAACACATTTAAGATGGGCATGGTGGCGCACGCCTTTAATCCCAGCACTCAGGAGGCAGAGGCAGGCGGATCTCTGTGAGTTCGAGGCCAGCCTGGTGTACAGATGGAGTTCCAGGACAGCTAGGTGTGGTGGTATTGTGTTTCTCCAAAATATTGTGTACTCTAATAAATTTATCTGGGGTCAAAGAACAGACAGCCACTAGATACAAAGGCTAGAAAATGGTGGCACTCACACCTTTAATCCTAGCATTCCAGAGATAGAAATCCCTCTGGATCTCTGTGAGTTCAAGGTCACATTGGAAATAGCCAAGAATGGTGACACACGCCTTTAATCCCAGAAAGCCAGCCTTTAATCCCAGGGAGTGGTGGTAGAAAACAGAAAGATATATAAGGCGTGAGGACCAGAAACTAGAAGCATTTGGCTGGTTAAGCATTTGGCTGGTTAAGATTTTGGCTGGTTAAGCATTCAGGCTTTTGAGCAGTAATTCAGCTGAAACCCATTCTGGATGAGGACTCAGAGGCCTCCAGTCTGAGGAGACAAGACCAGCTGAGGATCCGGCGAGGTGAGATAGCTGTGGCTTGTTCTGTCTCTCTGATCTACCAGCATGGACCCCAATAACTCGCCTCAGGTTTGATTTTATTAATAAGAACTTTTAAGTTTCCTGCTACAGCTAGGGCTGTGTAGTAGAGAGATCCTGTCAGAGAGAGAGAGAGAGAGAACAGTAGCAGGTACTAAGACACACTTCAGTAATATGGGTGTTATGTCAGTGCAATCCCAAAGGAAATATTATTTTATTGGAAATACTTTATTTTATTTTATTTTACTTTATGTGTATTGATGTTTTGCCTGCATGCATGTCTAAATGTGCCTGATGTCCTTGGTGGCCAGAAGAAGGAAGAGTAACCAGTACTCTTAACCACTAAGCCATCTCTCCAGCCCCCAGATGGAATATTTTAAAGAAAAATAGATACATAAGATTCAAACAAATTGTCTGAAACAAATGATGTGATACTAAATCTAATCCAACGTATTTATTTTTTGCTTATTGGCTGGTTGGTTTGCAGGATCTGAGACATAGTCTTGCTATCTAGCTGGCATTGAACTCGCTATGTAGATGCTTCAAAGGCTGGTGTTCCTCCTGCCTTTGCCTCAAGTGCTGGGATTATAGGTACTCACCACCACACCTGCCTCGAATATTGATTTAAAGAAAGTATTTGCATTATCTTGCATGCACACATACATAAATGTACACACACACACACACACACACACACACACACACACACACACAGTGTATATCCCCAAAAGAATTTCTATTTATGTGCTGCAAATAAATGAATCATTTTGTTCAACATTCCTCCATCCCTTCATTTTTAATGTGTGGGAAGGATCCCATGAATCATTCAAGACTTCTTTTCATGCCTGAGAAAGGCCTGCTTATGTCAGAAGCTGAATGATTTGAGACAAAGTGACAGACCCATTTTTTTGTCTCTTCTAATATTCTTCATAACTAGTGTCTAAAAGCGGAAACTGTGCGGACCTTGCAGTATGATCCTCCCTGAAGAAAAATCTAAGCACCAGTTTCAAAAGCAGGAGCTTTGCTAATGAGCAACACAGCAATTTGCAGCCATTAGGTTTCACTTTAAACCAGATTTCCTTACAGTTCAAAATTACAAGAAAAAAAAAATCCATTTCAGTGCCCTGAAGACTCTTCAGGATAGTGCCCAGTGATTTATCATGGAGTTAGAGAAAACACACACACACACACACACACACACACACACACACACACACACACATTTCAACTTGGTTGGAAGACAACCTATGGATATAAAAAAATGCATTTCACAGCCCACTAATGAACAGCTCCACAAGAGAAGCACTGTTGGTGTACATTATAAAGAATGCAGAAAGCAGGGGACGGCTCAGTTCACACAGGACCTTTCCTGTCCTGTTTATTTGCCGTCTTTTCAGTTTCTATCTGCTGCTTCACTGGGTGAAAAGAACCTCTGGGCAGAGCCACTGAAGCACTCTTAAGCCTTGTCGTGCATTTTTGTTAAACATTCCAGGGCAAATTCCAGACGCTGCTGCTGGCACAATGGTCTGAGTGGAGCAAGGGTAACGTCAGACAGCTTGTCTTCCCAAGTCTTTGTTGCCATTGTCAGAATCGGTCTGGGCTTGGCTGCCTGTGCGGCTAGCTTTTGTTACATTCTAAAATGCATTTGGGAAACTCTGTACCAAGATTTAGAATGGTTCAGAAAGGACACTACAAAGGGGGGTGCTGGCAGAGACAAAACAGTTGTGATCAACTCGAAACAACTGAGCCAGCAGGAAATCTAGTTGTTTGCTATAAATAGACACAAGGGACAATTCCTTAAGAACACGTCTTAATACTTTTAATTTTTTAAATCACTAGGATTCACATACTATAAATTCATTCATTTTGACATTTTTTAGAAGAGAGTTTCTCAAGAAACACATTCTCTCAGGGTATGGTATCATATATCTGTGACCCCAGAGCTCAGCATGAACAAGCAGCAGATTACCACAAGTTTGAGGCCAGCTTGATCCACAGAGCAGGCAGGACCCTGTCTCAAAAACATAAGAAAAAAGATTTTCTCAACTAGCTTAGGTATGGGTTGGGAAAATGCTTCTGCTAATTTCAGGACCAAGTATGTGGTTAACCCAGCTGCTCTTCTTGAACAGTGTAGGATAAGGGCCACAGATCCTGTCCACCCCACATCTTCTGTACCTCCACCAGTGGCTGGGAGAGAAGGAACCACCTAGCCTCAGGACAAACCTCCCATCCACTACAGCACTGTTCCTGATCAAAAGAAGGCGGTAAAACATCACTGAGTTTACAGTCTTGTCTTTAACATCTACACAACTATGAGCAAGCTTATACACAGATGTACTGCAGGAACAAACAGAAATGATGTGTATAAATGTGTTATAAGAACAAGACGGCATGAAACATAGTTTCTACTGCTGGTAAAAAGAAAATAAATACCCCTATGACTTTGTCCCACAAAAAAAAAAAAAAAAAAAAAAAAAAAAAAAAAAACACAGACCTTCAAGTTCATAAGTCCTGACTTATTACATCATCTATCAACCAAAACCAAAATGAGTATGGCAACATGGCTCAGCAGACAAAGGTGTTTGCCTTCACACCTGACAACCTGATTTTGGCACCCCACCCACACATGGTAGAAGAAGAGATTTCTACAAAGTGTCCGCTGACCACCACTTACATGCCATGGCATACATGCCCCCCAAATAATAAGTGAATACATATTTTTAAAAGTAAAATAAAACAAAACATTGCAATCAATTTCATTTTGTTTATGGAAGATCAACGTGTTATATCAATGTGCTACATAGACCAACATGTACATTATAAAACATTCAACAAAACACCAGTGATTGACTAATGGTTCATAAGACTGACAGAATTTAAGATTTATAAAAGTCTACTTAAGGTCTGGGCATGGTGGCATATGCCTTTAATCCCAGCACTCAGGAGGCAGAGGTTGGTGGACCTCTGTGAGTTTGAGGCCAGCCTGGTCTACAAAGGATACCCAGAATTATTACACAGAAAAACCCTGTCTTGAAAAACAATACAAAACAAACAAAAAAGTCCACTTAAGATTTTTAGTGGAAGATAATCAAATGAAGCTAGTACTTTAAAAGAAAAAAATTAAATGTAATTCAAGAAAAGAAATGTACTTTAGGGCTGGAGCGGTGGCTCAGAGGTTAAGAGCAGTGGCTGTTCTTCCAGAGGTCCTGAGTTCAATTCCCAGCAACCACATGGTGGCTCACAACCATCTACAATGAGATCTGGTGCCCTCTTCTGGCCTGCAGGCAACATACAGGAGGAATATTGTATACATAATAAATAAATAAATCTTTAAAAAAAAAAAGAAAAGGCCGGGCAGTGGTGGCACATGCCTTTAATCCCAGCACTCAGGAGGCAGAGCAGTCGGATATCTGTGAGTTCGAGGCCAGCCTGGGCTACCAAGTGAGTCCCAGGAAAGGCGCAAAGCTACACAGAGAAACCCTGTCTCGAAAAACCAAAAAAAAAAAAAAAAAAAAAAAAAAAAAAAAAAAAAAAAAAAGAAATGTATTTTAGAGTCAGAAAACTATTGACTACATTCACAGTTCAATCTCTCTCTCTCTCTCTCTCTCTCTCTCTCTCTCTCTCTCTCTCTCTCTCTCTCTCTCTTTTGGTTTTTCGAAACAGGGTTTTTCTGTATAGCTTTGGAGCCTGTCCTGGAACTCACTCTGTAGCCCAGGCTGGCCTCAAACTCACAGAAATCCATCTGCCTCTGCCTCCTGAGTGCTGGGATTAAAGGCATGAGCCACCACCACCCGGCTCAGTTCAGACTCTTGATTTTGGACCTTGGGCAAGAGCCTAATGCCCTGAACTTCAGTTTTCTCAACCTCCTATTGTTTTTTTTTTTTTTTCCTTGTCCCCCTCAGAAGCAATGGCAACTGGCTTCCCAAGTGCTTCTGGTAGAAATACACAGAAAAAGAATGACTATTGTAATATTATATTGCTACAGACTGGCCCATAGTTATGTGCCACTGATTCAAATGAGGCTTAGTTAAGTCTCTCCATGCTGTCTAACAGAGAATGACTACACGCTGTCCTTCTGGGCTTGGGAGGTGAGGGCTGTTGTATACATGGGAGAACATAACATGCCATGGTGTGCATGTTGTGATCAGAAGGCAACTCCCAGTTCTTGCCTTCCAACTTGTTGAGGAGAGTTTCTTGTTTTGGCACCATGCTACATACTCCAGGCTGGCTGGATCACAAACTTCTGGAAGAGTCTCCTGTCTCTACATTCTATCCCACCCACCTTAGGAGTGCTGTGATTACAGATGTGCCGTGCCACATCTGGCTTGTGTGACAAACTTTGTTACTTTAGTTTTGTTTTGCTTTTTTGAGTTGGGAGTCTCCTTACATTATGTAGCCCAGACTTGTCCTGAATTCATGGCAATCCTTATGCTTTGACTTCCGAGTGATGGAGTTAAAGCCTGAGCCACCATGCCCAGCTCCCTTACCCTTCTTCTCAAGGCACTTATCACTTCCTGTCATATTCTGTTTTTTAGCTCACCATTACTCTCCAGTGGGCTCCAAGTGTCATTTGAGTGAGGAGCCTATATGTCATTGGGAGTAAGAGCCATAGCAACCAAAACAATGACTGTACCTGGGATAGACACAAGCATATTAATTTATTGGGTATTATTGCAGTGCAAAGGGGATTTTTGTTTTCTGAGAGAGAAGACACCTAGTTTGATGCTAATGGACAGGAGCAAGTTGGCAGGCAAGTTGGGATTACTAGAAGATTCAGCCTCAGCCAGGGACCCATTGAAGCTTCATAAAAGTCATGATCCATGAGAATATATAAGCCTCACATTCATTACCAGATATACTCATCCTGACAAGAGATATCATATTCACAAAAGATATCATCCCACAGTTCGTGAGTTCCTGCATGTACTGTGGCTAGTGTTTGTTGTGGGAACATGGGTGGATGAAGCAGGCATGCCTCTGCCCTCACAGAGCTCAGGGCACATCAAACCAGTTCATGGCTAATAAGGCATGAATCCATAAACAGATATAAACCTTCTGTTTTTGAAAAGTAGAATGAAGGAAACGGGTATATGAGGAAATGCTGGGCCATCTTAGTGTGGCTTCTCCAGAAGCCTGGCCTGAAGTAGGGATCCTTGTGCAAGTGATTTAGTGAGAGAATGTTCACAGGGGAGTAAAATAATGGTGGCAAGGTCATGCAGAGGTAGAGTCCTGGTAAATGTGTGAGTTCAGAAGAACCCTAGGCTTTGCCAGATTCCACCATAACTTCTGAAGCTTGACTTGCCCATCTGTCTCACTCTAAGGAAAGGAGCTAAAGCCAACTCCCCTATCCGTTGGTTCAGGTCATCCTCTGAGAGGAGGCTTTAGTAATCTTTCCGCAAGCCAGTTCCCATGATCTGCAGTGCTTAGCTGTGTACACACACACACACACACACACACACACACACACACACACACACACAAGAGAGAGAGAGAGAGAGAGAAGAGAAGAGAGAGAGAGAGAGAGAGTCTTTATATAAAAATACTTTATGTATATATATATTATATACATAAAGACTAGCAGAGCAAGCCAGTAAGCCCTTACAACTGTGGGCCACCATATCCAGTTTTTTTTGTTTTTGTTTTTGTTTTTTGTTTTTCGAAACAGGGTTTCTCTGTGTAGCTTTGCGCCTTTCCTGGAACTCACTTGGTAGCCCAGGCTGGCCTCGAACTCACAGAGATCCGCCTGCCTCTGCCTCCCGAGTGCTGGAATTAAAGGCATGTGCCACCACCGCGCGGCCCATATCCAGTTTTTACACAGGTACAAGGGATCTGAACTCAGGTCCCCGTGCTTGCCAGGCACACACCTTACCCACTGAACCATTTCCTCAACCCCCATGTTCTTTTTGAGGCAAGGTCTTATGTATACCAGCCTGGATGGAACTCAATGAGTTCTTCTGTAACAATCCCATTTTTCTTTAATTGTTTTTGAGACAAGGCCTCATGTATCTCAGGGTGGGAAGAGCTATGTAGCCGAGAATGATCTTGAACTTCAGATCTCCCGACCTCCATCTCCAGAGCATCACGTCTGCCTCCAGAGTCCCCTTGGAGAGTGTGTGGAGCAACTGGAAGCTGGAGCAGAGGCTGTCAGCACACAACAATCCAGTGAAAATCATGAATACCAACTGGAGGGCAAAGTGAGAGAGAATTCAATTCATGTACCCCGGAAAGACCACCAGGCATAGAAAGAGCTTTATAATTTGGGGTCATTTATACCAATGAAATGAAAATGAAGACAAAAAATCAGATTTTACTGTCATCATAGATATCGGGCCAAGGTTCGTGTGGAGGGCATTTGGTGGCTTGCTTGAGATAGGCTGGAGTTTTTCTTTCATTGTACTTCATTTCAGGTGATTCGTAGATGATAGGTACAAAGCAGCAGCATGGAGAATGAGACGAGTCTGTGTAAACTGACACTCAAGGACACGTCTGCACATATAGACTGGGTAACACATACACGCTCGCTCAAATGTAACCACTTAGAACACAGAAAAGTATGCAAGAGGTACTTTGACTAGGCATGTGGGGGCCCCGGGACACATTCCCAGGGACTGATTGTAGCCTCAGTTCCCATGGTGATTACACATTCAGCTCATGGCCTGCTGCCCACTCAGTACTCCATTAGGAGGCCAGAGACAAAAGGGAATCAAGCCGCACACTGAGTCCAGACTGCACAGAGGCTGCCAGCATCACACATCTCATAGCACACTGATGGTTCCCTTGTCACCGGGGGCCACTCAGAAAAGGCTGGATCAGGGAGGCTTTATGAGATTTTTTTGCTCCAATTCGTTTGTCGTTTCCTTTATTACCTTATTAATTATGGCCCAATTCACAACTCTCAAATTCTCTTCCTATTCCAATTTATCTAAGAAGCTTCATGACTAACGTGTGCGTGTGGTTGTGTGTGTGTATGTGTGTGCACACACACGTGTGCATTTGAATGTGTGACTGTATTACATAATGACCAATAGGGAGGAAGCAGTATTCTTTTTCTTTTCCCTTCCCATAACAAAGTGACTTGGTGGAAATGCAACCTCTTTTTTCTTTTAATTATTTAAATTTTTTTTGTACTGTAAGAATTACAGGTTCACCTGAAGCCTTAACAAATTTTATGTTTTGTATTGTTTTGTTTCAAGACAGGGTTTCTCTGTGTATCAGCCCTGGCTGTCCTGGAACTCACTCTGTGGACCAGGCTGGCCTTGAACTCACACAGATCTTCCTGCCTCTGCCTCCTGGGTGCTGGGATTAAGTGCATGCACCACCATGCCTGGCCAAATTTTATGTATTTTAAAAATCTAGGCTGCCCCATGGTAACATCACATATAACTATAATACAGTATCATAATCAAGAAATTGACCATAATGTGATCCACTTATATTTATGTTTCTCTAGTTTTCTATGGACTTGTTTGCATATATTTAACAATACACAGGCTCTTCCCCTCCAGATTTTGTGTGTGTGTGTGTGTGTGTGTGTGTGTGTGTGTGTGTGAGTGTGAGCGCGCGCGCGCACGCTTATGAGCCTGTGGAGGTCAGAGGGCAACACCAGGTATCTTCCACTGCTCTCCACTTTGTGCTCTGAGACAGTCTCTTACATGACCTGGAGCCCATCACTGGGCAAGATTGGCTGGTACTAAGTCCCCCACGGGGGATGTACATGTCTCTGCACCCTCAGTGCTGGGTTACAGCTATGTGCCACCACACTCAGCTTTCCCGTGGGCATGAGGGACCCAAACACACTTGTGCAGCGAGCACTCTACCCCTGAGCCATCCCCCAGCCTTGCAGACCCATGCTACCACCACTTCAGTTAAGATGGAGAACCGCTTCATGGCCTCAAGGACGTCTCCCTTCCCTACAGGCATACTCTCCTCCCTATTCCAATCACTGGAAGCCACCAATCTGTTCATAAATTTGTTATTTCAAAAACGTTATGTGAGTGAAATCATATGTATGTATGCCCTGTTAAGATTGGTATACTTCCTCTGAAATACACTCAACACATTTACCAATGGTTCGTTCCCTTTTTAGTGCCGAATATGAATTGATTTGTCCATTATGTGTTGTTTAACTATTTACATATTGAAAGACATTTGAGTTATTTCCAGTTTGGGCTTTCATGAATCAAACTGCTATGAATATTCAAGTAGATATTTTTCTGTCATCATAACTCCTCACCTCCCTGAAACAAATGCCCAAGACTACAATTGCAGGGTTGTAGCATGAGTATCTATACCACTCTGGAATGTTACATTTTCCAGCCGTCTATGGTGAGCTCATTTCTCTGCATCCTTCCAGCACAGAGTGCTATTGCTGGTCTCAGTTGGCCATTCTGCTATATGAGTAGGGGCAGTTCATTTCTCTGATTCTCATTTTTCTAAGGGCCAATTAATCAGTTTTATCAGCACTATGACCAAAATACCCAAGAGAGCAACTTACAAGAGGCAGGGTTCATTGCATGGTGACTTAGTTCCTCACACTTGGGCAGGATATTTTGGCAGTAGGCATACGAGGCAGAAGAGCTCCTTTCTTTCATGGCAGACAGGAAGCAGAGAGTATGACAGGAAGTACTCACAAACAGAGGAATCAGCAAATGTCTGTCTGCGATAAGGTTAAATGTAAGTCACTTAACCCATTAATAAAAAGGTGCAAGATTAGTGGACTGAACTGAAAAATAAGATCTGGTGTTGGGAACCTAGGCCGGTTGGTACACCGCTTACCTACATTCATGAAGTCCTGGGTTCAATTCCCAGCACCACATAAACTGAACACAGTAGCATATACCTGTAATCCATCAGAAATTTAAGGCCATTCTTGTTGTAGAGTGACTCCAAGACCAACCTGTAATACATAAAACAAGTACTAATGGGCATCAAAGATCAGATAGGTACAGAAACAATTATAGTGGATGACTTCAATATGCCACTCATTTTAAAACAAATTATCCAAACCAAAAATAAGCAAAGAAGTCATAAACTACCCTAGAAATCAAATGTCTACAGACTATTTCACCCAAAAGGCACAATACAGATTTTTTTTCTCAGAAGTGCTCATGGATCTGTCCTAAAACAGATTCCATTTGGGCAGTAGGAATGGCCAGTGGGCACTTGCCACCAAGCCTGACAACTAGTTCAAGCCCCAGGATGCACGTGGTGGAAGGTGAGAAACAACTCCTGACAGTTGTCCTCTGACCTCCTCATCAGGCCGTGGAACATGAGGCACATTGATGCCTACATACATAGAAAAATAAGGAAACACATGCAATTTACAAGTAGAACTAATGGTTATCCTAACAAGTCAAATGACATCAAAAGAGCTCACTGCAGCTCACCAGACTGCAGTGGAGTGAAAGTAGACACACCCAGAAAGAGAAACACTTGAAAACTGAACACAAAATAATAAAGCTGGAGGTGATAAGGGGGACCTTATAACAAATTCCAATGAAATCCACCGTTTGAAAATTATATTTCAAGCCGGCGGTGGTGGCGCACGCCTTTAATCCCAGCACTCGGGAGGCAGAGGCAGGTGGATCTCTGTGAGTTCGAGGCCAGCCTGGTCTACAAAGCGAGTTCCAGGAAAGGTGCAAAGCTACACAGAGAAACTCTGTCTCGAAAAACCAAAAAAAAAAAAAAAAAAAAAAAAAAAGAAAATTATATTTCAAAACTTTGGAAAACTAGAAACAGACAAATTCCTTGATGTGCATGACCTACCAAAAGTAAATGGGGAGGAGCTAAACAATTGAAGCAGATCTAGAACAAGCAACAAGGTCACAGCCATAATAGTCCTTTAGCAAAGAAAAGCTCATCGCTATATAGGTTTACTTCTCTCTCTCTTTCTTTCTTTCTTTCTTTCTTTCTTTCTTTCTTTCTTTCTTTCTTTCTCTCTCTCTCTCTCTCTCTCTCTCTCTCTCTCTCCCTTCCTTCCTTCCTTCTTTTCTTTTCTTCCTTCCTTCCTTTCTTTCTCCTTTTATAATATTAGAGGGACCAGCCTTAATATTATACATACCAGGGGCTCAGGAGAGAGAACTACTAACGGCGAGGACTATTTTTGGGAAAATAGAATCTCAGCACATCAAGCTCTTTAGTCCACCTGCTTTAATTCCTCTGGGATAACATCCTGTTTACACAGCTTCAGTTCTGTTATCGTGCCTAGCTCCTTTCTTGCCTGATTTCTCTCTATATTTATCTACTGCTCCCTCTAAGTTCTATCTTAATTCTCTTATCTTAATTCCCTTTCTTTCTTTCTTTCTTTCTTTCTTTCTTTCTTTTTTTCTTTCTTTCTTGTTTTGTTTTTGAGATATGATTTCTCTGTATAGCCCTGGCTGTCCTGGAACTAGCTTTGTAGACCAGGCTGACCTTGAACTCATGGAGATCCACCTGCCTTTGCCTCCTCAGTGCTGGGATTAAAGGCATGCACCATCACTGCCCAGCTTACCGCTGAATTCTACTAACCTCTTAAAGGAGAGGTAACATCAATGTGCCTTAAACTAGTCAATAAAATATAGAAAGAGAAGGAACACTATCAGATGTATTGTATGAGCATTATCTTGGTGCTAAAACTGGCTTAGGACAAAAATAACAACAAAAATTATAGAAAAAATCCTTAATAAACATAAATGCAAAGTTTTCAAGAAAACACTGGCAAACTGAATTCAGGAACATGTTAAATCATATTCCATAACCAATTGGTTTCATCTCATAGATACCAGGATGTTTCAAATCTATAAATGTAATACCATATAAAGACAATAAATATGATGGAAATCACATTACCGTGTCAATAGACGAATCCCCTTCATGATGAAATATTTGGAGAAACTAGGAATAGAAGGAGCATACCTCAAAATTAATAGAGGCTATATACAATAAACCTATAGCTAACAATATACTAAATGGAGAAAAACTGAAAGCATTTCCTTTAAAATCAGAAATGCAGAGCAGGGAGATGGCTCAGTGGTTAACATATTTGCTATACAAGTGTGAGGACCAGAGTTCAAATTCCTAGAACCCAAGGAAATGCAGTGAAGCTTGGTGGCTGCCTGTTCTTCCAGCCTTGGAAGGCAGAGGCAGGGAATCTCCAGAACAAGTTGGCCCGAGAAGCCAGCCACATCAGTGAACTCAACAGACTCTGACTATATGAACAAGGTAGGAGAGCAGTCAATGATTGTTTGGAAGAAGTCTGGTGAAGACCCACCTCAACTCCTCTCCCCCATCTCTTTCCCTAAACCTGCCCCTTCAAAGCCTGCCAAACACAGCTCCTCCCCCAGAGAGGCTCAAGACCACTCCCACAGGGGATTTAAGTGGCATCTCGAAAACAGACACCCAGGAAGGCTTTACCCATTAAACCTGGGCTTTCCAATTTGGTCTGATTCAGTTTGCTGCATTGGCAGAGAGGCCTTCAGGAGGCCTAAAACTTATTAATGATGACCCCAAATTGTTTGGTTGAAACCTCCAGCTCACTCCTGCAGGGTCTGGGAAGCCCCATATCTATCTATCTATCTATCTATCTCTCTCTCTCTCTCTCTCTCTCTCTCTCTCTCTCTCTCTCTCTCCTGCATCCTTGGCGGCTCTGTGAGCTCCTCCCCTGAAGTCGCCTAAAGTACTGTTTTCGACCAGCTTGAGACACGTCATCACCCCTCCCCTACAGGCTATATAACCTCCCTGCTTTAGTTCTGGCACATGACCTCTCCTGCCTCCATCTCTGCAACTGGAGAACTCACCGGGAGTCGCTTTGCTCAAATAAACCTGTTCTTTTACTTTTTCAATTTGGCTTGATATGACTTACTAAATCAGTGGAGAAACGTTTTATCACAATACAGAAAATCTATTACCAAATGTCACCTTTGGGCCTCCACACATAAGCATGTGCTACACCCACACATGGACACATACGTCCTCCCACCAAAAATACGCATACCACACATACATAAAAATGGAAAAAGAATTGTAAATGAAAGTACAAATGCCCACTAAATATTTAAAATAAAAATGCTCACTACCCTTAGCTTTCGGAGGAATGCAAATCCAAGCCATGCTGAGAGGCGTCTGTTCTAGTTCCCTTTACTATTACTGCGATAAAGCAACCTGCAATTCCAGAGGGCTTGCGTCCATGGTGACACGCTGCATCACAACTTAGAAGCGGGGAGATGAAGAAGTGGACAGGCTACAGATCCTCAAGAGGCTGCCCCCAGTGGCACACTTCTACCTCGAGGCTCTACTATCAGAGCTTCCACAACCTCGTCAAACAGCAAGACCAGCTGGTGACCAACACTGTAAAATTAGCGTAGTAATAGTCTCTGCCTCACAGAAAAGAGCTTGCTGGGGGCCTGCAAGGTGGCTCAGCAGGTAAAGTGGCCACTTGCAGGGCTAGCCTGACCCTCTGAGTTTCACTAGCAGAATTCATGTAAAGGTTCTATCTATATGGAGATGATGGACTGCATAAAGTTTTCTTCTGACCTCCACGTGTGTGCAGTAGCATGCACTCACTCACTCCCCATAATAATAAATTAAATTAAAAATTTTAATTTAAAAAGTGCTTGCTAAGTCTAGTTTCATTAGTCTGTGGATAAGGAGGCGCTCAGGAACGTGAAAAGGTGAAGATTGTTAGGTAAAGCTCTAAGATGTACTGAGAGACTTGGAGGCAAACATTAAATCCTGCTAACAGAATGTAAGATTAGGTTTTTCAGGTGTGTCTCTTTCAGTAGCGACCTCGCCAGAGGTATTTCTAGGGATTGGGATAAACAAGGCTACAAACAGTAGTAACGGGACCAGCATGATTACATCCTTTCCTCACACTTCCTGTTCCTCCAGCAGTCCTTCTTTCCGATGAAGTCCAACCGCCTCAGGGACACAGGTTACATTCATTTTGTCACATGTGTGCCTTGTACATCGTTTCTACTGACCTTCCGATTCGGATTATTTGGTATGAACTGGAGCGGGAGCTGGGGGGAGGGATTGGAGGAACTAGGTCCCGAAGCAGCATCCTTCCAGGACAGCGTCAGAGGCTGTACTTCCCGTGGCTGCCACACGGTGGGGCCAGCCTCCTGCTGGGGGCCTGGAGTCACGACCCGGAAGTGCTTCTCCACTCCTCCCCAGCCGACATGGCGGCCGCCGCGGTGTGCCGATCGCTGTTGCCCGTGGCCCGACGGCGGCTCTGGGGGTTTGCCCGAAGGCTCCCAGTCCGCGGCGCCGCCGCTCAGGTAAGCCTCGCTCCGCCGCGCCCGGGCGGATCCCGCTGCGCTCTGGTAGGCCGGGCTCCGGATCCCGACCCCGGGGCGCGGGCCCACAGGCCGCAGAAGGGGGCGGGGCGGCTGCCGGGGTGGAGGACCGAGCACGCACTGACCGCAGGAAACTTAGTGTTTGCAGATTGGAGGACGTCAGTGAGGAATGCTACCCGTTTTTCTGCTTAAGACACGCTTCATCCTCAGTTGAGCAAAATTTTATCTCTGCGTTTTTATTTGAAAGCTCCCTTGCTCCAAAAGGTGTGTGTGTGTGTGTGTGTGTGTGTGTGTGTGTGTGTGTGTAAGGGGTGTGTGTAAGGGGTGTGTGTAAGGGGTGTGTGTGTGTTTATCGATGTTGTTGTAGTCGGGTTGTTCTCACCCAAGACGAGGAGACCAGGATGAATGTGAAGTTTTTATTTGAGCCACACCGACTGGACCTAGAGCATGCAGACTTGGGGACTACAAGTCTAAAGAGGCAGCAGAGCCCACAGGTTTGGTACATCTCATTGGCAGCTGTGATGTCTGTTAGCAATCATGACAGGGTATGAACTTTTTTTTTAAACCTGAGACAAGGTTTCTCTGTGTAACCAACTGCCCTGGCTGACCTGGTTAGAACTCACTCTGTAGACCAGGCTGGCCTTGAACTCACAGAGATCCACCTGCCTCTGCCTCCCAAGTGCTGGGATTAAAGGCGTGCGCCACCATCACCTGGCCCAGGATATGAACTTTTAATCAGAATAGGGCTCACATGTCACCATGGTATTTGTTTGATCAGGGAGCAGAAGCAGGACAATGCAGGTTAGCAAAAGTTCCTTAAGTACCTGTCTTAGGGTTTCTATCGTGACGAAACACTGTAACCATGGCAACTCTTAAAAAAGGAAAACATTATTTGGGGCAGGTTTACAGTTCAGAGATTCAGTCCATTATCGTCATGGCCGGGAGCAAGGTGGTATGCAGGCAGACATGGTGCTGGGGAAGGAGCTGACAGTCTACATCTGCATCCGCAGGCAACAGGAAAAGAGAGACACTGGGCCTGGCCTGAGCAGTTGAAACGTCAAGGCCCACCCCCAGTATAGACTTGCTCCAACGAGGCCACACCTCCTAAGAGTTCCTCTTCCTGGTGACCAAGCTTTCAAGTCTGAGCCTATGGGGCCATTCCTGTTCAAACCACTACAGTACATGCCTGCTGATTAAGCTGACCTCGTTATTTGGGTCAGGATTTAGCAAATATGTTTTTCTTATTTCACCATGAAAAGAAAAAGCGGCTGAAAGGTGAAGCGTCTACAGTCAAACCAGTTGGCAAAGTGTACTCAGGACATCTTCCTGTGTCTGTCCGGTGTCTACCCACATTTCCTTTTGTGAAGTCATTTTTATATGTTTATGTGAGTTTCTTTTTTTGATAGTGAATGTGAAACATTGAATCGGGTCTGTGTCTGGGTAATGGTAGTAACTGCTCATGTTCCTGGAGAGAAGGGCATGTTTTCAGTAGTATTGCTTGTTTGAGAGAGCAGTTGGTTAAGTTAAGGAACATTTCCTAGGCTAGCGGTGGATCCCAGTGGAACCAAAGCTGAGAGAGGTTTGTTTTGTTGAGAACTGGGGCCTCATTCTCCATGCTCTATGCCCCCCCCTCCACCCCTGGACACACACACACTTGCACCCTTGCGCAGTCTAGGAAGGTGTCTTACGGGATGAGTCTGAGGTTTTTTTCTGACTGACATTGAATACTGGAGTAGTAATGTTTGCTGTCTTCCTCCCACTGTGCCCACCAGCCATTGTGTTTTGGAGGGAGCAGACTAAGAAGTACACAGGCTGCTACACAAGTTGTTTTGAATGTTCCTGAGACTCGAGTAACATGTTTGGAAAATGGACTCAGAGTAGCTTCGGAAAACTCTGGGCTCTCAACGTGCACAGTAAGTGACTGCAACTGCTTTTAGTCATGTTGTTGCCTCATTGGGGAGGGAGCAGACCCAGCCACAGCTCTTTGGTTGGCCAGAGGTTGGTTGATTATTTTGCCTTGGCAAGTTTCTCTGAGCTGGACCCTTTAGGTGCATATGAACCTCTCTCACTGTTTACATCTGTTTTTATTGACAGAGCATATTTGTGGGGTTAGTCCACTTTTGCATATACAGGACTGTACCAGGCTTTTTCTTTTGGGGTGACCAGCCAGCTCCCAAATCATGACACAGACTTACTAGTTTTGAATGCTCAGCCTAGCTTACTTAGGCACGTTTCTGACTAGCTCTTTTAACTTAAATTAACCTGTTTGTCTTTGCCTACCTTTTGCCTCGGGGCTTATTCCCTTCCTTACGTCTGTACGTCTCACTCTCATGCTTCTCTGTGCTTGGCTGGCATCTGCCTGGCTTCTTGCCTCAGGCATGTCCCTCATTTTCGCCTCCTCCTTCTCTCGTTCTTCTCGTTCTTCTTAGCCTACATTTCTCCTATTTTCTGCCACTAGCCCCCCCTTATCCTTTCTCTGCCGAGCTAATGGCTGTTCAGCTCTTTATTAGACGAATCAGGTGCCTTAGGCAGGCAAGGTGAAACAGATGCAACACATCTTTAAGTGATTAAACAAATGCAACATAAACAAAAGTAACACATCTTTACATAGATAAAGTGATATTCTGCAGCCTATACAAATGTAACACATCTTTGTCTAGTTAAAATAATATTCCACAACACAGTACTTAAAACTCATCTCACATATTTTACTGACAAGTTCAGAGGAGTTAAATGGTTGTGTCTGACATTATAAAGCTTATACATGAATTTTAATCTGACTTTCTGACAATTCCTGATGTTGTTTATGCCATAGTTATTAATTGGATGTACTAATGAGCTATGTTAAGAATTTGAGTCCAATGTCTGTTTGTTTATTTGCTTAGTTGGTTGGTTAGTGTTGGTTAGTTTTTCCAGGCATGGTTTTTCTGTGTAGCTAAGGACCAGACTGGCCTTGAACTCAGAGATCTGCTTGCCTCTGCCTCCTGAGTGCTGGCATTAAAGGTGTGTGCACCACTGTCCCATGTTTGTAACAGTTGCCAGTAGAATGGTGGTGAAAATTTCTAGTCCCACATTATATGAATGAACTGTCAGTTCATTTGTGGTCAGAGGAAACTTAAGTGGAAGATTGGAAAACATTTGCCAGAAAAAGCAATGACATTAACTTCTGTCTCCAAAAACCTAATTTTTTTATTTTTAGTAACATGTGTCTGTGTATGGGAATGCACGTGTGAGTGCAGGTGCCTAAAGAGGCCGGAAGAGGGTCTCATATACTGTGGAGCTGGAGTTAATAGATGGCTGTGAACTGCCTAACTGGGTGCTGGGAACCAAACTCAGATCCTTTGTTAGAACAGTGAATGTTATTAACTACTGAGCCATCTCTCCAGCTGCAGGGAATTTGCCTAATTATTCTTTGATTTCATTAAGGTTGGGCTGTGGATTGATGCTGGAAGTCGATATGAAAATGAGAAGAATAATGGAACAGCTCACTTTCTGGAGCATATGGCTTTCAAGGCAAGTTGTGAGACTTTACTAAAATGCATTCTGTATGAAAGGAAGTAAGCATACAATACTGTATTTTAAGGACAGGAACTATTTCAATAACATTCCATGTGCTGTTTTTATTTTTCTAGTGTTGTTTCTGAAATAATTACTGATAATTGCTTTCTAACTTTGAAAGAAGGGTTCTCCCTTGGGATACAGGGATGCAAAAGCTATCTTTAATGGCTATTTTTTGAAACCTGATATAGTTTACAAACTTGTCCTTGCATGACTGGCATTGGCCTTTGTCGTATATTTATTGTCTAATGTGTTTAGAATAGATGAAGGATAGAAGGGAAGTGTCATAATGGTATTTTTTTTCCCTTTATTTCAAGGGCACCAAAAAGAGGTCCCAGTTAGACCTTGAACTTGAGATTGAAAATATGGGTGCTCATCTTAACGCCTATACCTCCAGAGAACAGACCGTGTACTATGCCAAAGCTTTCTCTAAAGATTTGCCAAGAGGTATTGTTATCCATACGGCAAAAAATATAGTTTCCATGAGGGTTTAGATATAATTTAGCATTGTGGTTTTTGTGTGTCTATTATAAAAAAGAACCCAGAGGGTGTCTGCTCTTATTTATCCTCCAAATACAGACTGAGTATGTGTACAAGAAGGACTCTGCCTGACCTCAACAGAGTTCTTCCGAGTCTCGCCTGCGAAGTGCAATATTTTCAATCACTTTCATTCCTAGTTTAATACAAAACTATGGCTCCTGAGCAAGATTAACAAATGTTTACTTATACGATGATTATTCATGGTTATCTTAGCAAAATAGAAAATTTTATTTTGTAAAAATAAAACATTTGTTTTGACATGATAGCACAGCCTTTTGTATGGTGCTTTGAATATGTTAATCACACAAAACATTTTTCCAGTGGAAGAATTAAAAACAAAATAGCATTCCAGAGCTATTTAATGAAATCATTAACTTTTATGGTTGCACAGTTGTAATCGATTTTATTACTCTAAACTCTCAGTTATTGTAGAGTTTGTCACTGTCACTTGAGTGGTCATCTACACAAGTTCTCTTTGTGCTGTTCGTAGCCAGTGATCGGCATCAGTTGCTCACCCAGATTTGTCTGGACTGCTGGTGAGCAGGTTTCATGGCTGCTCCTGTCTGCACTGGGTGATAGGTGCTCTTGGCTTTTTAAATGTGGGTCTGGGAGGATTGAACTCAGGTCCAGATGGGTGTGTGGCAAGCATGTTGTTGTTGAGCATCTCCACCACTGCCAGCTCCTATCTGGGTTTTATTGGGAATTATACAAAATGAAAAGAGTTTCATGGTAATTTCCCCCATTTCATGATCATCTCAGTATGAGCTTTCTCCAACAGCCTGTTTTATTCTGTTCGTCATATTTGAAGTTAATTGGTTCAGACAAGGCCCCATAAAGTGAACTGAAACAAGAAAGAGAAATTTACATTAGAACAAAGCAATGAAACTTAGGGTTATAAGTTTATTTTACCATTAATAAAAATCTATATTGCTATAGCAAGGAGGGTATCTTTTTTTTTTTTTTTTTTTTGAGATGTAATTTTTCCCATAAAGTTCACTTCACCTTTGGCTTTTTACCAAGTGAGGACCTGAGCAGACACAGTTCTGTAAGCAGCTCCTGAGGGCAGATTTTGTGTTATAGTAATTTTTTTCTTTGTTACATTACAGCTTCATTGCTATGTGAATATGGTAGAAGTGTTTCTACCCATGTATCTATGTGCATACCTGTTTTCTCTCTAACAGATCATTTTCTATTTCATACTCTTTTGGGGGGTGAGGGGCGGTTTCGAAATCAGGGTTTCTCTGTGTAGTGTTGACTTATCTGGACCTCAAACTCACAGAGGTCGCCTGCCTCTGCCTCCTGAGTGCTGGAATTAAAGGCGTGCGCTGCCGCCGCCGCCACCGCCACCACCACCTCCAGGCTGTTTTATACTTTTTGTTTAGAATCATCTGTATTAACTGGCAGATTTCTGTGGATGTCTTACCTAGAATTGATATAAAGTGGTAACATTTAGGATTTTTCCCAAGGTCTTCTGTACTACAGAGTTTCTGTTCCACATTCATTTTAATGTGCTAATTAGGCGAGTATTCTAATTAATCATACTGAATAATGATTAGTGTCGTGGTTTCTGATGCTGGTTTAAGAGGTTTTAATCCTTGTGTTTCTTCCATTGTTTTCATTTCAATTAGCTGTAGAAATTCTTGCTGATATAATTCAGAACAGCACATTGGGAGAAGCAGAGATTGAACGTGAACGAGGAGTAATCCTTAGAGAGATGCAGGAGGTTGAAACCAACTTGCAAGAAGTTGTTTTTGACTATCTTCATGCCACAGCATATCAGAACACTGCCCTTGGGCGGACAATCCTGGGACCAACTGAAAATATCAAGTCGGTATAGTTCTCACTTGAAAATTTTGCACAAAAATTATGACATATACAAACTCAAAATGCATGTTTCAGAGAGTCATTTTTACCATGATAATTTAAAATTGTGGCTGGTTATACTGTAATGATACTCATAGAAACTTGGGAACTAGACAAGTAATGTTGGTCAATGTCTTTCATGATACAAAAGGCAGAATTTTTTGCTACTTGTAGCCTCTATTTGTGACTGCTTTCAGCATTTAGAATGCCTTTAGGTTCTATTCATTTTAGATATATTGTGTGAGGGTCCATGCTTTTGATTTCCTTTCAAAGTTGCTTTACTTTCAGGTGTGGTGGCCTGTGAGACAGGAAGATTGCTGTGAGTTCTAGGTCAGCCTAGGCTGCAGAATGAGACCCTGTCTATAACAGAGTGAAACAAGGAAATCTCATTACTTACTCTGTTTCCAGATCTATAAATCGGAAGGACTTAGTGGATTATATAACCACACATTATAAAGGACCAAGAATCGTGCTGGCTGCTGCTGGAGGTTAGTCAAGTTTTTCTGACTGTGTTAGACATGGTTGTGGGATGGATCCTTGTGGGACACACGCATCCTGAAAGTGTTTAAGTGTGTGTATTAGGAGAATGAGGAGCACTGGACCAGACTCCCTCTGTTTTCTTTGTAGTAGGTTTCATTTACAGAAAGCTTAATGATCCATTCAGTACCTGAGTGTACATACACAGTGGAATTTTCTTAGAAGACAAAGGCTAATGGATGAAATGGGAGACAGTTAACTTGGAAGATAGTGTTGTATAATTAGAGTCTTGAGATTTTTTAGTTGAGAAATAGCTTCATCCTTGGTCAAACCTGGAAGGGATGTATCTACTTATGTGCTTAGTCATTCACTCAGTAAACCAACTAGTCCTGCAGAGGGAGCCAGCCATGAGAGTGTGTAATGTGAGTCAAAACATGGGTGGTGTCGGACTTCCTCAGGGACATGTGAAGTCTGTAAATTTAAGACAGTTCACTTGAGCCGGGCGTTGGTGGCGCACGCCTTTAATCCCAGCACTCGGGAGGCAGAGCCAGGAGGATCTCTGTGAGTTCGAGGCCAGCCTGGGCTACCAAGTGAGCTCCAGGAAAGGCGCAAAGCTACACAGAGAAACCCTGCCTCGAAAAACCAAAAAAAAAAAAAAAATCACTTGAGATTCTGCTAGATTTCCTGGCAGCCTGAATTTGGGGGTGCAATCATTTTAATTGATTTACCCTTTTTCAATATTGGAGTACATTGAAGACATTAATTTTGTGTGTGTGTGTGTGTGTGTGTGTGAGAGAGAGAGAGAGAGAGAGAATTTAACTTCTCTTTTTAGGAAATACCACAAATTAAAATGAGTTGATCTAATCGACTTTTGAGTTACATGTGTGGGCACTGGAGATAAAGGTGAGGTGGGTACTGCCCTCAGTCATTGTGTGCACACTGTCTCTAAAATGGCTGGCATGCACAGGGCTGAGGTGCTAGGACCTGCCCTGGACAGTTGGGGCTTTATTAACAGCATATGGATACAAATTTTATTTGGTCCATAGGTTCATTTGGACATTGCCGAAGTTGGAAGATCCTAAAGTTAATGGTGTGTCCTAGACTGTTAGCATTTTGTCTTACTAAGTCATACATTTTTTGTTGTTTTGAAACAGACTTGCTATGTTGCCAGATTGGCCTTGCACTTGAAGCCATCCTCCTGCCTCAGTCTTCTAAGTGCTGGTACAGCTGAATTCACCATGCCTGATGATTTATAAATGTTGTAACTTATAAGTGTTTGTGTTTTAAATGCAATAGGCCAGTTTAAGCCTCTCTTGACCTTTTCTGATTTCTTGTCTCCGCTTCTATTTAGTCCTTAATCATCAGAAATAACAGCTGTAATATACCAAATACATGTTCTCATCTCTACCTCCTCAAAAACAATTATAGGTCCCTTGCCTTTTAGTTTGAGCTGTTAGAGTAGGAGCTGTACATCTGGCTTGTTTAATCAAGACAGTTACTAGTTCTAAAGGCAAAAAAATGATGGGCGAGATGGTCAGGTATGAGGACTGTGTTTCGTGGTTTCTCACTGTTCCTGGCATCCTTATCCTGCCATGATTTTGTGTTCTTACCCTCTGGATTGATATCCAAGGTAACTTTCTTACATGGCAATTCAAAAAACTGTACTGTCTTACTGCCATGTTTTACATCACCGGTTTTTTTTGTTTGTTTGTTTGTTTTTTTGAGATAGGGTTTCACTCTACTCCAGGCTGGCCTCGAACTCAGAGATCGGCCTGCCTCTGCCTTCAAAGTGCTGGAATTAAAGATGTGTACATTGCTGCTTGGCTACATCACAGATTTATTTGGATACTGGGTATAAGCTGTGTTAATAGGTTTTCATTTAGAAAAATCTTTTTTAATTTGTTTTTATGGGGGTGGGAGAGATTGCTCAGTGGTTAAGAGCACTGACTGCTCTTCCAGCGGACTCAGATTCAATTCCCAATACCCACATGGCAGCTTACAACTGTCTGTAACTCCAGTTCCAAGGGTCCTGACATCCTCACACAGAAATATATGCAGGCAAAACACCAATGCACATAAAATAAAAATAAATTATTAAAAAATTGTCTTTCTTGCCAGGCGGTGGTGGTGCACGCCTTTAATCCCAGCACTCAGGAGGCAGAGCCAGGCAGATCTCTGTGAGTTCGAGGCCAGCCTGGGCTACCAAGTGAGCTCCAGGAAAGGCGCCAAGCTACACAGAGAAACCCTGTCTCGAAAAACCAAAAAAAAAAAAAAAAAAAAATTGTCTTTCTGTGTGTGTTTTGCTTGCATATGTGCATGTACCTAATGCCTGCAGAGGTCAGAAGAAGGCATTGGATCACCTGGATCTGGAGTTCCAGATGCTTGGGAGCCGTCATGTGGGTCCTCTGGAAGAGCAGCCAGTGCTCTTATTCTCTGAGCCATCTCTCCAGCCCCCATTTAAATAAATCTTAATGGTAATATCTTTAAAGCCTTTGCATATGCCTAGGTATGTGGCACATACTTAGAATTCCAGCGTTCTAGAGGCTGAGGCAGGAGGATTACAAGATCAAGGCCAGCCTGGGCTGCATAGCCAGGCTTGTCTCAAATACATAATCACAATGTCTAGAATTTTAAGCTGATGCTTGTGTTCTAGGACTTTACTGACTGCCCATGTTTGGGTCCCATGTTGAGATAATAAGGAATTCCTTATAGTAAGTGATTCCTCTGAGGTTTGGATGTCAAGCCATGAACATATGGGAAAATAGGAATGTGTTCAAAATTCAGAATTGGTTTTGGATCCAGAGTTCTGGCGGCAGAACTCTGAGAATGAAGCACATCTATATATCCAACTCGTAAAGACTGAGCCATACTTCTGTTCCTGCCTACTTAAAGGAAACTTACGAAATGGATGTTCTACTAGAGTACACACTGAACTCTTATAACTTAACATGATTTTCTATAGAAATTGGGTTTTTTGAGAGTTGAAATTTTTAAAAATGTGATGAAAATTACAATTTCTCACTCTCTTGAACTGGCTTGGTGTTCTTTGCCCAGAGATTTGTACTCCTGGAAACTTATATGAAGTTGTAATGCCTAGAAAACTCACAGAAACCAATAAAAAAAATCCTAGCAGAACAAAAGAAGAAGAAGAAAGTGGGGTTTTCAGACTTGTCTTCTTTCCTTTATCTCTGAGTACATGTGTATGTTGAACACCAGCTGCTCAGGGAAAGCTTTGCAGCCCAGATCTTACAAACTAAGGAAAGTGGTCACTTTAAATGAACGCAAGTTCTTCGTGTGTAATGTACTTCACATTCTTCTATGTCAATCTTACTGTAAAGCATACTGCTGGCCGTTGACTATCTTGAGTTGATTGTATTGCTGTTAGATAATGTAAGAAAATAATTTTCTTCAATTTAGGTGTTTGCCATGACGAACTGCTTGAGCTCGCAAAGTATCATTTTGGTGACTCTTTGGGCACACACAAAGGAGAAATACCAGCTCTGCCTCCCTGCAAATTCACTGGAAGTGAGGTAGGGCAAGCTCTTACTTAGAATTTGGCTTCTGGAAGTCTTTTATGTTATACTTAAAATGAGGATATAGGGCCTGAAGACGCGGCTCAACAGTTTGAGCATGCTTGCTGCACTTGTAGAGGACCATAGTTTACCTTATTGCGCAGCTCACAGCCACCCGTAACTTCAGTTCCAGGGAAGCTGACACCCTCTTTTGGTCTCTCTGGTCTCCAAAACACACACACACACACATTAAAAATCTTAAAAAAAAAAATAGGAGTGTATAAAAATCTGTTTCAGGCTGGAGAGTTAGCTCAAAGGTGCTGGCTGCCCAGCTGGTAACCTAAGTTTGATCTTGAGTTCAATCCTTAGGACTCACATGGTAGAAAGAGAGAACATATTCCCATGGATTATCTTCTGACCTCAACATACTGCCCATCCTCCCCACACCAAATAAAATGTAAACTTTTTTTTTAATGTGTGTATTTCTAGTAGGAAAAAGTGTAAACTGAAATACAAGAAGGGAAAAGGATGGACTCATTTGATTACCTTCCTGTTCCATATTAGTGACTTGCTTTTCTTTCCTGAGGAGGCGGGGTCTAAGAGTAGTGTATACACTTGCTCATTTTGTGTTTTTCTTTTGCACAGTGCATATTTATATGTGCCGGGGTATAAATGCAACTTTGTAATAAAAAAGATTGAATTTTGACTTTTGCTTTGGGTGTGTTCTTGGCTTCATTTCTGCCCAAGTATAGTTATGGAGATTGCTATCAAAGCCAGAACTTGCAGAGGATCTACTTCTTAGCTACAGTGTTATGCATCCAGCCTAGTTTGCCACATTATGATGTTCACAGTAGTATGTGGAAAGAGGTCTGATGTTGGCAGTTACAGATTTGTACCATTAGTGCTGATTTAAATTGGATTAAAAATCATATTAGTAGATATAAAATAATAGTGAAATAAGGCAACTCCTTTTGGCCAGGTGGTACTTCAAATGAAATGTTCTGGTGAAAGAAACTATTCTGTAACTTAAATAGTTAAATTTTATTTAACTAGTTATCTGTAGCAGGCTTTCTCTGAGTCTCCAACCAGCTCCCAAATAAAGACACGGAGACTTACAATATTAGTTATGAATGCTCGGCCTTATCCTATGCATGTCCCACTAGCTCTTATAACTTAAATGAACCTGTTTCTCTTCATCTATGTTTTGCCCTTGGGCTTTTTACCTTTCTCTCATTCTGTATGTCCTGCTTTCACTGCTTCTTCTATGTCTGGTTGGCGGCTGCCTGGCTGACTGGCCAGTCCCCGGTGTCTCGCTCTTTTTCTCCCTTGTTCTCTTCTCTTGAGCCTAGATTCCTTCCTCCTTATTCTCTCTGCTCGCCAGCACTGCCTATCTCTCTACTGCCTAGCTATTGGCCATTTAGCTTTTTATTAAACCAATCAGGAGCCTTAGGCAAGCAACACACCTTTACATTATTAAAGAAATCTAAGAAACAAATGTAACACATCTCTACATAGTTAAAGTAATATTCCACAAGTTATTTTGCTTATTCCTACCTAGATTCGAGTGAGGGATGACAAGATGCCTTTGGCACACCTTGCAATAGCTGTTGAAGCAGTTGGTTGGGCACATCCAGACACAATCTGTCTCATGGTTGCAAACACACTGATTGGCAACTGGGATCGCTCTTTCGGAGGAGGAATGGTAAGTGACTTTTGAAGTCACTTTTCATGATAAATGGAAGATTGTCATGTTTTTCTAAATGTAAGTTCCTTGGGCTGGAGAGATGGCTCAGCCGTTAAAGGCTAGGCTCACAACCAAAAATCTAAATGTAAGTTCCTTCTAAGACTGCCCATTTTTGAAATGGCAAAAATAGGTTACTAGTACCATGACTTTGACTTAAATATTAATTTATCTTGGATTGCACCTGAGCCAGGAAAAAAAGTCTTGTCATACTGTTTGTAAGTGGGACAGTTGATGAAATAAGGGGAGAATAGTTCATTTTTACTGTTACAGTAGTAGTATTAGGTTCTGCGGTAACCACAGTCGTTAATATATCCGTGTCAATGTTAATGTCCTAACTTTCTGGGAAACTCTACTTTCATTAGTACACACTGAAGAATACAGAGGCAAAGAAATCTATAGCTAACCTGAAATTGTTGAGCCTTTATAAAGTTTAGCTTGTAGTTCAGTGGTGTGCTTTCCTCACATGCTTGAGCCCTAGGTTCAATCACAGACAAAACAAGGATCAACATGTCTAAAGAAAGCAGACATGGTAAAATGTTGTTAAAGAGGTAGAAGCGACAGGCATCTTTGTACTATTTTTACAACTTTTCTAAAAACATTTAAATATCAAAATACAGTATATAGATTTGTTTAAAAGATCCAAAATACAGCCGGGCGGTGGTAGCGCACGCCTTTAATCCCAGCACTCGGGAGGCAGAGGCAGGCGGATCTCTGTGAGTTCGAGGCCAGCCTGGGCTACCAAGTGAGTACCAGGAAAGGTGCAAAGCTACACAGAGAAACCCTGTCTCAAAAAATCAAAAAAAAAAAAAAAAAAAAAAAAGATCCAAAATACATTTCATGTGAATATCTTAGATTTCAGTACAGTATCACTTCAGTATGTGTAATCAGAGCCTCACATGGCCAAGGAACAGCACTGTATTCTTACGAATAGTGCAGCTTCTAAACCAGTTGCAAGAACTCATTGTTTTTATACTCTATATTGAGCCAGATAAGCGTAATACCTCCTTGAAATTGCAAAGCTATTGTTGAGGTGTTGCTGGATGAAACTGGCACCTTGAGCAGAGCACAGTGGTACATGCCTTTAATCCCAGCACTCAGGAGGAAAACACCAGTGGGTCTCTAAGCTTGAGGCTAACCTGATCTACACAGTGTGTTCTAAGCCAGCCAGGGCTACGTAATGAGACCTTGTCTCTAAAAACAACCCCCAAACTGTTAACCAAGTAGGGTTAGCACTCACTAACAGCCACAGAACTCATTTCTTTGTGGGGACTTGGATCCATGTGCCCAGTTTATAAACCAAGTTGGATTGTTTCCTTTACAGAATTTATCTAGCAAGCTAGCCCAGCTCACTTGTCATGGCAGTCTCTGCCACAGCTTCCAGTCCTTCAACACTTCCTACACAGACACAGGACTATGGGGGCTCTATATGGTTTGTGAACAAGCCACCGTTGCTGACATGCTGCATGTTGTGCAAAAAGAATGGTGAGAAAACTCCTTTAAATAGTTTTACCAGAATTTATTATTTTAGGCCAGTTTCCTAATGGTGGTACATCACAGCCCAAGAAGAACCAGCTTCCAGGCTGCAGACAGGGCTCCAAGGAAAGTCCACAGAGTAGCAAAACTTAGACTTTTTTATCAGAGGGGGTTAGGGAAAAATAATGTCACTCTCTTGGTTTCATTTCTTATTCTCTCATCTTGTTCTCTTATTGCTCCATTGTTCCCTTCCTCTCCACCACTTCAATCCTCTCACAGAACCTCTTACAGCTAGGTACTATATATCTTGTAATATCTGCTTAGCTGGGCACTATCCACAAAACTAATCACCAAAATGAGTGTACTTTCTGTCCTGTGTATAACTTCTAATTATCCAAGAACACCTGCAGCCCTCATTAGGCGCTACAGAGTCATAATTTTCTGTAGCCTTGACTAGTCAGAATTTATTTTCTCAAACTGAGGTCAGGAATGGGTGCAAGGACTTAATCATTTGCCAGCTAGCAATAATTAGGCTGTTTTTGTATTTATGACCTAGCCAGACAGTACAGCTGTGTGTCCTTGTAAAATAAAAGTTGGAAACATTTATCTAAAAAACCATTAACAGCTGGGCGGTAGTGGCTCATGCCTTTAATCCCAGCACTCAGGAAGCAGAGCCAGGCAGATCTCTGTGAGTTTGAGGCTAGCCTGGTCTACAAAGCGAGTTCTAGGACAGGCTCCAAAGCTACAGAGAAACCCTGTCTCGAACCCCCCCCCCAAAAAAAAAAAAAACAAAAACCATTAGCAAGGCATCTGGTCTAATCTAAAGCTCTTTGAAGCTTTATATCAGTTAATAATCTTGGCAGCAGGAGAAATTCAACTATTTTCCTATGTCAGCCTGAGCTATGATCTAAAGCAGGTCCTAAGTGTCTCACAGTCCTTGTGGAACAATAGGCCTTAGTTATGAAACATATCCTAGTAGTATTTTTATTCATCAAAACTGTGTCAACAGACACAATACAGCTTAAGGAGAAATCATCTTTCTGACAATTCCCAGTTAAATGCACAGTAAATTGAGATGTAATCTTGAGATGGACACACTACAATACAGGCAATGGGGGACTCCCCACCATATACATTGTAGCAGCAAGCATGCAGGGACACAACAGAAGCAAAATACATTCTGGAGGCTGTATTCTCCCAAGCCTTGCTTAAGCGAGACATACCCATCAGAACTTTTCTTCTGGTGGGCTCACACCTGAACTTCAGTTGCCACGTGCTGTTCTTCTGACCCATCTATTGGCTACCAGCAGTGTTAACTTTAGCTTTTAAAGTCGTGGTTGTAATGTTTTTAAGAACAGATATTTCTTTGAAACCACATGTGAAGCTGATTATACTAAAAAATATTTATAAGTCAACTAGAAATTCAGAAAACATCTCTAAAAAGTGTGAGGGGTGGAAACGTAGCTCAGTGGTAGACCACTTGCTTAGCATGCCCAGAACACTGGTTTGAACCCCTATAGTACTTCCCCCCAAAAAAGGAAAGGCAAGTTAGGAAAGTGAATGTTAACTTAGCATCACCTAGAGCAGTGGTTCTCACCCTCCCTAACACTGCGACCCTTTATTACAGTTCCTTGTGTTGTGCCGACCCCAGTCATAACATTTTTTTTCATTGCTACTTCGTAACTAATTTTGCTAGTTATAAATCATAATGTAAATATCTGGTATGTGATCCACAGGTTGAGAACCTCTGACCAAAAGGGTTAGTAAGCCAAGGCAGAAAAATCTGCAGTGCTTCCTAGAAATGTTTCCTTCATTATTAAGGGCCTTAAATCTCTAACTTTAGTTAACTGGCACGTATTTGATTCTTAACTTAAATACTGGGCTGTCAGACTCAGCTGATTGTCTTGAGAAACCAAGGGTGACCCATTGACATTTCTCTCCCTTAGTTTATGTATCTTAACTTCACAGAGGGGTATTTGTGAGGCCTCAAGAAGACTGTTTTCACAATGTGGTCATTCTGTTTTTACATTGTATTACTGTGTCTGCTAATTAGCAATTAGACAAAGTTAGAATTTTTGAGATGTTAATGGTACTTGGAAAAATAACTAGTATTTTAGCTTTAGTTTTAGTATTAGTAATTTCAGCTTTTTACTCAATTGAAATGTAATCCTTTGTATGTTGTGGTATAAGATATCAAATACACCGTCTTGCTCTCTAGGTCATTAAGTTAGATCTAATAACATTTTCCAGGTACTTATGGCCATTTCCAAATGTGTTTTAGGATGCGACTCTGTACAAGTGTTACTGAGAGTGAAGTAGCACGAGCAAGAAATCTTCTGAAAACAAACATGTTGCTGCAGCTTGATGGTAAGCCTTTAGAAGACAGGCTGGGAGGTGCTCAGCGGTCAGGCCCGGCTTTGACTTTGTCTTCATGGCCGATGTCTACCTGGGTACTTAGACTTCCTTCTCTAAACAGGCTCAACTCCAATTTGTGAAGACATTGGTAGGCAGATGCTATGCTATAATAGGAGAATTCCCATCCCTGAGCTTGAAGCAAGAATTGATGTAAGTAATCCTTAGGTTTTGGGTGAAAGGGTCAGTTACAAAGGCTCAGGTTACCTAACTCTTGATTCAGTTTAGAAAAGTCACGCATGTAGAATCTGTCTTCACTCCAAAAGTCCTGACGATAGTGTCACCCCTGTCTCAGGCTGTGAATGCGGAGATGGTTCGAGAAGTATGTACCAAGTACATTTATGACAAAAGCCCAGCTATTGCTGCCCTCGGTAAGCCTGGCTCCTCTCCTTGTGTACACACTTGGCTAAGGACTTGGAACTCTGCTCTCACTGTCTTCTTTTGTATCCACAGGTCCTATTGAGCGGTTACCAGATTTTAACCAGATTTGTAATAACATGCGCTGGACTCGTGACTAATTTTTGTGATCAAATATTCTGCACATATATCTGTTTATAAAACTGGAGATCTTGAAGTTTTAAAAAGCTGTCAGTCTTCAAATGAAATAAATAAAAATGTATTTGGAAATTCTGCAATAGTCTGTTCTATACTTTTAGAGGCTAAGACAACAACCCTGATGACTGTTTAGTGTAGTGGTTGAAGTGTGTTGGGAGCAGCACACTTAAATGACGACTGTATTCCAAGGGAACATGTGTACAGTATTTCCGTTTTATTACAAAAGTGCACACAGTTAACATTTCCTGTGTCATTTCCTGGCTCTGCTTGCATTCAGCACCTGCTCCTGAGCAGCTTTCTTGGCTTTTACCATCTCGACGAGTTCCTAGGAGGAAATAAGGTTGTTGAATCAGGACTCTGTCACTTGAACACAGTACTGTACCTGAGTGATGTGGAGGCACACCTATAATTACAGTGCTCAGGAGAGTAAGGCTAAGGCCATCCTAGGCTACACAATGAGATCTTGTCCCTCAGACCAACAGACAGAAGCACCGTAGCTGCTGAGTTCACCAACTGCCAGGGATAAAGTTTCTAAGGTTGGTCTTATTTCTCTAATAATTTTGGCCCCCCAACTACTATGATACTAAAGTCAGCACTGTTATCACTCAATTAGTAGACAAATCAGAACGCTAACTCAATTGAAATTTCAATGACAACAGTCTATTAATGCCCACAACCTTGTATCGTCTCATGCAGTCCTTCTTCGTCCTGCCAGGAACTGCTTCAGCTATCTTTTCCCACCTTTCAGGAGTGTTGACTGGGTATGTTTTCAAAGCTTGTTCTAATAGCTTCTGCTCTTCTGTGGTCCAAGGGGTGAAATCTGTGCAGGGACCTGTTTAAGACAAAAAACTGTTTTAAAATTCACAGCCTGAATAGTAGAAGATGATCCTGGAGCATCTTCTCAGTGCCCCATACAAGATGTGTAATTTGAATATATATAGGATTGTCCTTATAGGACCAGGAAGAGCTACATCACAAATGTAAACCCTTTTTTGCTGAATAGAACCTGGAAAACATTTGAAGGATGTTTTCACACTGGAAGGAATTGCTCATGGAAACTAAGCCAACAATCCAAGCTTTCCTGACACAAAGACAAGCTCCTGTTAGGTCAGTGCTAGGGTTCTGTGGTCTCACGAAACTGCTAACCATCACCTCCAATAACCACTAATTTCCTTTTTCAGATAAACCTTTGGATTTGACTAAAGAGCTAGCAGATGTGTGGGAGGGGAAGGATGCTAGGTATTAGTACCCTTCTGCAGGTGAAAAGAGTGTCAGAAGTCAGATGGTCACTAACAGTTGACCACAGTGAAAAGGCAGGAAAAGCACCCAAGTTCTCAATTAAGAAATGAGGACACCTGCTCCAAACACGACAGACCCTGCATCTTGATGTGAGGCACCGTGAATGAAGTCACTTGGGTGAGTTCGGGAAGTGTTTAGAGGTCCACGCTCTTACTTCACAACATGACATAGGTCTGAGTCATTTTCTTGGGACACAGATGGGGTGACGGCACAGACGGGGTGACACAGACGGGGTAACGTGATGTTCTAAGATTCCTGTGAGAATCACTGTTCAAACTATAGTTCAAAAAGCTGTGCCAGAGCTGTGGCTAAGTCAGTGACATGGTGCCTGCCCAGCCCAGGCGGTGAATGCCTGCACCTGATGGCCAGCGCTGCAAAAGACACCCCCAGTGGATGGCTTTCATCTATGATGATAAGCCAAAGAACAGTTAATCCAAGACCATTTGGGACCATATCTGGAAAGCATGCTGAGAAAAATTAGCTTAAGGATTGGTAGCTCACAAACACATTAAGTGAAACAATTTTTTACAGAGAAAATTTTCAAACATTGACAACTAAGGACAAATGATTGCCTGGCAGAGTGGTGGTGTGGTCTGGAAAGTAATAGTTCAGAGTTATCCAATTAACTAGAGCATCCAAAAGGTAATAGCTATGTAACCGTTTTAAACTTTGTATTTTGAGATACTCTAGATTTCCCAAATATGAACATTTCATAGTATTTGCTTATTCCCTTTCTACACAGAGACATTCACTGTTCTGAACCACTTGAGATTTATAGACACACAATAACCTGTGTTCCAATAACTCAGTATGTTTTTCTTTAAAAAGGCATTCTCACAAATTTAAATTTTCAAAAAAATAACTACATTTATTTATTTGTGTGTTTGCATTGTGTGCCACTACATACACACAGAGGTCAGAGAACTACCTGTGGGCAGTTCTCTTCTTCCTCCATGTGGGTCCTCAGGCATGAACACAGGTTGTAGGCTTGACATCCAATTGGGCGATCTTGCTAGCCCTACCGTACATCCTTCAAAGCTAGGAAATACGCTTTGATATATATATGTTTACTTGTTCATATGTCCCAATAATTTCCTGTAACTCGTTAACAGTATCCATTGAACAATCGGTCCTTTCTCTAATGGAACCCCTGAAGAGCTGCCATTCCCAATCGATGGGTAGTTAACCTGTTACTGCATTAGAAACATTTGCTTTATCCCTCTCAGACTGTTAAATGTCACTTTCCAGTCATTCTAGATCCAGATCCCAGGCCTTACATACTTTGGGGTGGCCTAGAATCATGATCAGCTTTCTCTACTTAGAGAAACACACTTTACCTTCAAATCGTTCTGATGGTGCTGCACTGTCAGCCTGAGGGGCCACTCCATGTTCTTTTTTAAACTTATCAAAAGCCTTTTTGTTAATGTCATCTTTTTGATGAGGGTCTAAGAAATGGAAAAACAAAATAAACTACATTAATAGATCAATCTAATCTTTGATTATTACTTTAAAAAATGTATCCAAGGTAACAAACTGATTTCTCAAAACTAACTTACCAAGTTTTTGGAGGCTTTTAGCCTTGCCAATAACATCTTTGGCAGTTCTTTTGATGCCAGAAGAAGAATGTATATTCATATAATTAGCAATAACTTCCCATCTAAAGAAATCAGTATAAAAGTTTAATAAGGAAAAACAAGAACTATTACATTTTTAGTGTAGAGGTTAGTTCTATAGTCTTAAAATCTACAGAAGGAGCTCTGAATTAGTTTAATGATGCTATCAGTTACCACTGTTTGGATTTTCTTAATAGGTTCACATCAAGCATCTGTAATCTTGTTTGTTTGTAAATAAAGCCCCGTACAAACAACACACTTGCACTGCAGGGTTAGCACACTCATGAAAAGGAGAGCTCACTCTAGAACGAGAGAGACTCAGTTTGCTTGTATGGAATGAGGCAGTCTGCGGCTCTAAGGCTGGAATTGAATCCCAGACTTTGAAATAAGCTCTGGTTTGAGGTAAAAAGAAAGAATTAGACTGCCAAGGGGAAACTATAAGATACACACTGTAGCCCCTACTACAAGCCATGATGAAGAGGCCATGGAGCAGTTAAAGCCCTGGGAAACGGTGATGCACCATACTGTATGCATGGTGGTACACCTGGTTCTCACATTTGCTATGGAGACAGAACTGACTGAGAGGGCATCTTTCTACACTCAGCGCATCTCTACCCATTTCTGATGAAGCTGCTTCTTGGACTGCACTATTATCTCCAGAGCCTGAAAATTTTCACGAAGCAAGTACCTTGAGTTTGTCCCAGCAGGAAAGAGGTTGACAGCTTTAATTAATAACTGCAGATCATCTTCTGACCAGTTTTTACTGCCACTCCCACTTCCACCAGTTGACTTCTCTGCATTCTTAGATGCTTGCCGCACCCGAGCGTCAGCTTCCTCCTTCTCTTTCCTCATCTGCTCATTTACTTCTTCTATCTACGTAAATACAGGTAGGTCAGTCTTCAAGAGCATTTTGTGACCTCACCCTTTCTGATTGAGGCACTGTGGTCCTCAATGCCAATCTCATTCCACCCTACACTCCATAGGTGAAACCCCAAGGCAAGCATCAGCTTTTCACCTGGCCTTCCTCACTCCACCTTCCAAGCTGCATAGGTCAAGGAATGAAAAGCCACCACAGCTTGAACTGCCCTTAGACTCACTGGCAAGCTGACAGGTCTGTGTTATGCACATACAAGGCCACCTCAAGTCTCTTAAGCTCATACAGGAAAGTGGTCTGTCTTACTTGGAGCTCTATCCTTTACAATGTTCTTCCTACTTTACCCCTAAATATGCACAAACAAAACCTTTATGTGACTTGAAGCTCCAGGAGGCTGCTGCCTTGGGGTCACCTGTCACTTATGCCTCCTCTTCAATCCCTCAGAACCAGTCAAGTCCCTATAATTCTAAATTTGAAACATTTTCCTGATTCCTGCCTTTCTTACAGAAAAATTACAGTTGCTTTTTATCTGTCTATGCATCCTGTTGACTAACACCAGATAATTAGTGCAACACTGAACCTTCTGCTAACTGAAAGATCTTACGTGAATGGAAACTGATCGTGTTAACATTTAAAATTTAGCCGGGCAGTGGTGCGCACGCCTTTAATCCCAGCACTCAGGAGGCAGAGCCAGGCGAATCTCTGTAAGTTCCAGGAAAGGCGCAAAGCTACACAGAGAAACCCTGTCTCGAAAAAACAAACAAACAAAAAATTCAATTTTGCTCTGTTTTTCCTAATCAACTTTATTTTCCTGTCTTCCTTTCCATAATTGTCTCCTACTGCTATTCATGTTCATGTCCTTTGTCAACCTTTTTCAAAGTTGGTTCAAACCTTTCACTGAGCCTTCCCTCACTATTCAGACTTTGACTTCAGCTTTTTAGCATTTATTGTGTGCGCTCCATCCTTTGTGCTACAGGCTTTTTATTTTGGCATAACTGTTCTATGACTTCCTTTGTGACAATGATAGCATTAGGTATTCCCCAAAAGCACCCAGACTGACTACTACCACCTACACAAAATACTATATCATAGGACTATATGATTTTATATTTAGTATAGTAGGTACAATACTTGTTAAAGTGAGTTCAGTTTCTGGGCCTGCCTAATTGCTTATCTATATAAAATAAAAGGCATAGATTAGATAGAACAAAGATTTTTGTTGTTGTTTTGCTTATAAATGTTATCCCATGAAATAATCTGGGAATAATCAAAACAATTTTTCATTAATACTTAACAATTAATGTGTGAAAGACTGCAAATTAAATACCACATGATTGAAAAAAGCATTATCAGCCGGGTGGTGGTGGCACACACCTTTAATCTCAGCACTTGGGAGGCAGAGGCAGGTGGATCTACATGAGTTCAAGGCCAGTCTGGTCTAAAGAGTGAGTTCCAGGACAGTGAGGGCTACACAGAGAAACTCTCAACACCCCACCCCCACAAAAGCATAAATGATTTATGTAAATTCAATTTAAATCAGCAAGGCATTTGATATAAACAATATACACAAAATATAGTGGAAAACCCACACAAAAGAATCTGATTTCTCTTCGCCTTTTGTAAACTATGTATCAAGTCAAGAAATAGGTTGAACAATTAAATGGGAAATAAGAGCAGAAGTGATATGTCCTGTACCTGTTTTTCAAGTGCAGCTTTTCCTACTTCTCTTGTAGATGATGTCAGTATTTCATTCAAGCACTGTAAGCTACAGAAAAGAGTGAGTGCTGGGTGTAGCTCCATGGCATAACCTTTATCTGGCACATACAAGTGCGGCGCGCGCGCGCACGCACACACACACACACACACACACACACACACCACAGAGAGAGAGAGAGAGAGAGAGAGTGTGTGTGTGTGTGTGTGTGTGTGTGTGTGTGTGTGTGTGTGTGTTGGGGGCAAGGGGTGGATGAAATTTATCTGGAACCTACAAGAAGACTCCAGTAGCAGTTCCTCAGATATACCTTGTTAGTTCAAGCCGATCACAAAGTTTTTCCACTTCTTCCATCATTTTAACGCGGTCTGCCTCATTGTCTGAAAAGTGATTCCAGCTCTAGAAGTACAAACGCAAATGCGTCCACCTTACATCTATCATATTAAAAACACTCAAGTACATTATCAGCTCTAGCACAAAGCATACACTCCCAAGAGGTTGGTTGTGGACTTGAATGGACACAGTCTTTGTCCGTCACCAGCTGTGTTCTCAGTTTCCCTCATCAGCTAGCAATACAAGGCACTATACCAATTGTGAGTAGGGAAGCAAGTCAGCAGAGATAGTGCAGAACACCCATGGATGCAGAGCACTTTCAGGATCAGGAGACAGACAGTCCTCCTGTGGGAGCCCACAAGAGCTTCCTAGTGAGGTCTGAGTTTGCTTTATACACCAGGGCTGCATTAGGGGATAGCTTGACCGCATACATGGTCACCAGGTGTCTGGGATGGTCTGCACTTGGCTGTGCTAGGGGGAGGTCTTTTGCCCCACCCCTTGGCATTCCTTTAGAAGCCCTTTAGTAGAGACAGAAGGGGCCAGTGGATAAGGATCCAGGCCCACCCAAGGCTCTATCCTGTGTTTCTAACTGTCTCTCTCCTCTATATTTCTATCTAAGTCTCTTAGCCATCAGACCTCAAGAGTCCCTGGTGTAAATAAATGTGGGAGCTGGTCTCCCACACTCCCCGCTCCCAGCTTCTGCTGCCTGGCTATCTAATGTGCTGAATGGGAAAATATACTGGAAAACATAAACACAAAATTTTAAAAAGGGGTTCTAATATAGTATGCTAAAAAACAGAAGCTATTAGCAAAAAATCTGATTAACTGAAGATCACACTCATAATGGAACAGATTAATATATGTGAGTGTACAAAGAATTACCTGGAAAACCCTTCCCAGGTAAGTAAGTTGCTACCAACAGTCATGTCTTCCATTTCTCACTTCCTGCTTTTTTTAACTCATGGGCTTTGTTTCTCACTGAAGTCCCAAGGCTACTTTTACTGGGGACACACGGGCTTCCCCAAGCACCACTAACATATTTCTCTGTCAGGTCATTCCTCAGGCTTATCTTTGATCTCTTTGATCAGTCTAGCACCTTAAGTACTGCTGCTTTCTAGGTTGTTCCCCAACCCCCATATTCCATGCTTTCCTCGGCTGTGGCCATCTGAATGTAATTGGCCCCCATAAGTTCATAGGGAATGGCACTATTAGGAAGTGTGGCCTTGTTGGAGGAAGTGTGTCAATGTGTGTGTGGGGGGGGGGGGCGGCAGCTTTGAGGTCTCCTTTGCTCAAGCCATGCTATGTCTCAGTGCACTTCCTGTTGCCTGCAGATAAAGAGGCAGGACTCTCAGCTCCATCTCTAGTACCATATCTGCCTGCATGCCATCATGTCCCACCATTATAATTGCCTAAACTTATTCTGAACTGTAAGCAAGCCACCCCAAATAAATGTTTTCCTTTATAGGAATTGCCATGGTCATGGTGTCTCTTCACAGCAACAGAAACCCTAAGACAGAGTGATCTCATCTACTTGGATGGTTTCTAGTGCTCTCAAGATGTTTAATGAGTCTGTAGTGATCCTGCTCTCAAAACTCTACACTTGTGCATGCAAGGCTCCAGCACACTGTTCCAGGCACTCAATATGACATACACCAGAGCCACAGCTCTTCCTCAGTCCTTTGTCTTCCACATCAGTAAGTCATCCTCCCAGCACTGTATGCAAGAAACTAAGGCAAATGTAAAGGTCGCTCTTCTGTTAGCTGCATCACACAATCTGAGCCAACAGACAGTAGCCTATTCCGCTTTAGAAATCTCTCTCCTTTTGTCTACCCTTTTCCATCCCTGTCTTGTCTAAACCTTAGACCAGGCAGAATACTTTCTGACCTGGGCTGTAACAGGAGTCCCAATTACTCTTCCTGCTGAGTCAGGATAAGACTTCTACCCTTTGATGAGACATCCGAAACCCCCCACACATCTGGCTCCTCCTCTCTGAGCCTCCTTAGTCAGCGTTCTCTGAACAGTCTCTGTCTCTTATCTCTCGTTCCACAGGCTAAGTCCTACTAGAAATGGGGCGCCTTCCTTCATTACTGCCTTTCTGGTATCTTCATACTTTCGAGACTCACCTGGAAGTATGAATGTCTGCTCACTTATCAGTGGACTCCTCGAGGATAAGGAAACAATTCTAACTGCCTGGTCTACACGCAGTACTGTCTGGTCGTTTAATGAAGGACTAAGTCAGCTCTCACTGGAAAGGGCAATGAGACGGGTACCAAGGACCAGAAGTTCTGCTCTACGTCGCTCTCTAAGCACTGCTCACCATCTTAGTCCCTAAGTGGCCTTTCAAGGGTTTTTAATCGAAGTCTCATTACGTGCTGCTGTGCACTGACTGTCGTCTTCCACACCACTTAACTGCGTCTTAGGGAGCTCAGGATTATCTCGGCTGGGCTTGTTGACTGTTTACATCTCTTCCTGGAGGGGTGGGAGGGTCACAAGACTCTCACCTGAGTATCCATCCACTCCCTACCACCTGCTATATGTAATTCTTCTTTAACTGCATGTAGCCACAGGGAGGGGCTAGAGTAAATAGGTCCAGGATGATCTGTCCATCTGTGTGGCTGTGGCAAAGCCCTCACGCCTGACGGGTAACAGCTTTCCAGGGGTAGTCTATAGGAGAGGAGCACTCACACCACTAGTAACTTCTCACCTGTGCTCTGTAAGGAAGCCTGATAAACTCATCCGGAGTGACCCTGGGTGAAATTGTACCTCACTCAGTTTGTTGCTGGACCTTAGAAGATGGGGCAGATGGGTTTACATCTCCCCCCAGCACAGAATTTGAGCCAAAACTTGCTGAATGTGCCAAGTACTGCTTGTGAATTTTCTCATTAACTGTCTTAGCTCCATGATTAGGTTATTACTTTGGCCATAGGTACAGCTGAGGCACATGATAACCAAGGTATAGAGGTTACCTCCCTAGGGCCCCATAGCTACACAACTCAAGGTCAGAATGGTGAAATAGCCCTCTAGTTAAAGTCCTTATCCCAAGCCTGACAACCAAGTTCAATCCTTAGGACTAGAATGGTCCAGGAGAGAACTGACTGATCCACACACATGGACATCCCTTGTGTGTACCCCCCACACACACACCCGTAGAAAATAAATGTAATAAAAACAAGACCCTGCCTCAAAAAACAATAACCAAATAAAAACAGCAAAACCCCAAATCTGCATTTCAAGATAAAATGTGTCCATGTGTCTGTATGTGGTGGTCACGTGGGTAGCAACCCCAGAAGCCTGGCATACCTTACATGAGTTGCGAAGTTTCTGCCTTTCCTTTTTAATGGCCTTTTTCTGGATATCCTTTTCCTTCTTTGCCAACAGAGCTTGCTGTCTAACTTCCTCCTCTTCTTTCTCCTTAGCCAACCGAGCAGCTTCTAATTCTGCTTGTCTTTGCTTTAAAAAGGCAAATAAAATGATTTTAATAAAGAAACCAGGGCTTCTAAATGCTTTATGATCTTATTTAAAAGTTCAGTCTTTTGATGAATGAGAAATAAGATGACATCAAGTTAGTGATGAATTAAAGTTAAGCACAGCTGGCAAAATTCTACAAATTATACAATTCAACTTATTAGAAAATATTTGACATTAAAAAAATAAACCAGGGGCTAAAGAGATGGCGCAGCAGTTAAGAGCCCACTAGAGAAGCCAAGTCTGGTCCCCAGTACCCAACTGCCTCAATTCCTTGTTCAGGGCGTTCAATGCCCCTTCTCCTTCATCAGACACCAGTACACATGTGGTGTATGCGAACACAGACACTCACACATATACAAATAAAAATAAACCCTAAGGCTGGGTGTAGTGGGGCACAACTTCAATCCCAGCACTCGGGAGGCAGAGGCAGGCAGATCTCTGAGTTCCAGGCCAGCCTGGTCTACACAGTGAGTTCCAGACCAGCCAAGGCTGTATCAAACAAAACAAAACAGTTTTAAAAAAGAAATAAAAAGAAATTTGGAGAATTTTTTAAGTGACACATTTTGGTTTTTCATACAGTAAGGATATGTTATAAGAGACCTAAGCACCTCGTTAAAACTCACTCACAAGCTGGGCCTAAGTGGCTCCTGCCTGGGCTGCAGAGGGAGACCTTGTCTCAAAAAGTCTGAAAGAGGTTGGGAATAGTGGCACACAGCTTTCCCTACCTCAGAACAAATAAATAAAAACCAAACCAACCTTTAAAGTCCGTCACTCACAGTGGCACCCGATTCTGTTTCTAGATTCTTCCACCTGCAGGCAGCACACACCGCCTTACCTTTTCCTTGGCTTCCTGCTCCTTCCGCCTGGCCTCTGCCTTTGCTTTCTTTTCTGCTTCCTTCTTGGCCTTTTCTTCTTCCTTAAACTTTTTTATCCTTGGGTCACAACTGTAAGCATTATCTACCCCAAAAATAAGTTAATCTTCTCAATGTCTAACATTTAAAGAACGTTAAACAAACAGACAGACATTAAGCAAGCTCACTCACCAACTAATGCTCTGATCCTGTTCATCTCCTCCTTTTTCCTCTGCGCCCTTGCTGCTCTGTTCTGCTTCTCTATCCATCTCCTCTCATCACGACTGAAAGTCACACAACATTAGAATCAGACTAAGGCCTCAGATGACTGGAAAACACGTTTTTAAGTTCATATGTAGATAATGTTGAAGGAGATGAAGCCAGGACACCTCATTCCTATTATTTACAAGGTGGCTGTATTTACTATTAATTTTGTTTTTCCTGATATTTATTTCAAAAGATTTTCTCAGCACATTAATTAAAGAAAAAATAAATAAATAAAACTAGCTTCAGCAGCCAAGAGAAGAATTTATGGAACTGAGCTATTTTGATATTTTTCTTGATAATTTCTTAAATGTATTCTAACCTAATACTGACTTGGCTTCCTAGCTTGTGAGAAGGGATTTTTAAAATGATGGATCAGGGCTGGAGAAGGCTCAGAGGTCAACAGCACTGGCTGCTGTTGCAGAGGACCTGGGTTTGGTGCCCAGCACTCACACTGGGCAGTTTAAAACTGCCTGCAACTCCAGTTCCACAGGAATGTGATGTTCTCTTCTGGCTTCTTGAGGCACCAGGCATACATGTGGTACATATATTCATACATGCAGGTACTCACAAATATACATAAATTAAAAATAGGGCTGGGTGGTGGTGGTACGTGCCTTTAATCCCAGCACTTGGGAGGCAGAGGTAGGCGGATTTCAGTGAGTTTGAGGCCAGCCTGGTCTACAAAGAGTTTCAGGACAGCCAAGACTGTTATATAGAGAAACCCTGTCTCAAATAAATAAATAAATAAATAAATAAATAAATAAATAAATAAATAGATAGATAGATAGATAGATAATAAATAGATAGATAGATAGATAGATAGATAATAAATAAATAAGTAAGTAAGTAAGTAAAAATAAACACAAACCCAACCAATTACCAAAATGTGCTCAACTGGTGTAAAAGCGGCCATGACTCAGTTATGGGTAACCACCCACTTTATGGTTAGATTTGAGGTCTGCTCCAAAGGACAGAATTCTTGCCTGGTAATGTAAACCTGGTCAAAAGCTCATGGATGGAAAGGCCATAGTGGGGAATCTACTATTACTGCTTTGCTAACTGGAATGCCATCAGACTGCCTTCTGAATATTTTATATTTATACCCACAGATCAGTGCAACTTTCCATCTTAGTCTGAAGGTTCTTTTACAGCAAGAAGCGGACGTAGACTCCTAACTTGTCAACATGCTGAGCATCGACAGCATGACCCTCCCTCCCTGACACCCAAGGCTTGGGGACAGTCACAGAACAGGAAGAAGAGTGTGGCAGCTGCAGGATGGGGGGAGCTGTGAAATATCTTCTGGACATGTTGTGGCCACTGATGAATGCACAGAAACTGTGGTTCCTGCACAAGATTAAGTCTGTCAACATTCCATTATGGATAGAGGAGGCCATGAGGGGCCACCCCTAACTGAGGAGCTGTTGACAGTTGTTGAGGCAGGGGAGTAATTTTTCCTCAGGGGTACAGCCACTGGTAAGTTGCCCATGACCCAGGAAATAATTCCACACCCAAGCAAATGCAAACAACCCTAATTAAATTCAGTGGGTTATTTAAAAAAAGGAGACAAGAAACAGGAGCATGTGTGGCCAGAACCCTTCCCCAGAGAGGGGGTAAGAGGATGAACGATCAAGACACATTCCAGACATGGATGAAACTGTGAAGATTAAACATTTTTTAAAAGGTTAGAGTGGCAAGATGGTGACAGTGCTTGCCTTCAAGCCTGAGGATAGGAATTTGTGTTGTAGATGCTCAACCACTTAAAGATGTGCTGCATCTGTTTGTGCTGCATCTGTCTAATAATGTAAAGATGTGCTGCATCTGTCTAATGACGTAAAGATGCGCTGCATCTATTTGTGCTGCATCTGTCTAATGACAGAAAGATGTGCTGCATCTGTCTAATGATGTAAAGATGTGCTGCATCTGTCTAATGATGTAAAGATGTGCTGCATCTGTTTGTGCTGCATCTGTCTAATGACATAAAGATGTGCTGCATGTCTAATGATGTAAAGATGTGCTGCATCTGTTTGTGCTGCATCTGTCTAATAATGTAAAGATGTGCTGCATCTGTCTAATGATGTAAAGATGTGCTGCATCTGTTTTGTTTTTTTTTTTTTTTTTTTTTTTGTGCTGCATCTGTTTGTGCTGCATCTGTCTAATAATGTAAAGATGTGCTGCATCTGTTTGTGCTGCATCTGTCTAATGATGTAAAGATGTGCTGCATCTGTTTCACCTTGCCTGCCTAAGGCACCTGACTGGTCTAATAAAAAGCTGAATGGCCAATAGCTAAGCAGAGAAAGGACAGGTGGGGCTGCCAGGCAGAGAGACTAGGAGGAGAAATCTAGGCTCGGGAAAAGAACAAAAGAAGAAAGAAGAGAAGGAGAACCAGGCGGTGGTGGCTCATGCCTTTAATCCCAGCACTCGGGAGGCAGAGCCAGGTGGATCTCTGTGAGTTCGAGGCCAGCCTGGGCTATAGAGTGAGTTCCAGGAAAGGTGCAAAGCTACACAGAGAAACCCTGTCTCAAAAAAAAAAAGAAGAGAAGGAGAAGGAGAGGGACATGCACAGGGCAAGAAGCCAGGCAGCCGCCAGCCAGCCAGACATAAATAGTGAAAGTAAGACATACAGAAGGAAAGAAAAGTAAAAAGCCCTGAGGCAAAAGGTAGATAAAGAGAAACAGGTTAAAAGAGCTAGCCAGAAACAGGTCTAATCTAGGCCAAGCATTCATAACTAATAAGAAGTCTCCATGTCATGATTTGGGAGTTTGTTGGTGGCCCAAAAGAAAAGCCTGGTACAAATTTGACCCTTAGGACCAGGGTCAGAGAGAACTAAGTCCATAAAGTTGTTCTCTGATCTCCACACCTAGGCTATGACAAATTTGTGTCTCCCACAATAAATAAATAACCAAATATAAAGTGGCTGGGATGTGGCTAAGGGTAAAATACTTGCCTACCTTATACAGCGTCTTAAAACTCATCTCTAGCACATACACTTTTTTTTCCTTTGAAGAAAAGGTTGGATGTATGACCCAGCGACAGCATCTACCTAATATTCATGAGACCCTGGAGTTGATGCTCTGCACCACCGTGTGCACGTGTTCCTTTATTAAGAACTGACATACATACCATTCTGCTTTTTCTTTCTCTTCTTCATCTAAATAAGAAAATTCTCTCCAAGAATCAAAATTATACCTAATATAGACAAGAAAGAAATCAAGATGGAATTGGAAAAACGAATTCTTTTAAAATTACATTAGATGCACATTACTTTCAAAGCTAGTGGTAAGCTGGTCAGCTGTCTACACGGATCCTTCCCTCCCTTTTGCTATTAAACATGATGCTCAAGTCCTCAATGTCAGCAGCTCTTTGCATCTCTTCTGTCTCAGAGTTCTCACTTCCCTAGAATGGTTTTTGAGATTTCTCCTGTCTTCGTGCTAACTACTGTCAAGTCTAGTAATTGGTTATTTTACTTCTAGTTTGTCATCTGAATGTAAAAGCTAACTGACAAAACTAGATCTTTTCTCTCAAGTGTCTTTATTTCTGTGTTTATTAGCCAGTTAGTGAAAAGACCTATCATGAGGCTGGAGTGATGGCTCACCCCACTTCAATGCCTAGCACCCACCTGGTGGCTCACAACCGGTGCCCTCTTCTACCCTCCACAGGTCCCAGGGGACAGACATAAATGCCAGCAAAACACCCACACACATATTCTTAAAAACACACTACAAATAAAATGCACTAAATATTATGTTTACTAATAATTAGTGAATTAGAAGTGAAAAGTACCATCTACTCCAAGAACTCAACTTTTCCCCCACTGACACAGGGTCTCATTCTGTATCCTGATTAGCCTCAAATTCATAGAGATCCACCTGCCTCTGCCTCAGAAACTAAAGGCATGAATCATCAGGCCTGGTCCCCAAACTCAAAGGCTTTTTTTTTTTTTTTTTTTTTAGTTTTCGAGACAGGGTTTCTCTGTGTAGCTTTGCGCCTTTCCTGGGACTCACTTGGTAGTCCAGGCTGGCCTCGAACTCACAGAGATCCGCCTGGCTCTGCCTCCCGAGTGCTGGGATTAAAGGCTTGCGCCACTACCGCCCAGTTTCAAATGCTTTTAAGATTGCTCAATAAGGTAGGGGTAATGGTACACATCTTTACTCACAGTACTAGGGAGGCAAAGGCAGATGGATCTCTGTGAGTGTGAGGCCAGCCAAGGCTATATAGTGAGGCCCTGATTTAAACAAAAACAAAAATCACCAAAGATGGTACCATGAATATGTGTTTAATATGTGTTAATTCTCAATTTTCTTTTTTTTTTTTTTTTTTTCTTCTTTCTTTTTTTGTTTTTTTGAGACAGGGTTTCTCTGTGTAGTCCTAGCTGTCCTGGAACTTACTCTGTAGACCAGGCTGTCCTGGAACTCACTCTGTAGACCAGGCTGGCCTTGAACTTACAGATCAGCTTGTCTCTGCCTCCCAAGTGCTGGGACAGCCTTTAGGCGTCTGCCACTACTGCCCAGCTCAATTTTCATTTTTACTGCAATCAAGTACTTGATATCTAGATCTCATTGATATATTAATGGAAAACAGACTAAAAGAAGTCCTAAAAGGCAACTACAGAAGACACAGAGCATTTCATTTGTTCAGTAAAGGCTCTGCTATTCAAATGTGAACCGACAGACTTAATGTACATCCTTAAAAGATGATACGTCCGATAGACATGTCTTTGCTTACCAGAAAGAATAAAATGCATCTACATCTTCAAATGAGGAGTTCATGTCACCAAGTGTGGGAACATTTTTTTTATTTGACCATCTGAAATATTAAAACAAAAATTTGACTCAAATGAAAGATTTTGAACAAGAGCTCAACGTACATTTAGTTCTTTAAAAAACAACAGCTTTTACTAACTAATCCCTTCCAACACTTACAACTAAAAGGTGCAACTCTCAGAAGTAGTGTGTGAAGCAATGCAGGGGAGGACAGGTTGGGAAACGGTGAGCTACAATCCAACTATCTCCAGGTCCAGTACAGTAATATACTGTACTGTATTAGTACAGTAATAATAGACTAGTAATGTGGCAGCTGCCAGGCATGCTGACTAGGAAAAAGGGCAACTGGTCTCTTCCCAAGCCCACTTACTGCTGTCCTTTAAAAAGGCAGCATAGAAGTAAACTGTAGGCCAATAGGGTCCGGCAATGCAGATGGACTTCCACCCCCGTCATCCTTTACATCTGAAAAGGATCAGGAGATGAGGAGCTGCACTGTTCTATCTACTGAACAACACAGAGTCGTCCACACCACCTCCAGGAGAGTGGCTGTGGTCAAACAGCACTGTCACAGATTGAGCAGTCACTGGGAGCATTAGCATGTTAGCGTAAGGCCGAGTACTCCAGGGACGGGCATCTCAAGCGCTGCTCGTGCTCTCTGGGTGACTCCATGTGCCAGTGGAGATGGAACCAAGAACGTAGAAACCACTAATACTGCATACTATTTTAAGACTCATGTTAATGCCATAAAGTATGTATTAATCTTAAAGATTCAATAATTTACCCTTTGCCAGAGAACCCTTATGAAAAGAAGATGCCCAATAAAAGGATCTAGGGCTGCAGATGCAGCTCAGTGTGAGCACATGCGCAGCACGTAACCATACCCAGGGTTTCACCCCCAACATCAAAAAGCAAGGATTAACAGCTTCCCTCGACTGCTAATGCTGATGCGGGCGCAGTCACTGGTAAAGGGGAAACAAAGCAGAGGGGTGTGCTGTTGCCTAGACATCAGCATCACAGGCTAGCTATTAAGGCAGACAGACTGCTTGTGATTGGGGCTCAGATAGCAGAGAAGAAAGGAAGAGAGTCTGTGGATATATTTTATGACAAGCTATTACTCAAGACAGCAGAACCCTGGAGCAATACACAAGGTGAGCCATTTGAGCATCCCAAAGGGGATCTTGTGCTTTAACTCACCTGGAATTCCTTTCAAACACTGGAGAAAACACTTGAAAAAAATTGTCCTTTGCTTCACTTTTAGAAGGAACCGAGTTGTCAAAAGTAGGATCTACACTGTTAAATGCCCGTCTTTTCACTGGATCAGACAACATTTCATAAGCTGAGAACAAAGTAACATGACACCAGCATGAGGCTAACAATTCTTTTCTATCAGAAAATAAATACTGGCCTAGGGATGTGGCTCTGTAGAGTAGTCTGGGTCTGACCACCAACATCACGACAAAACAAAGATGGAAGAAAGAAAACAAAAATATCTTTCTGTTAAAAAGTTATTTTTATATTTTCGAATTTTGGATGGGAGAGTGCTTAATTTAGGCTTTAAGTGGTCTGACGTCATGTGATATAAAATGATGCAATTGCTCTATGTAGACAAGTGTCAAGACACTATTGTCCCCTCGAGGGCTTGGACTAAAGCTTTGCACAAGTCAGGCCGTCACTGAACAGTTCAAGACAATAACCCTAAGCTGAAGAGGATGCTAGGCAGGCTGGCTCACCTAGAATCCTACCACCTAGGGGGGACCAGAAGCAGAAAGTTGCTTTGCATTTAAGGCCAGCCAGGGTGTAGTGAGTTCTACCCAAGCCCAGGCTAGAGTACGTGAGACCCTGCCTCCAAACCAACACTGCTGCAGAAGGCAGACGGACTGAGGAGTGGGGGAGATAACTAGAAACACAGCCATTAGATTTCAAGGTTCTAAAAGGCTTCTAAGCACGGTGTAAGAGTGGCTAGAGAGAAGAAATCTGAAGGGTGCACACATGTGTCATTGTTTGTAAAGGAGCATCACATCATGTGGTGGCACATTCCTACAATCCTAGCACCGAGGAGGCAGGGACAGAAAGAGCTTAAGTCTGAGGTCAGTCTGGGCTGCATAGACTATCTAAAAACAAAAGCACTACCCAGATATAAAATCACACGTAAGGAAACATATAGTTAGAAATTGTAGTTATCTGTACTGGTTTGCACAATGGGCCATGGCTATGTAAACAGCTGTAAATAACTGTGTGACCTATTACATAATTAACATTTTTTTTTTCAGTATTGGGGGCTGTGCACTTACACACGCCAGGCAAACGTTCTGCTATTGAGCGTCACCTCTATCCAAATCAATTTAAAATTAGTAAAATCTCTGAGTAACAGCTTAGTCCACAACAATCTAAAATAGCCAAAGAACTTACAATGAACTATTAAACTGAACACTCATGCCAGGCCCAACAATGCAGGCTTGTAAATCCCAGCTACCAGGAAGGGAGAGGTAGGATTGGAAATTCAAGGCCTGACTGGACTATAGTGACTTCAAGGACAGCTGGGCAATTAATTTAGTGAGACCCAGTTTTCTCAAAAAAAAAGGGGGGGGGGCGCTAAGCTGTAGTTCAGTGGTAAGGTGGTTTGATGCCTAGTACTACACAAACATACCAATATGTTTATACATGTACAGGTATGTATGTATATAAACGTATTTATATGATCAACTACTGGATGAGCGATAAGCGTGGTTAAGAATCACCTGGGAGTTAGGTTCAGCAATGAATGCTTGCAATCACAGCAATGAGAGGTTGAGGCAGGAAAATGGAGAATTTAAGGTCAGTCTGGGCTAGGCTTAAAACAAAGCAAAGCCTGTTACCTAGGATCCTGACAGAATGAAGACTGTAACCAGGGCAGGGCCTGAGGTCTTGCATTTCTAAAAGATTGCTAGGTGCTGGGGTTAAAGTCAAGGCAACCTCACTGTGCAGAAGCTCCAGGGAAACCAGCAGCAATAAAGACACAGCTGTGATGTTTTCAAATGTTACCAGGTAGTTAAATGAAATGCAGTGTGCACAGCAACTCAGTCCCTGCAAACAGGAGACAGTGCTCTAAGAAATCCTTGTGTGTGAAGTGTTGGCTTACCTTTAGTTATACAAGTAAAGTAGTCATTGTCTCCTTCCTTGATTGGTTCCCCAGCTGCTTTCCGTTTGTCTGGGTGATGTTTTAGGACCATTGCTTTATCTGCAGAATCAATCAGTTATTGATTTTAGGGGTAATTCTTTAGTAACTTGAAACTTTCCTTCTCTAATTTTAAAAGTTAATTTTAATTGACATTTTCAAATCCATTGCACGTCATAAATTCAACCAAAATAATAAACAGCCTATGACCTTTTTTGTTTGTTTGTTTTGGTTTTTTGAGACAGAGTTTCTCTGTGTATTCCTGGCTGTCCTGGAACTTGCTCTGTAGCCCAGACTGGGCTTGAACTCACAGAGATTTCTGCCTCTGCCTCCTGAGTGCTGGAATTAAAGGTGTACACCACCACCTTCCAGCTCAGCCTCTAATTTTTTAGCCTTTACTGTTTTCCTCCTTAAATCTCATTTGGGGGCTATCATCCTGTCTTGTCTACTTCCGTCCTCCACTCTACTTAGTGATACCTCTCTCAAACAAGCAAACTAAATACCTATCTTAGCCATTATTTTTTTAAAACAATATATTAAGGCAATGAGCTTGCTTAGGATACTGCTCTAGTTCTCAACCTTTTAAGCTTTATAGTAATGATTCTACTTTAAAAAAGGAATCTGGTCATCTTCTGGGAACCCAGAGATGGACCTGCCCAAAGAATCCATCAATCTGGCCAGTATTTAATTAAAGCTTGCTTCAAATTTGGCAAAAAAAAAAAAAAAAAAAAAAAATCTATTAACAGAGTTTTCATTTCTGTTATTTCCAGTGTGACTGTTTCTTTAGGTTGTTAGAATCTTATCTATTTCATTCACCTGAGATAATTTTTTCAGCTGTAAATTCTAAGAATGCTCACATTTTGGGTGTACAGTTCAATGACTCTACAAGTGTGTATATTGCAGCCAGCCACACAACACTCAAAGAGACAGAGAGGGTACTTGGTTACACATTTCCTTCCCAGGTAACCTTTCCTAGGCAACTCCCATTCCTACTAAGTTGGGCAGCAGTTTTCTGACTTGTGTGTGTGTTCTGGAACCTTATATAGATCTAGGTCAGCAGGCCTCCATGCCAGGCTTCTTTCTCAATATTGTGGTTTGAGATTCATCCACATTTCAGGAGGGTGTCCTGGTGGTTTGTTCTTATTTTGTATTGCTGAGTAGTATTCAGCTATACCCAAATGCACTAGTTTGTGTATTTATTTTCCTGTTAGTGAACATTTGAGTGGTCTCCCATTTGTGGACAAGTTGATAACACTATTATGAACATTTCTCTAGAAATCTTCTCCTGGGCACATCCGATCTGGCTATTTCTATATATTCTGCATATATAGGGTTCAGCACTGTGAGATACATTTGTTTTCTGACGGCCAAGATTTTCTTTCAGCTTGGATATAATAGCCACTTCTCCATCTGTGCTGGTGAAGAGGCATTTCACTCTATCTAGTTCAAGTAGAAAGTACTAAAGAGAGGCTGGAGAGATGGCTCAGAGGTTAAGAGCACTAGCTGTTCTTCCACAGGTCCTGAGTTCATTTCCCAGCAACCACATGATGGCTCACAGCCATCTGTAATGAGATCTGGTGCCCTCTTCTGGCCTGCAGGCATATATGCAAGCAGAATAGTGGATGCATAATAAATAAATAAATCTTTTTTTTAAAAAAAAGAAAGTACTAAAGATTATTAGGTTGCTCACAGAAACTCTAAAAACCTATGAACCAAGCTATCTTGGAATCCCAAGAATCAAACATTAGACAATTCAGCAGTACATGTTCCTGAGTGCTGTTTCCAATAATCACTTGGTCTCACATTGCAGAGTACCAGCTATGACCACATCATTCAGCCAGTGAAAGCTTTGGGCTTCTCTCTTCCATTCTCCTCTATCCTGGCCAGCAGGAAGATTCTGTGTAACTTATGTTGATCTCTGAAATATGTGCTTATTAGTAAATCTAAGTCACAAGATCCACTAGCCAGTCTTAAGACATAAATACTGTCAGGTGTGTGGCGGCATACACCTGTAATCCCAGCACTTCACAGGCTAAGGCAGGAGGATCACCAATTTGAGGCCAGTGTGGCCTACACAGTGAAATATTGTATTAAAAAGCAAAAACAGGGTTGGAGAGATGGCTTAGCAGTTAAAAGTACAATTACTCTTGCAAAGAACTTGAATTTGATTTTTAGCACTCACAAAGGATGGCTTACAACTTCCTGTAACTCCATCTCCAGGGGATCTGATAATCTCTTCTATCCTTTGAGGATGCCTGCACTCATGTGCGCATATCCACATACAGATACATCATCTAAGTTTTGAAAATTAAAATCTTTTTAAAGCAAAACTAAGACAGGCATAATTTTTTAATCAGACCTGAATATGGTGATGTATACCCATAACCCCTGAAATTCCAGCATCTGGAAGGCAGATTCAGAAGGATATAAGGTATGAGCCAGCAAGACCTTGTCCCTCTCTCACCTGAAAAAAAAAAACCCTCAAAGCAAAAATGGACTACATGGAAAAAAAAAAGGACTAGATTGTGAAGCTCAATGGCAGAGAAATGGCCTATGACTTAGGGCCTCAGTTTTGATCCCCAGCCACAACCAAAACCCCAAACAAATCTGTCCATGGTGGACGATTATTGTTACAGTGATTCGATCTCTTCTTTCAGGAATTCATCTCTTTGTTCTTTCTACCTGAACTGTCTGAGAACACTCAAGGTTCCCACCACCTTCCTTTTCTTTCTTTTTTTCCCCCCCAGAGACAGGGTTTTTCTGTGTAGCTTTGGAGCCCGTCCTAGAACTTGCTCTGTAGACCAAGGTGGCCTTGAACTCACAGAGATCTGCCTGCCTCTGTCTCCCAAGCACTGGGATTAAAGGTGTGCGCCACCACTGCCCAGCTCCACCTTCCTTTTCTAAGGCAGGGTCTCATGTACTTGAGGCTGCTCCATTCCCTGAGTCTGGGATTACATTTCCTGTATTAAATATCCAACTATTTCAAAACAAGTACTTACGAGCTGCTTTGATCTGTCTCTGTGTGGCTTTGTATCTGACGTGGCCAAGTCCAAGAACTGCATAATGATCTTGATTCTGATGAACACACAAAAGGGAGTTAAAGCTGAACAGAGTACATTTAACCCTTTGTGTTCTATTACCTTAAAAACTATTTTCCAAAGTGAAATTTCTGGGCTGCAGCCACAGAGCACGAGTTTAGAATGTATAGCCTGAGCTCAATCTCTAACATCACAAACAAGTAACAAACAAACAAATGAAAGTGAAACTTTCATAGCAGAATCCAGTGAGGTTCTGTATAAAATGGGCTCTGCATTCATGTAAGTTAAGGAGAAGCAGATGACTATACAGCCTTCCTGATGTTTTATGCACATGAGCCTAGTGAACTGAATGTTCTGAGATTTTTCTGAGATTAAAAAAAAAAGTCAGGCAGTGGTGGTGAACACCTTTAATCCCAGCAGAGGCAGGTGGATCTCTGTGAGTTTGAGGCCAGCCTGGTCTACAGAGTGAGTTCCAGGAAACCCTGTCTCAAAACAACAACAACAACAAACTAAACACGAACAAGCAAGCAGACCTGGGATGCCTAGCATCTTCTAACATACATCTAAAGACCCCTTTCTCTATTAAAACCTTGCCTCCTTAATTCTAGTTCATAGAGACTATTCCAGAATCCAGGTGAGAATGATACTAGGCCTGGCGGGCTGGGCCCATGGATAATGATAGCACAGAACCAGGAAATGTGAGGGAGACTGGGGGATGCAGCTTCTTTGGAGACAGTACCTGCTTTCATTTCTGCTTCCGTTAACATCCTAGTGAATTTACAAGTTGACAAAGCAGCAGTAGTAAGGTCACATAACCCAAACTGTGCAGTTTGTCTTGGAGAATGAGCCAGCTATCACAAGAGAAGGTGAGGGCATACAGCCTGGGAGAAAACAGCCAAGCAGCCCACTGGGGACGACGCTATCCGAGCCTACGGTCCTACATGGTACAAGAGAGCAGGTGAGCAAGGCACAAGCAGCCAATCAGTAAGCAGGTTTTTCCATTGCTTCAGCTCCAGTCCCTGCCTCCAGGCCTGAGCTCCTGTCCTGACCTCTTCTGTGATGGACTGTTACCTCAAGTGTAAGAAAAGCAAACCCTTTCCTCCCCATTTGCTTTTGGTCACAGTCTTTAGGAATAACAAGAGAAACCCAACTAGGACAGCCATTATCTTTTATCTTTGAAGAGTGGTCCTAAGAGCAAGTTTCCAGTCCAGAACTCTACTGCTCGTCAAGTCTCCTGAGAAACTCTCCATACCATGTTCTTACAGCACTTCAACCATTTTCCAAACTACTCCAAAATGGTTCTGTTCGGTCCATTCCCACTGCAGGTGCTATGAGTTCCTAATACTTCCTTAACTATCACCTTCCACCGGATCTGATTGGCAACCTAGCAGATTCCATCCGCAAACAGTCTCTCTCCTTCCATTCCCTCTTTCCTACAGCCACAGTCAGTCACCCTACATGCTTCCTAATGATCTTCAAAGGTCAGTCTTGGTGTTTCTTTTTATCTCATTGTACATTTAATCTTCAGAGATCACACCCAATCAGGGGGTACAGGTGAGTCCTGTTTATGCTATCAATGTCCCAAATAACTCCAGTAAAACCTTTTCCTAAGCCTCAAAGAACCATAGCATCTGTCCAACCTCCCAGCATATTCCTTTTTGCCTCTGACATCCATTTCCAAACTTAAGCCTGGTGCTCCTGTTCACTGAAGGTACCACTCTTCACTGAAGATGCTCATGTGCTTTCTCTCTGATGGCTTTTCCCCTTCACTGGCTGCCAGTTTTTTAGCCATCAGGTCACTGTTTAAAGTTATCACCTTACTTAAAGGATTTTTCTTAATCTCAATGCACAGGCCTTACCCATCTACTCAATGAGAAGTAGCCACCTGGACATCTGTCCCATCACCCTCTCCATATGCTTGTCCAGCATTGCCAGCCATGCGCTCTGACTTGCTGTTACCTCTCTGGAATGTAAGCTACGGTCCAGTGACGTCCCACCCTTGGCATATAGCAAGTGCTTGATTCACACTTTGAATGATGCCAACTGGGCATGTGAGTAGACCCAGTTGCTTTGCTCAGATGTCTCCTCTATTCTCTACCTAAGATTCCCCACTCTTCTTCCTTCTCTTATAAATCTTAAGATTCAATTTAACCTTCTGTTAAGTCTGCCTTGACCTCAAGTTACCACTTCTCTCGTGTTTTAAAGTTTGAAACAGTATTTCACACTTAGTGTCTCTATTTCGTCATCTCCTAATTACTGCACAGACCTGCAACCTTACATTTTCAACCTTTTTATTAGTGACGAGTCCACTTAAATATGCCCACCAAATCTACTCTTCATCATTTTTCAAGGTGTAGGCTGACACATCTTTGGATCAGTGATATTGGTAACTGCCTTTTCCCCCTTGAGAATTCTCACAACCTTAGTTTCTAGAAGACTGTAGTGCTTGGTATTTTGTAAACCTCTGCTGAACTAATAACTTTTTTTCCCTTTACTTTTAAATATAGGATCTCATATATCCCAGACTGACCTGAAAATCCTCCTCCTCCTGGTTTGCCTCCTGAGAGCTGAGATTACAGGTATTTCAATGTGTCTGGCTTACAGAGTGCTGGGAACTGAACCACATCTCCAGCCCACCCCCTCCTTTCTTACAGCCTTCTTAGTATCCTTTACTCTCCCTACCTCTGAAAACTCCATCTCCCTTAATATTCAGGCTTCTTTTTTTTTTTTTTTGGTTTTTCGAGACAGGGTTTCTCTGCGTAGCTTTGCGCCTTTCCTGGAGCTCACTTGGTAGCCCAGGCTGGCCTCGATCTCACAGAGATCCGCCTGGCTCTGCCTCCCGAGTGCTGGGATTAAAGGCGTGCGCCACCACCGCCCGGCTCAGGCTTCTTCTTTTGAAGAGCACGAGGACTAGAGGTTTGCCCCCCATGCTCAGCCCAGGAACCATTACTGTCCACTACTTAGTATTCACCAGGCACCAAGCAGTGACATGCTTCCTACACATCATCTTCATTATAATCCTCTGAGCTGTTCACGAACACTGTACCAACAAGGGTTGGTGGCCACCAACTTTTCCAAGGGTCGGTGCACTAGCCAATTAAAGTTCAGGCACTTCAGTTCCACAGTATACACATGTGATACTTGTTTGTCTATACTTATATGCACGTCTGGCTGATGATGTCATTCATTTCTCACAACCTCAACGGCTGTGCTTCAAAGTAGACCTAATCTCTTACTGAGTCACAGCCCGATGTTCAACCATCTTTAAGACAACTTTACTAAAATTTGGACACAAAACTGCCTGCAAAGTTCCTCAGCCTTCATCCCAGCACTGGCTACTGTCTGGTGTGCTCTACCAAACTTCTCCTGCCATCAGTGTATCCCCTTTCCTCAAAACCTGGCTCTATGTGTTTCACATCTTCACCAACAGGCCTCGCCTATGTGTGAGCCTTGTAGCAGAAAGTTACTCACTTTCCTCGAGGTCTGCCCCACACTTCAGACATTTTCCATACTGCTAACAGAATTGTTTTTCTAAACTTATATTAAGAACATGTGTTTATGTGTGTGAAGGCATGTGGAGGCCAGAGACAACCTCGGGTGTTATTTCTCATGTACGGTCCACCTTTCTTTCCCTCCCAGACAGGCTTCTTATTAGCCTGGAGCTGACTTAATATCTAGGCTGGCTGGCCAGTAAGCACCATACACCTGTTTCTTCCACCCCAGGGCTGGGACTATGTAACGTACTTTGATCAAACCCTCACAACCCCTTATTCTCTTTCCTCTTTTTTAGAGTGGGTTCTGGGGATTGAACCAAGGTAGGCTTGCAAGTACTTCACTATCTCCCCAGCCCTAGCCTGGAAACTTTTGATGACTTGTCTTGAAAATAAGATTTGAATTAATTCCGAAATGACAACTGAGTTTGAAACAGACTGGAGTTTTTTCTGGGCCTAATTTCCCACAGCCATCCCCTATGTACTCTACTTTATTCCCTCATGAAGTGGTAGGTACTCTTTATTCCTGTCTCCATTATCTCATCCTTCTATCCAGAATGCCTTTTCTCCCTTCTCTACTACATTAACTGCCACTCATCTTTTAAAGATCAGCTGGATTTTGTTGTTTCTTTTTTTTAAAGCTAGGGCCTTATATATCTCTGGCTGGCCTCTAAATTCTATGCAGTCACAGATGACCCTGAACTTCTAACCTTCTGTCTCTATTTCTCAAGTACTAGGATTACGGGTGAATGGTACCACTTCCATAGAAACATTACTTTTGCTCTGAAACATTCCTGGATGCCTATGGCTGAGACAGTATACTATGGTCAGTGCTATTCCAACTCTGGGCTCAGCAATAACAGTGCTTACTTATGCCTATCATTTGAACTGCCTTAAAATACAGTCTAGTAATGGGAACACTGGAAATGTGACTGATGTCTAGATGCTCTGAACTATCGAAGGCTCTGCATAGTAAATACCTTCCAATCTTTGGGGTCAAGTGTTTTCAGCATGGGGAACTCTTCTAACTGTAACTCTTCATCTTCTGATTCCTCTGACAACTCTTTCTTATCCTCCAGTTCCTGAAAGGAGGTAGAAGCATTTCTGTTTCTCCTCTTGACAAAAGCTTCAAACCATCTTCCCACAGGTTCAACTTGACAGAGTGCAGAGGCTGTGAGGGGGAAAAGTAAGACTTCAATCTATTGCAAGGAACACATCTATTTCAGGGAAACATGATTTCTTAGGAAGAGCAAAAAATGACATCAGAATATAATTTTCAAACCATCAACTATAAAAATAATTGCAGAATCCAATTGCATCATGGGTAGCAAATTATCCTTGGTAACATTTATTAATTATTTCAGAAACCTCTTCCAGTTAACATTCCATTAAGGGTGATGACCTGGATTCAATGCCAAGAACCCACATAACTGTAGGTGAGAACTGACTCCATAAGTTTTTCTTTGACCTCTGCATGCATGCTGTGGCATTCAAAAACACCCCATAACTTTTGTTAAAGCAAAAGAAAAGAAACTCAGCAGCTAATTAATATTTCCCTAAGAGTGTGAGAAAGGAAGGTGAGGATCCAGTAACAATAATAAAACTAAATGATAAAATGCCACCAAGAACTAGCTTCAAAACACAAACAAAAACTGTATACTCAAGTGATCTTAATTATTAATGGTTTAATTACTAAAATGGTTAATAATTCTAAGGAGTCCCTAGCAATAATCTGTTCAAATAGATAGTTTTCCAAGCCAACGCTGGGGACTTACTATTGCATCTCTGTCCTAGTGATGCAGGCTGGACTTGAATCCAGAATCCCTGGGTTTCAGTTTAGGGCCACAAGTTTCTTGAAATGTGAATCATTTCTGGATAGAAATAATACCTATCTCATTAAGTTCCTAGATTATTCGAATGAAGTTTAAAAACTACAAACTGTTGTAGAGAAGGCATTACAGAATAAATCACTGTACATATGTACAACAGAAATTAAAAAATGGGCCCGGCGTTGGTGGCGCACGCCTTTAATCCCAGCACTCGGGAAGCAGAGCCAGTGGATCTCTGTGAGTCGAGTCAGCTGGCTACCAAGTGAGCTCAGAAAGGCGCAAAGCTGCACAGAGAAACCCTGTCTCGAAAAACCAAAAAAAAAAAAAAGAAATTAAAAAATGGTAATCTGGGTCAGGAAAAAAGTGAGATCATAGTTTTAATTTCATAAAAAATCAAAGTGCATTTTTTGTGCACGGTTTTAGGGCAACATTTTCTAAAAACGTTTCCCACGTTTGAATTGGCTTCTGATATTAAGATTTTCTCCACCTAATACAGGAGAGGATTCAAACGCCAAAATAAACCAGCAGTGTAATGGGGGCGTGGCTTTCCAAACAGCCTTTGGAGCTGTTCTCGCTAGTATAGGATTACACCGAGACACACAAACGCAACATGTGCCGTGGGAAATATTTAAAAATCACATTCAACAAGTGCCCACGGTAAGTGGCTACGGGAATGAATGCAGAGCACTAAAATCGGAGACCTGACGCTTGCAATACCTTCCTGCGTGCTGGGCTATAAACCAAAATACCTACAGCTGGAGACTAAGTTGCTCTTTCAACCTTTTCTCAGAGTACTCCAAGCTTCTAGGCGCGCCCGAAAGGGCTTCCAATGGTATGAGGAAGTTATCTGAGCCCCAACACTTAAAACCCAGAGCCGGGAGCAAAGGTAGCGGGGAAGTGCTTAACAGCGTTTACAGGGCTTTGTACAAATCCCGGCACGTGGGTGCATGCAGCGGGGTCTTCCCGCCGTGGGCAACGGGGTGCTTTGGAGGATCTTTCAGGGTGCCGGGGGGCTCGGTCCTCAACTGCTCAGCCCGCTCCATGAGTCAGCAGTCCCAAGAGAAAGGAGGACCCACAGGTGCAGAAGGAAGACGCCCCCACCCTCCTATCCAATAAACCAGGGACTCTTCCAATTACAGCGCGGAGCAACAGGGGCTCGTCACGGCCCTGCACGGCCCGGAGCAGGTCGCGGGGCTCAAGGGGACCGACACTGGGGTTGCCAGGGAGAGGGCTGAGGCAGGGGCGCCCGAGGCAGGACGGAAACCGGGCTGGTGGGCACGTACCGGAGGTCAGAGCGCGGGTGATGGCGGTGCCCTGGCCCTCCGCGGCGCTCGGCAGGAGCAGCATGGTGGCTGGGGCTAGTCCCGCGGGCGCCGCGGCTCACGTCCAGCAGGGAAGGCCCTCTCGGTCCGCTCTACCTCCTAGTCTGAGCCGCGCGCCTAGGCTGGACGCCCAGGAACCGGCGCGTGGAGACGGCCGGTAAGCACTTCCGGGATAGGCTTGCGCTGTGCGCACGCCAAGCCCACCCCCACCTACTCGCGCCAATGTGCGGGGCCGCCTACTTCCTCTAATGACTGTAAGCCGGCTGGAACCAGGGAGCCCGAAGGAACAGTTCCTAAACTTTCAGTTCCTGCCTGGAGAAAGAGTCCTTTACTTGCGCGCGCGAGAGCGAGACGTGGAAAATAATTTTGAAAAAGAACTTTACGCACTATGTCACCCAGGCCGCCTCTAACTCTGTGACAATCTTGTCTCACTCTCCAGAGTGCTAAGCCTTCAGTCAGAAATCGCTGCTCCCTAGGCACCTCATACAACTGGAATTACATAACTTTTGTATTATGTTATTAAACATTGTCTCTATGTGAGTATAATGGCCCACAGATTTTTTTTAAAGGCTGGATAATACTGTATTAATATGCCACATTTTTGTTTATCCATTTGTCTGCAGATGGATGCTTGGGCTGTTCATTTGGCCTATTGCTTAATGCAGCTATGAACATGGCTGTACACGTATCTCTTTGAAATTCCACTTTCAACTATTTGTCATTATATATCCAGAAATGGGATAACTAGCTTATACAGGTTATATTTTAGTTATTTTCAATTTTCAGCAACCATTGCACCATTTTACCCACCAACAGTACACAATAGTTCTATTTTTTTCCCCTACATCCTCAAACTTTTATTTCCTTTTAAAAAACAGTAACAGTCATTAAAAAAAAAATAGCCATCCATGGGTCAGGCATGGTGGTGCACACCTTTCGTCCCAGTACTCAGGGAGGCAAATCTCTGTAAACTTGAGGCCTAAAAAAAATAAAATGCCTTTTATTTGCATTTTCCCAGGGTTGAACATTCTGTCATGTGTCAGTTGGCATTTGTGTATATGCTTTAGAGAAATGATTGTCCAAGTTCTTTACCCATCGTTCTTTTCCCATCATAAAAGCCGGATTGCTCTTGTTGAGCTGCAGTTCTTTGCATATCCCAGAGACATATTCCCTACCAGAAATGTGTTATATTCGTTCTATTTGTAGACCTGGTCACCAATTAACTGTGTCTAAAATGCCAGCCATTTTACAAACGCTGTTATTTAGTGCTTCCCCAATCTTGTGAGGTAAAGGAGAAATTAAAATTTAGAGATTTAATAAGTTACCCCTGACGGCGTGTATTACTAATGGCTAAATCGAGACTTAAATTCACCCACTGAGCCAGGGTTAATCTTGGAAGTTGCTGTTCCGGTACATAAAAAGACCAGACCTGGCGAGGGGTAGGGAGAAGTCTGGGCCTGCGCACAACACGGGGCCAGTCTCTTCAGCCCGGGGACGCTCTGTGAATGAGCGCCAGAGCCTTCCACTTCCGGTGGGGAAGAGAAAGGGAAGACCCCGCCGGAAGCGAGGAAGGTGCTGTGTAATCACCAAGACGCTGAGGCGCTTGCGACCCCGAAAATGCCTGACTACTTAGGTGCGGACCAGCGGAAAACCAAAGAGGATGAGAAGGACGACAAGCCCATCCGAGGTGAGCGGACACGGGCTCGAGCTCCCAGCCGGGAGGGACCTGTGCAGGCCCTGCAGAGGCGCGGAATCCCGCCGCCTCGGTGCTCCGTGCGCTTTGGTCCGGAGTGGTGACAGGCCTGGGCTCAGTCACTGCCTGCCCTCTGTCTCCCTTGCTCACTGCAGGCTCTGGATTCTTCTCTACTGACCGAGTTTTTAAATCAGGTGTTTTTATTTATTTTTACCGAATATTTTGTCAGGCATTGAAGTTCCAAACCCAGTGTGGCCTTGCAGGCCTTCAAAAGGTGGCCAGCCAGGCGGGGATTGAGTTCTTCCGCCCGGCCCCATCCTCTCCTCCCCAGGTGTGGCAGCGACGGTTTAAAATTCGATCAAGTCTCGCATTCTTGTCCCCAGATTCTAACCAGTGCTGATTCCAGCCATTTTACGTTTCCTTCTGGACATTTTTAATACACACTGAAGCACGACTGTGTGTATGCAGGTGTGTGTGTGTGTGTGTGTGTCTATCATAATGTATCTTGATGTAGACCAGCATCTTACATTTAGAGATTTCATGATCACAAGTGCTTGTCTCTCTGCAAAATGTCCCATATTATTAGATTTTTGGATGTAGTTTCTTCTTTTTTTTTCTAGTCTCCATGCTTTATTTTCAACTTCTTTAATCTTAAAAATAACTATTTTTCAATGTTGTGGTGTCTGACTCTTTCTTACAATCTCAACTTCTCCTCCACCATTTATGCCTCTTCTGGGCGTAAATACTATGTATACTCTTTTTTTTTTTCCTTTTTCTTTTTAATCTTCACTCAATCTGCGGCTCTCCTTAAAGTGTTTACACCATTGAAAGTTTCAGAGGTAAGTAAGTACTGATAAGGTTATTTTGGAGCTCAAGTATGACTAAAGTGCGTATCTTATATGATCTTTACAGAAACACTGTGAAGGTAAAATTCTCTGAGTTAGATGTTGGAATTAATGCTAGGGAAATTAAATGATTTTCCTAAGGTAACCTAACAGATACATTACCTTATTTTATTTAAGCCTGTCCTGGAGGTTGCTGCAGTTTTAAACCCCATTGTTTTTTGGCCCCTGGGTTGGTTCTGTGGCATCATTTTGAGTGTCATCAGCAGTTGTGATACCCTGGGATCTCCTCCATTCTGGTGACTTTAATTCCCATCTGAGTCTCCAAAGGTGATGACTAGTAAACTCCAATTTCACGTCTAAAATGGCAAATTTCCCATTAGGCTTTTGCTCTTCCTTTTGAAATTCTGGGAACTTCATTGTTTGTGTCTTTTTCTGCACATAGGCTGTCAACATCGTTCAAGCCAGTTTAACCTTGTTGATGACATGCTTCAGGCTTTCAGTCACTCAACCTCCTGCTGGTTATTGTCTTGTGACTGTGAACCCCACTTTGCTGGCCAGAGTGGTCTGTTTTTCAAGCCCACAGTGTGGTTCCTGTGTTCCTCGGTGATGACTTTCCTCTCCTCCCCCAGGAGTTCTCGTCTGTGTTATCCTTCGTTCAGCTCTGCCTGCAGGACTCAGTGACAGTTTCAAACCTAACCTCATCTCTGTTCCTGGTCTTAGTTCTCCCTTTCTCCTCTGGGACTTTGTTACTGCTCCTGTTGTGTTTGTACAAAATTTCCTCCTTTGGTTCTGTAAATATACTAACACCTACTTTGTCTTAAAAACATACAGTTGAGGCCAGAAAGTGGTGGTGTACGCCTTTAATCCCAGCACTTGGGAGGCAGAGGAAGGTGGATCTCTGTGAGTTCAAGGACAGCTTGGTCTACAGCGTGAGATCCAGGACAGCCAGGGCTACATAGGGGAACTTTGTCTCAAAAAATAAAAAACAAACAAAAAACATACGGTTGAAGCAATCTATTCTCCCTTTTCAATTTACAACTCGTTTTCTTTTTCATTTTTTTTCCTCCCCTCCCTTCATTCCTTTCTTTCTTTCTCCTTTTATTGCCTAAACACCTGAAAGGATAAGCTTGGTATTAGGAGGAGCTAGATTTAATGTTGGTGTTAGTTCTTACTAGTTGGCCTCAGTGTAGTTTGGAAATAACTGTATTTGTAGCATGAAATAGTATATCTGTAGTATACAGTACATTTATACATAATCACTGTTTCTCATACAGCAACTCTTTGGTCTGTTGTCCTGACTGTCCGATGCTTTCCCAGGTAACCCTGGGCCTTATTAAACTTCTCTAAATGAACTTCATTGCTTATTTTTCTTCTTCTTTGCTGTTTCTTTTTCCTTCATTTGGGTCCTGTAATAGTTTCTCTAAAATTTCCTTCCTGGTGATTTCATCCATTCACATCTTGAACTGTCTCTTCTCAAATACAATTCTCAGTTAACCTTTTTTTCTCTCTCCAGTTTATAAAGGTTTATTGTGGGAGGTGGCAAGCAGGGTAGGGTCAGTCCTTCTTGTCAGCCGCTTTCCTCATGGTCACTAGTAGGTTGCTCTGCTCCTCACTGCTTCCTCTTGGTACATTCCCCTTCTTGATGAACTTGAGCTCCATTTGTTCTTGAGACCCCGAGGAACAATAGTTCGTAAAAGCCACACACCTCCTGGATCATCAAAGAACTTAGTGTGTTTAGTGAGGCCTAGACACCTGTGGTCTTTGTTGAGGCCCATGGCTGCTGCTCTCCAGTGGCAGCCAAGACTGGAAAGACTGTTGATTGTTTTGACTTCTTGTTGGCACTAAAACTCTACTGTCTAATTTCTCTGCCTTCTGGATTACCACATTAGGATGTGCTAGTGTGTTGAGGATTCTTAGACTGCCATTAGATTCTGAAATTTATAGGACATGTCATGGGACTTATTTATAGCTGTGAGTGACTTTATTGTGACAAAATCTACAAAAGGGACAGAGGACGTGAGATAACATCCAGGGAACAGGAATAAGAATTGCACAAATGCTCCTGTTTGTCTCAACAAGAAGATACCATTGCGTGATTAAAATAATTACCAGTCAGGGCAGATTGTTGGAGACTTAGTACCAGTGCCCAGTTTTTTTTAACTAGGGGTTGGATAGATAGGCACCAAATTTCAGACTCTCAAAAGGAAAGTTGGTATTCTACATGAACTGTTTATTTGTGCAAATAGCTTGGCCTAGTGAACTGGAATGATCGGAACTCTCCCCAAATCCAAGTTTTCAGACAGCAGCCAAAGGCCAGCTTGTAAGCAGGCTTCCAGAGGGTAGCAGTCCAGCCTGTTCTGCTAACTCTTCACAGGGAGAGCTATACATATACCCGATGCTTAGGAGATTGAGGTGGGACTAGTCTCTGGATATTTCTGTGCACTGAGTTCCCATCAAATTTAGTCTGCTGCCCTGTGTTGCAGATTCTTATTCTCCAGGCTTTTCTAACCCTGGATTTTCTTTCTTTTTCCTTTGTTTTGTGCAGTGCTGGGGATTGAACCTCCGACCTCTTACATGCTAGCCCCAACTTAGTGTTATGGTTTGCACCAATGTAAGAGTCTTGGGACCTCTGATGTACTCTACTTTGTTGCTAAGCCAGTTCTTCCTAAGGTACAGTTTTGTGGGTTGTTTTGTTTTGTTTTGTTTTTACTTTTTTGAGGCAGAGTTTCACCATGTAGCTCTAGCTGGCCTGGAGCTTAATATGTAGACCTGGCTGGCCTCAAACTCACAGAAATTCTTCCTGCCTCTGCCTCCTAGTGCTGGGATTAAAGGCGTGTGCCACCATGGGTAAGGTACAGTTTTTTAATGTTAAGGTGTGCTGTGGTCCTTAGGAACTCATCCTGGTGCTCATGGACTGCCTTACCAGTAGTACCCTAAAGCTCCACTGCTCAAGCTCTCTTACCCTCAGCAAGAACACTTCCTCACCAAGACTGCTCTAGTTGGTTGTTAACTAAGTATCCTTGCATATGTAAAAAAGAGGCTATCCTTCCCTGTGGAAATTGTCTTTCTAGGTTGAAAAAAAAAAAAAAAAAAACTACTTCAAACTATGTACAGTTGATTTAAAAAGTGATTTGTTTATGGGTGTTTTGCTTGTGTGTGCCTGGTACTTGCAGAGGCCAGAGAGAGTGTTAGATGCCCTGGAACTGGAGTTACAGATGATCGTGAGTTGTCATGTTTGTGCTGGGAATCCAGCCTCAGTACTCTGGAAGAGAACCAGTGCTCTTAAACCCTGAGACATCTTGTCAGCCCCTGCAGTTGTTTTGATATTCATAGAAAATATATTCTGTATAGTTCTTACAAATGGTGAATTAACAAATACTGAACCATTACTTGTAGAAGGAAAAATTCTCTTACACTCTAACACACACACACACAACACGCACGCACGCACGCACGCACGCACGCACGCACGTATCTCTTACATAGATTCTAATGTTATATTCTAGAAATGACTGATCTGGTAGGTATTTATTCTTTATTTACATAAGTGAAAAGAGTTCAGAAGTGATGTTACTTGCCTGAGGCTATCCCACTAACAGATTTCAGAATTAGATTCATTTCTGTCAGACTGGTGGCTGAGCTTCTTACACTATACTACATTTTCTCCTACCTGTCACATCACCTCTGTGTGAGAGCCTCAAGGCAGGAGGGCTCTCTCTGCACACGACTATTGACTGAGAATCATAGTTAAATTTTAGTTACTAGGCCAATTCATAATACACAATGTACCATTAAAGAAGTATAGACTGTGTATCATTTACAGATAGACTATAAACCATTTATAATACCAGATAACCACTGATAACATTTAGGTAATCACCATCTTAGACTCCTTGTTACATATTTTTAAAAGATTTTCTGTATAAAGAAAAATTATATGCACACTCAATGTTTTTAACCTGCCTATTTGACTTAATACTTGAATATCTTTGTACAAGAACTTATCATTTTAATTACTGCTTTGCATTTCTTTTTAGTTTGTTTCTTTGGGTTTCTCTGTGTAACCACCCTGGCTGTCCTGGAACCCTAAACCAGGCTGGCCTTGAACTCAGATATCCACCTGCCTCCGCCTCCCAAGTGCTTGGATTAAAGGTGTGCACCATCATCCCGACTGGCTGCCTTGTATTTCATTGTATCAATATAGCATGATTACTTAACTAAGCGCCATAATGGGTATGTTTTATATGTGCAGTACATAAAGTATATAAAGTAGTAATCGACTATGTAATACTATAATTCATTCCCTGTCCCCATTTTTACTCAGTTTTGGAACTGGGTTAGAACACTTTGATTTGAACAGAAAGGTTGACCAGCTGCCTGCTCTTGTTGAACCTCACGTCATGCATTGTTTCTGTTTTGTTTTAGCTCTGGATGAGGGGGATATTGCCTTACTGAAAACTTACGTGAGTCTTTTTGTGTTTAAACAAAAATTGTTTTGTCTTTCTAAACTGATTAGAAGGAAGTGTCTGAGAGTTCACACTAATTGAGAAGAGTTAGCTGCCCAAAGTTTCTGTTTAGATGACAACAGAGAGTCTGTATGCAGCGTGCTTAAACTAACTCATGATCTTTATACAACCTCTAATAGTGAGGGCATTATATTGAAAGATATTTGAAATGGCTTATGTAAATATTTACTGTATTTAAAGTGTATGTGACAAAATTAGATTTGAAATGGATTTTTTTTTTTTTTTAATGTATACAGAAGAGGGTGCCAGATCTCAATACAGATGGTTGTGAGACCATGTGGTTGCTGGGAATTGAACTCAGGACCTCTGGAAGAGCAGTCAGTGCTCTTAACCTCTGAGCCATCTCTCCAGCCCAGAAATGGAAATTTTAAGTGCATGGAAATAGGCTACTTTTCAGTGAGATGTGGTGGCTCATGCCTCTCAGCACTCAGGATTGCCGTAAGTGTGAGGCCAGCCTGGTGCAGATCAACTACAGGTCAGAAAATACAGAACTGCCTTAGGAAAATGTCTGCAAATGTTCCCCCTCCTGTTCTTACTCCCAGGCTCTGATACAATTAAGGCTAGTAAGAGTAAGTTGTTTATATTTAGGTGCTCTAATTAAACTGACCTTTCTCACCCAGGGGCAGAGTACTTACTCCAGGCAGATCAAGCAGGTTGAGGATGACATTCAACAACTTCTCAAAAAAATTAATGAGCTTACTGGTATGTATTATCTCTATTTCCTTTCTTTAAAAGAATTGTTGATTGTGCTATACTGGTGTGTATTTATTATCCTGCTTCCTTTAAATGAATTGTTGATTGTGCTAATTTTTTTTTTAATGTGTATTAGTGTATGTATGTCTGTGAGGGTGTTGAGTACCCTGGAACTGGAGTTACAGACAGTTGTGAGCTGCCATGTGGGTACTGGGAATTGAACCTGGGTCTCTGGAAGAGCATTCAGTGCTCTTAACCGCTGAGCTATCTCTCCAGCCCTGTGCTAAATTTTTTAAAATACAAATTTGAAATAAATTTTGAAGTAAAATCATCAGTTACAGATTTTTTTAAAAACTTAAGAAATTTGACTTCATTTAACACCCTTTTTTACAAATGTGTTTAATCCTTATGCAGTTAAGTAGCATCATCTTTTACACAAGTAATATTTCTGCTGATCAAAGCCTAGTTCAGTACACTCTAATATATCAAAGTTTTATATTGAATAAAAACATGATTTTACCCATTATGCCTATTGCCTGGTTTTTTTGGCACTTGGGAATTTAAATAGTGAAGTCTGTAATACAAAAAACAAAAACAAAATGTCAAGTAGTCATTACATTTTTGGTTTTGTTGCTTTAGGGTAGTGGTTTTGGGTGGGGGTTGTAGGGTAATGGTTCTGTCTGAAGGCATTAGGCAGTACCTGAAGGCAACTTGATCCCTGTGATATGCAGAAAGGTATATTACTGGTGATGTGTAGTATCTAGAAGGGGATATTGCTAAGCATTCTACAAAATATACAGGACAGTCCTTGGAAGTGGGGATATTCAATATAGAATGCCAGTCATGCTAGGGTTGAGAAGGTTAGTTTTGGAGTGATGCACTACAATTTGCTGAGTTTTGCCACCTTCCTCTCTGTAGGTATCAAAGAGTCGGACACCGGCCTGGCACCACCAGCCCTCTGGGACCTGGCTGCAGACAAACAGACACTTCAGAGTGAACAGCCGCTCCAGGTGGCAAGGTACACTCAGTGCTCTGTAGGACTTTGTTTCCAAGACATTTTAGAGTTTGGGGTCTAATACAGTAGTTTAAATTTGTTTGTTTGTTTCTCATTTCATAAAGCTTTCTACAAATATCTGGGGTTAAAATTCTGTGCTTTAAGTAATTATGAAGAACACTCAGAAAGTACAGAACACAGTATGAAAGCTCCAATTCTCGTGCTCCAGTGATCCTTCTTGTCCTCTTATGTGTATCCTTGTGTCTGAATGCAAAGAAGTAAATCTGGGGGTCTTTAAAAAGTGTGTGTGAGCACTCCCCTGTGTACAGTATGGGTGTGGGGGTCAGAGGACGACTTTTGGGAGTTCTCTCCTTTGCCATGTGGATTCCAGGGAGCAGACTCAAGACATCAGGTTTGGTGGCAAGCCCCTTTACCTGCTGAGCCTTCTTACCAGCCCCTTGAGGGTTTAATTAAAGACCTAACTACCTTGTTTGGAATTTTTTTTTTTATTAAGAAAATTTTTTCATTTATTTTATACACCAATCAAAGATTATTGGGGAATTCTGTATTGCTTTTAGTACAGCTATACCTCTTGGCTTCCTTTTAATTTTTAAAGAAAATGTGTTCAATTCACAGATGTAAACTGTTAAAGCTCCTTATTTAGCCATTCTTGAAGAAAAGTTTCTGTATATTTGCTTCTTTCTTTTTTTAAAGATAGGATCTTACTTACTCTGTAGCCTAGGCTGGTCTCAAACTTGCAGTGATCCTGCTGCCTCTGCCTCCCAAGTGTGGGATTACAGGTGTGGGAAAACTACCCAGCCTACTTTTTAAACCATGGATTGACTAGCCAGACAGGGTGGTAGCACATGGTGGTCCACACCTATAACCCCAGCACTCGGGAGGCTGCATCAGGGGTTTGGCACGTTTGATGCCAGCCTTAGCTACATATCAAGACCATGTCTTAAACAAACAAACAAAATGTACAATTCCACCTTGTCGTTCACCCCCCACCCCCAATTAAAAAAACAAAATCTACCCCTGTGTCTATAGAGCAACATGTCTGTCAGCTAAAGTAATAATACATTTAATTCTCCCTTAGACCTTGGCTGGCAACAGAAGACAATCTTGTTACATATGATGCAGACACAAAACACTCATGCCATCAGCCTACATGCCCACTGCGGGCTGTTGTGTATTTCTCTGTATTTGTTGCTATGCAATAGCTGCTGAATATGAATTATAGATTCTACTTTTTATTTTATTTTTTTTTTTTTATTTTTTTCAGAGCTGAGGACCAAACCCAGGGCCTTGCGCTTGCTAGGCAAGCACTCTACCACTGAGCTAAATCTCCAACCTGCTATTTTCTTTGTTAGATACTTTGACACATGTGGTATTATATATTAACTTTTACCAGATCTCTCAGAGAGTGAACACTTTCAAATTAAAAATAACAACAAAAAATGGATTTAAAATGTGAACCCAAACCGGGCGGTGGTGGCGCACGCCTTTAATCCCAGCACTTGGGAGGCAGAGGCAGGCGAATCTCTGTGAGTTCGAGGCCAGCCTGGGCTACCAAGTGAGCTCCAGGAAAGGCGCAAAGCTACACAGAGAAACCCTGTCTTGAAAAACCAAAATAAATAAATAAATAAAAATGTGAACCCAGGAAAAAATGAAAACATATAAGTTACTGAATTTGAAATAAGACACACAGCTATATTCTTACAAGGGAAAAGGAAAAGGAAAGTCACCTAAGATGAAAAGATGTCCCTGATAATAAAGGGAATGAGGGTCACACCTGGAAACCACTAATAACACTCTTGGGTTTGGTCTTTCTGGGGAAGGGATCATCTGAAAATTCTATGGCTCAGCTAAGGTTGAGTGGACCCTTGGAGTGAGCGCAGAGGGGTCTTGAGCAGTGGCCCACTTATTGAGCTCACTGTTGGTGGCTTGGGTTCCTTACTCTCATGAAGCCCTTTTCTGTGCTAGGTGTACGAAGATAATCAATGCTGATTCAGAGGACCCCAAATACATCATCAATGTGAAGCAGTTTGCCAAGTTTGTGGTGGATCTCAGTGATCAGGTGGCACCTACTGACATTGAAGAAGGGATGAGAGTTGGGTGAGTTCATGCTGTGGCTCTGTTGTGAAGGAGTAAACAGAATGCCATGGAGTGTGAGAAGTGGTTAGTAAGACTCATAGTCTTTCCTTCTCTGTGAGCTTCCTGACTTCACACCAGTGTAGCCTTCCCACTCCCAATGCATGGCTTTATGGGTCCTAATTAAAGGCGTGTGGCTAACGTGGAGCAGTACTTGCTTGAGAATAGTTAATGTCTGTAGAATACATAATAACTTACTCTTCACAACTTTTTTCTCTTCCTAACTTCTGGGACTGTATCTCTTTTGCTTACTTATAATGTGATTTTAAAGATAAATACTAGCCAGAAAGAGTTCTCTGAAAACTTAAAGAGCATCTATTCTGTTTTTGTTTACTTCCTTAGCGTGGACAGAAATAAATACCAAATTCACATTCCACTACCTCCTAAGATTGACCCAACAGTTACCATGATGCAGGTAAGAAACTCTGGGAAAGAGATTGACATGCTTTAATATAATTGCCAGCCAGGCATAGTGGCTCATATCTGTAATCCCAGCATTTGGGGGCTTAGGCAGAAGGATTGCCATGAATTAAATCCAGCCTCGGCTACAGAATGAGTTTTAGGCTAGCCTGGGCTACGGGGTGAAAGCCTATCTCATAAAAACAAACAAAACCCAAAAGCAACAAGGATTGTATCTATTCCAAAAAAGTTTGAAGCTTTTAAACAGCTAATGTAGGTTATGTACCAAAAAGTTACCAGAAAATAAAAAAAATATTTAGAAAGTCTTTATTAGTATTTGTCACCTATTAATGTCAAATGTAGCTCAACAAATAGTTCTAGGACACTGGAATTAATTATTGTCCTAACATGTAGGAAGCAGTTTTAACTCCCGTTTTATGAACATTCTTGTTACAGAATGGTTTTTATGGTATTAAGTCTCCTGTGGAGGGTATGGTCAGCACTCAAAAGCCTATGAGTGTGTTGTCTACTCTTTCTTAGGTGGAAGAAAAACCTGATGTCACGTACAGTGATGTTGGTGGCTGTAAGGAACAGATTGAGAAACTGCGCGAGGTAGTTGAAACCCCTCTACTCCATGTAAGTGCTGACTGTCTCCTGTGTGTAAAGTTGTCCCGAGCTGCTGTGCACTGAGCACCAGCATTGCTGCTTGTGTATTACATAGCTTTTGAATGGTTTGTCTTCCTTAGTGGAAACTTGTGATGGGGTGGAGGTGTGGAAAGAGGGTTCAATTTCAGAAGAGAACAAACAAGAACTGAGTGGCCAGATGTATTTAAAAGGCAGAGCTGCTACTTAGATTGATAAAGGAAATTAATCTGTTAAGAATATTACTGTTACTGTAGAAGAAAATAGTTGTTCCAGTGACATCAAGAGAAAACAGTTAAACCTTGGAGGATAACGGAACACATAATATCAGATAATTGATTTTTAAAGTGAAAAATTTATTTTTATATCATTTTATATTTTTGTTATACCAAAGTTGTAAGTGTAAAATTTGTGTCTTTGTCACAGCCAGAGAGATTTGTTAACCTTGGGATTGAGCCTCCGAAGGGTGTGCTGCTGTTTGGTCCCCCGGGCACAGGCAAGACACTCTGTGCTAGGGCAGTTGCCAACAGAACTGACGCTTGCTTCATCCGAGTCATTGGGTCTGAGCTCGTGCAGAAATACGTCGGGGAGGTAAAGTGAATTTGTCAACATTAAAGCGTCATTGCTCTGTGAGAAATTTGTGATATATGCATAAGATTAAAAAACAATTCCAAATGAGCTACCGTATAAAATTCTGATCAACATGTTTCCTCCCCAGAAGAATGGCACTTAGTGCAGTTTTGGTGTGTGGGGTAAAAACCCCAGAAGTGCTAGGTAAATGAAATTTATCTCAGGGACAGTGGTCAGTAGTTTGATGAAGAATAAAAAGCATGGATTGTCTGTATGTGTGGGCATAGGTATCTGTACACACACTCGTAAATATTTAGCTAAGTACATGCATTTAGGTATAGGGTTGTATATATTATATCTAAGACATACTGTTTAGTATACTTAAGGATTATCAAAAGGGCTATATGACTTAGTATTTTAATTTTAATATTTTGATCAAAATGTAATCAAATTCAGTGATCATTAATTCCAAGTGACAGATCAAATACTTTTATTTCTTCAAGTTTTGCTTATCTTCACTTAAGAATGTTAATTTGGGGTTGGCGATTTAGCTCAGTGGTAAAGCGTTTGCTTAGCAAGCACAAGGCCCTGGGCTCAATCCTCAGCTTAAAAAAAAAAAATATTAATTTGATTGCTTCTAGTCTTAACCTTAGTGCTGTTGAATAGCTAGAGAATTGTGAATATTATACTGTATTGAGGCTAACAAGATTAATTTGATAATATAGATAGCAAACTTCGGTATAGCTAGAGAATTGTGAAAATTATACTGTATTGAGGCTAACAAGATTAATTTGATAATATAGATAGCAAACTTCGGTATTTTTTTGTTTGTTTTATTTTATTTATTTATTTATTTATTTATTTTTTATTTTTTTTTTTTTTTTTGAGATAGGGTTTCTCTGTGAATCTCTGGCTGTCCTGGAACTCTCTGTAGACCAGGCTGGCCTTGAACTCAGAGATCCACCTGCCCCTGCCTCCCAAGTGCTGGGATTAGAGGTGTGCACTACCACCGCCTGGCTCAAACTTCAATCTTTTTAAAAAAGCTTAGGTGATAATGGTTGAGAATGCTGTTAGAAAAATTGTTGAAAACTGTGCAGTATAGTTTGTTTATTTATTGTACTTTAAAAGATTTTAAAATTAACTCTGTAATAATCAAATTTTCTCATTAGGGGGCTCGAATGGTCCGTGAGCTTTTTGAAATGGCAAGAACAAAAAAAGCCTGCCTTATTTTCTTTGATGAAATTGATGCCATTGGAGGTATGAATGATAAATTTTACTGATTCAGTTAGTTTTTATTACGCGTGTGTGTGAGTGTGTGTATGTAGAGTGAGAGTGCTATAGTGTCTTGGGGTTTCTATTGCTGTGCAGAGACACCAGGATATAGCAACTCTTATAAAGGAAAACATTTATTTGGGGCTAGTTTACAGTTCAGAGGTTCAGTCCATTATTGTCATGGCGGGAAGTGTGGCAACACACAGGCAGACGTGGTGCTGGAGAAGGAGCTGAGAGTTCTACATTTGGATTGGCAGGCAGCAGGAAGAGAATTGAGACACGCTGACCCGGCTTAAGCATCTGAGACTTCAAAGCTCACTCCCAGTGACACACTTCCTCCAACAATGCCACACCTACTCCAACAAGGCCACACCTCCTAAAGTGACAGTTCCCATGAGCTTATGGGGCCATTTTCATTCAAACCACCACATGTAGTGTGCATGTAGTCAAAGGACAACCTATAGGGTCACTTCTCTCCTACCATGTGGGCCCCAGGGATCCAGTTCAGGTTGTCAGACTTGGTAGCAGGCACCTTTGCCCCCTGAGCCATCTCATCATCCCTGAATGATATTTTAAAGAATTAGTGTAGGATTGAGTTTCATAGAAGCTGAAAGTGATTTGTAGTAGAGTTCTGACATGTTAATCTTCTATAAAATTTTAACTCCAGGTTGCAGCTCTGGTACATCAGAGCTGCAGATTTAAGCAACAGTATGGCTATGAAGGAAAAAATACTACATAGCATTGATAGCTTGTGTTTGTGCTGGTTCATTTCATTGTGGGCATAAATGTCCATACTCTGAACAACTCATAGGTTGAAATGATACATCATCCCTTACTGTAAAGAAGGCACTGGACAGAAATGGTAGCAGTTTATCTTTCTTTACATAAAATAATAATATTGGCTTCCCAGATTGGATATAATACAGTGTTAGCCCTGTGACCTACTCTATTTACTTTAACTAACAGTGAAGCCTCAGTTTACTGAACTCCACAAAAGGAATGATAATCCCTGCCTTGCTTGTTTTTTGGTTAGACTGAAAACATTGAACTGTCCTGCGGTGTTGGCTGTGGCTTTAGAATGCTAATCCCTAGGAGCTGCAGATGTCTGTCACTGTCTCCAGTAACAGCTGACAACATGGTGCTCCACCGTGTACATACATGGTGTTTCCTCTGTTACCTTCTCTGTTGGTGGACATCTAAGTTGGTTCCTTGAGTGTGACTAATGCTGCAGTGAACGTTGATGTGCAGGTGTGTCTGTGATGTGTCCGTAGTCCTCTGGGTAGATATCCAGTAGTGGTATAGCTGGGTCATACGGAAGATGTATTGTTAGGGTGGTTGTTTTTTGTTTTGCTTGGTTTTTTGGTTTTTTTGAGAAATTTTCATAGTGAGTAAACCAGTTTACACTCCCACCATCAGTGTATAAGGGATTCTTCTTGTCCACATCCTTCAGAAACTGTTACTTGTCTTATTTCTTTCTTTTCCTCAGCCAATTTAATTTAGTGATTGCGTGTCTGTCTGTCTGTGTCTGTCTGTGTGCCACAGCACACACGTGGAAGTCTAAGGGTAACTTGCCAGAGTCAGTTTTCTCTTTTTTCTGTGTGGGTTCTGGGTATCGAACACAGGTCAAAGGAGCTTGGCAAAATCACCTTTACCCACTGAACCATCTTGCTGTCCTCTATTTGTTTTCTTAGTGAATGGCATTGTGACTGGGAGAAGGGAGGTTCTCAATGTAGGGTTTTTTGGTTTTTGTTTTGTTTTGTTTTTTGGGTTTTTTTTTTGTTTGTTTTTTTTTTTTGGTTTTTTTTTTTACTGTGTATGGATGCTTTGCCTACATACATGTGTAGCTAGAGTTTTCCTGCCTGGCCCACAGTCAGGACAAATCTCTGTCTACCACCAATCCCACAGCCGCTCAGACCCAACCAAGTAAACACAGAGACTTATATTGCTTACAAACTGTATGGCCATGGCATGCTTCTTGCTAACTGTTCTTACAGCTTAAATTAATCCATTTCCACAAATCCATACCCTGCCACACAGCTTGTAGCTTACCAGCATATTTTCATGCTGCTTGTTAGGGTGGCGGCTGGCAGTGACTCCTTCTGCCTTACTCTTCTTTTATTTCTCCTCTCTGTTAGTCCCGCCTATACTTCCTGCCTAGCCACGGCCAATCAGGTTTTACTTATTGACCAATCAGAGTAACTTGACATACAGACCATCCCCCAGCACAGCCAAGTGCAGACCATCTCAGACACCTGCACTCAGGCCCGTGGTCCTAATCATCCTCTACGCGGACCTGCTGGGTAAAGCCACGAGGAACCCAAGAACGGGCTCCCACAGGACATACAGAACATCCCACAGCATACATGTATGTGTACCACATGTGTGCCCTGTGCTTGTGGAGCTCAGAAGAGGGTGTGGGATCCCCTGGAACTGATGTTATAGGTGGTCATGAGCCACTACGTGGGTGCTGGGATCTGAACCCTGGTCTTCTGCAAGAGAATAAATGTTCTTAACCGCTGAGCCATCTCTCCAGTGTCTCCCCCCCGTCCCCCGTCCCCCCCCCCCCCCCGTCCCCCCCCCCGTCCCCGCATTGTAGTTTTGATTTGTGTGTCTATTATGACTAGTAAAGTTGAACACTTTCATATGCTCTTTGGTCATTTGTATTTCTTAAGAACTGTCACTTATACTCAAATCATTAACACATTTATTAATTGGGCTTTTCTTCTTTGATTTTCTGGTTAGTGGTTTGAGTTCTTTGTTTTCTACACATTAATTCTCTGTCAGGTGTATAGAATGTCTCTTTGTTCAGTTAACTGTTACTTTGCCATACACAAGCTTTTTCATCTCAGGAGGTTCACTTTTTGGTTATTGGCCTTCAGTAACACCTGCTGTTCCTAATTTTATTTATTTTTTTGGAGCACCTTTCCATCCTTTTATCCTGTCACCGGAGAAGCAACAAACAGATGGGTCCTGTTTTAATCCAGTCCTCTACCCTGTCTTTTGACCGGGGAATTAGTGTTTAAGGATGCACATGCACGTGTGTGCGCACGTGTGTGCAGACCAGAGGGTGGCATTGTTTTCTTCGGTGTCTTTCCACCTTATCTTTTCTTCAGTGTCTTTCCACCTTATCTGTAGAGATAGGGCCTCTCACTGGGTCAGAGCTCACCAGTTTGGCTAGACTGGCTGGCAGATAAACTCCAAGGACCCTCCTGTCCACCCGCCTCCCCAGCACTGGGGTTACAGTGCACTTCTGTGCCCCAGCTTTGACACGTGTGCCAAGGGGCACATGGGTCCTCACAACTGCACGGCAGGCACTTTACCAGCTGAGCCATTCCCTGACCCTTGGGTCTTGATTTGTGCGAGTGTGTGTGTGTGTGATATGTGTATGTGTGTATGTGTGTGCGTGTGTGCGTGGGCGCGCGCTCTCTTTGAGACAGGGTCTCACTGTGTGTCCCTGGCTGACATGGAACCTCACTCCATAGACTAGGACTGCTTGAGCCCACAGAGATAGTGTTGAAGATGTGCATTGGTTCCTGTTATTTTTGCTGCTTTTGTAGTGTTTGATGTTTTCTCAACACTCATTTGTGTAACCACTGTCCGAGCATTGCTTGTTTTTTCCTGTGGCTTCACAGATGCACTTGTTCTTTTTAGTCTAAAAATGTGTTTTCATTATCCTCTGTGGAACTGAGTTAGTGGTCATAAATTCTTTAAGATTGCTTTTATCATGGAAAGTTTCCTTCTTAGTTCTTCATCATCATCAGTATGTCTTCCAGTTACTATTGTGGTTAGCTGGGTTAACAGATAATGCAAGAACTGGTCCATCTCTTAGGCCCCAGAGCCTCTGCAAACCAGGGCAAGTTACGTACTTTGGGAATAGAAAATGAAAAAAATGCAAAAGAAAAGAAAAGAGTGATTAGGGCAAGGAATATACAGGCAAGAACAGCTAAGCTGGCTTGCTTAATTGACTTTGGGGATTGAATAAGGAGGCATGCATGTAGAGGAGATACAGGGGACAGAGACTATGAACATAGTCATGCTCACATTTCAGATCTAGTGTCTCTCGTCTTAGAGTGATTCCGATGCACACGGATATAGAGCATGGAAACTGGACTCAGAGTCTCAGTGTGCCTGTCTTAGCTTTGGGAGCTCCTCTGTGATACGAGGCTGCTCTAGTCTTTCCTTTTTAGATACTAGATTACAGATGCTGTTCCAGTCTTTGGGTGGGACTTCAACAGATGGAGTCTCAGATGCCCAAAACATCTCTGCCTTCCTTCAGGGTTCCTCAGAACGAATGCTAGCCCCACCCTTGTGCAATTCCCAGTGCCCCAGCCTGAGTCGACACTCTGCTGTGTCCCAGGTTTTTAGCTTGTTGAATGCTGCACAGATCTGATTCAAAGTGTAGTCTCCACAGGCTAGCACTGTTCTTTTGGCCAGGTTTTAGCATTTGGTTTTGCGTCACTTGCTGAGTTTCTCAAATGTGGTTCATAGGGGCTCTTGGGCTGCCAAGCCACCAACATAGCAGAAGCCTTTTTCAAATGGTGTCTTGCTTTCTCAGTTGCCCAGTGCTGAACACACAGTGCTGAGGAAGCTGCTAATGCTGTTGCTGTCCTGGGTATCACCTTTTTTCTAGTTGTTTAGAATGTCTGATAACATCTGTGGGTATGTGCGTGCGTGAGTACAGTGCCTGTAGAGGCCTGGTGTCACATTGCTGTGGAGCTGGGGTTATAGGCAGTTGTGACTGTGAGCGGTGGATGCTAGGAAACTGACTCAGAGGGTCTTCTGCAAGAGCAGTTTATGCTCTTAACCCCTGAGTTATCTTTCCAGCCCATTTTTCTTTATTCAAAAAATGTGTGTGTCTTGAGTACATGTATGCCATTCATAGGTGCATGTGTACATGTATGACCACGCCTGCAGAGGTCAGAAGAGTTTGTCAGATGATTGAGAGCTAGAGTCAGGCAGTTGTGAGCAGTCTGCAGGATTTGGGGAATGGAGCTGGGGTCTTCTGTAAGAACAGCAAGTACTCTTAACTGCTGAGCCATCTCTATTCTCCTAATACTTTTTGGATAGCTTTTTTCCAGCTTTCTCCAGATTATTAGTACCTGGAGACTCTAGCCAAGGTAATAGCTGCCATCTTGAAACTCCCTGAAGGGGACCCACACACAGTGGGGGCTTCCTCCCGGACCTCAGGTTAGGCGCAAACCACACCCAAGCATCTATTTTCACAGAAATCCTTTATTAAGCAGGA